>NW_022196140.1:0-356711 GCF_008641045.1 Pistacia vera | reverse complement strand
TTAAACTCATGTTGAATATTTATGCAGATTTTATTTAATATAAATTGTAAAAAAATTATACCCTTGATCTTGGCTCATGTAAACGATCCTGTTATATTATATTTTTTGTTTCCGCTGCGTATACAGGACCGTTTACTAACACATGATACCCTTTTGACTTATACTCTAGCTCTCAGGCGTTTAAGGCTTTTAATAGATGTTGATTTCTTCCATATTTTAATTCAATATGTTGTTATGTGATGGTTTTCTTTCTGTCGATGTATGAAATATGAACACTTGGGATTTTTTATAAACACTAATGCCTTGAGGCTAAGTCGGCCTGACCAACTAAAAGTGAAGGACTTGATTAATTTACATGAATGTTGAGTGAACGAGTCAACATGGTTGACTAAATGTGGAAGATTGTAATTTAATGAAACATAAGTGTCTTGAGGCTGAGTCAGCATGATCGACTGAATGTGAATACTTATTGAACATATTGCAATTAAAACATAAGAAATAAAACCAAGTGTTGTAGAGGCTGAGTCGGTGTGGGCCGACTGAAGGTGAAAGCCTTGTGAACACGTAGAAATAGTCATTGATGCCTTGAGGCCGAGTTGGCATGACTGATTAAAGGTGAAATGCAATAAAACTTGTAACTTGAGGCCGAGTCGATGTGACATACAGAACATGAAACATTGTAAATAAAACATACCCTAAGGTCGAATCGGCGTGACCGACTAAAGGTGAAAGCCTTGTAAATCAATAAAACATGCTCTGAGGCCGTATTGGCGTGACCGACTAAAGGTGAAACATTGTAAATCAATAAACCATGTGCCCTAAGGCCGAGTCAGCGTGACCGACTAAAGGTGAAAATTTCAAGGCATTTGACCTTATGGCCAAGTCGATGTGAATTGATTGAAGGTGAACACAATTTTTTTGCTAAATATTACTTTTATTGATACAAGGCCTAGAGGCCGACTGACGATGAAGGAGGTAAACATGCCCACTAATCCTTTTTATTTGAAAAATAAAATGAAGCTGCGACGAGTCTTATTAGAAGTACTAGCATTTGAGATGAATGGTATTCCAACTATTGCTAATGTCTTTGCCTTTGGGAGACTAGAGTTTGTAGGTGTCCTTTCCCACATCCTTGGTGACATGGACCCTCCTAAGTGGGGCAGAGTTTGCCAAAGTTAATCCATAGTGTTCTAGAAGACCTTGCGAAGGACACAGTCACCTTCTCTAAATGTTCTCACTTAGACATTATGGTTGTAGTGCCGAGCGACCCGCCACTAGTAGATGGCATTACGGATGTGAGCTTGTTCTCGGATTGACCGTGTCAAGGTTGCGGCAAAGATTCTAGTTGTTAAACTTTTCGTCCATCCACTAGAGTCTTGTTGAAGGGATTAAGAGTTCGGCTGGGATGATCGCCTCTAAGCCATATGTAAGGGAGAATGGAGTCTCGCCAGTGGATAAATGGGCGATGGTTCAATAAAACCATAAGACTCTTGGTAATTTGTTTGCTCATGTGCCCTTTGCTTTCTAAATGCAATTCTGCATAGTTTGCATGATAGTCTCGTTAGAGGACTCAGCCTGGTAATTTGATTGGAGGCTACGGGGGTTGAAAAGCTGAACTTGATTCCCCACATGTCACAAAATTCTTTAAAGCCTGTGTTGATGAACTGAGATCCATTGTCGGTGACTATCTCCTTTGAGATACCAAACCGACATATTACATTCTTCCATACGAAGGCCTTTACCTCTCGGTCTCTAACTTGGATGAATGCCTTAGCTTTAATCCACTTGGTAAAGTAATCAGTAACTGCCAACATGTAGACTCGTTGCCCGGATGTGGTTAGGAGTTTGCCAACTATATTCATCCCCTACTTCATGAACGACCAAGGTGTAAGAATGTAGTTGAACCACTCTAGAGGGAGGTCTATGACATGGGCAAACCTTTGGCAGTTGTTGCACTTCTTTATATATGAGGCTGAGTCAGAACGCATGATGGGCCAATAGTAGCCAACAGTGATCACTCAGTGGGCAAGGCTGCGTCCCCCTGCATGATTCCCACACTCGCTTTCATGAAGTTTGGCGAGAAGTACTTGACTTCTTCTAGAGTGATGCACTTAATGTAATGGCCAAAGAAGGATTTCTTTAGGATTTGGCCCTCATAGATGATGAATCTAGCTGTCTTGGCTCTCAGTCGACGCGCTTCATTCTTGTCGGCTGGGAGCTCATCTTTTTCTAAGTGTCTAAGGATGGGGGTTATCCATGAGTTGACTAGCTTAATATCTATAACCTTAGAGGACTTTTTAAGGATAAGCACTATTTCATATTGAGGTTCTTTCCAGTCAGTCGGCTAGCCATTAGAGAAACAGGAGTAGGATGGATGCCTCAGAAGATCCTTGAAGAGTCGAGCCAAGGTTGACAAGTGCATCTGCATGTGTATTTTTAGTCCTTGGGACATGGGTGATGGTGAATTCCTCGAAGGGCGACTAGAGCTCCTTGATCAAGTTGAGGTAGGTTGTCATCTTTGAGTCTTAGGCCTGATAGGTGCCTTGCAATTGGTTGACTGCGAGTTGAGAGTCGGACTTGACTTCCAACTTTGTTACCCTTATCTCTTTGGCAAGTGAGAGACTATCTATCAGAGATTCATACTCAGCCTCGTTGTTTATATACTTGAACCCGCACCAAATGGCCCGCTGGATGACTTCTCCCAGTTGCATGATCAATATTATGCCCAACCCACTTCTATTCACATTGTTTGACCCATCGACCGAGAGAGTCCTCTTAAAAGGTGTCCCACTAATCAAGCATAGTAGCTCTCTCTCTGCTTGAATGGAAGTGTTAAGAGTGATTTCTGCTATGAAATCTATTAACACTTGAAACTTGATGGCGGTGTGAGGCTGGAAGGAGACGTCAAACTCACTCAACTCAATAGTCTATTAGGTGAGTCGACCTGAGATCTCAGGTTTGTATAGGATCTTCTTGAGTGAGAAAGTGGTAATGACGACTATGGAGTGGCACTAGAAGTAGGGCCGGAGCTTCTCGGATGCATGGACAAATGCAAGTGCCAACTTTTCTAACTAGCTGTACTGGGTCCTAGCGTCGAGAAGCGACTTGCTTACATAATAGACTAGCAATTGTTTCCTATTATCCTCTCTAATCAAGACGGCTAAGATGGTTGACTCCAAAACTGCCAGGTAGGTGTAATTTTTTTCCCCGATTAGTGGCTTGGAAAGTAGAGAGGGAGAAGTCAAGTACCTTTTTAGTTGTTATAGGGCTTCTTCGCATGCTGGGGTCCATTCAAACTGTTTAGACTTTCGAAGGCTACGAAAAAGTGGTGGCATTTATCGGCTAAACAAGAGATGAACCAGTTTAGAGCTGCCACTCTTCCAAAGAGACACTAGATATCCTTAATGCATGTGGGTGAGGGAATATTCAAAATGGCTCGGATCAGATATAGGTTAGCCTCTATCCTGCGTTGAGTCACCATGTATCCCAAAAACTTACTAAAGGAGACCTCAAATGAGCACTTGGCTAGGTTAAGCTTTATGTTATACTTCTCGAGGACAATGAAGGCTTAATTGAAGTGATCCAACTGCTGCTCGGCTATGAGGGACTTGATGAGCATATCGTCGATGTATACTTCCATTGTGTTCCCCAAGTGTTCTACGAACATTTTGTTAACAAGCCACTGGAAGGTGGCCCCGACATTCTTGAGGTCGAATGGCATCACTTTGTAATAATAGGTGCCCCTCTTTGTGATGCAAGTTGTCTTCTCTTAGTCACCTGGATGCATGAGTATCTGATTGTAGCCCAAGAAGGTTTCCCTGAAGCTGAGCAATTTATGGTCGGCTGTAGCATCGACCAACATGTCTATGTGAGGGAGTGGAAATGAGTCTTTAGGGCATGCCTTGTTCAGGTCTGCGAAGTCTATGTAGACTCGCCACTTCCTATTCTTTTTTTGGACCATGACTACATTGGCGAGCCAGTCGAGGTAATGCACCTCCCGAACAAGCCCATCACTTAAAAGCTTTTCTACCTTTTCATTGATGACTCGGTTTCACTCTGGAGCAACCTTTCGTCTCTTTTGTCTGACCATGTGGCAATCAAGGTCAACTTGGAGGTGGTGCACAATTGCATCAGGGCTGATCCCTATCATATTCGCATGGGACCATGCGAAGCAATCATAGTTTTGCTTGAGGAAGCTAATGAGTCGCTCTCTTATCTTAAGACTCAATTGGGATCCTATCTGAGTCTTCTGTCAGGATGGTTTAGGTGAATCTAAACCTTATCTAACTCTTCCATGGATGGCTAATCCGACTCAGTTGGAAGAGTCGAGTGGGTCTGTAGTTGCTACAATGCATGGGACTTGCCTTTGAAGGCATTCTTGTAATAGTCCCTCCAGGCCTTAAAGTCATCCCTGATCTCTCTCACTGCCCATCTGGTGGGAAACTTGATTGTTAATGGAAGGTTAATGGGATGGCTCTCATGTCGTGGATATACGGTCGGCCTAGGATTACGTTGTAAGGTGAGGGGCAGTCTACAACAAGGAAAGTGGTCTATCGATTCACGTCGCTAGTATAGACTGGGAGGGCTATCTCTCTAATAATGTATTTTTGTTCAGAGCTGAAATCAACTAAGATGGTGGGGCATCTATTGATATCTGACTCATCTAAGCCTTTGTTTTCACAGCTTCCAAGAAGAGGATGTTGGCTGAGGAGCTTTTATCCACGAATATTCTCTTGACCAGGATACTCCCAATTTGTAGGGTCATTACTAGAGCATCATGGTGTGGGGTGGTTAGGGTGATTGGCTCATCATCCTCAAACTGGATGACCTGCTTGGTAGGTGTTTGTGTGGGTGGATGGGTGACAGGCTAT
Source organism: Pistacia vera (assembly GCF_008641045.1). NCBI lineage: Eukaryota > Viridiplantae > Streptophyta > Magnoliopsida > Sapindales > Anacardiaceae > Pistacia > Pistacia vera. The sequence goes on along the minus strand of NW_022196140.1, from coordinate 351,840 downwards.
TCGCAAGTGTACGAAATCGTGCAAGTAATAAAGTTCGAGTAAACGAATGTCGAATCCCAAGAGAACTACCTACCAAGTACCAAACTAATCTATTTTATTGCTATTTGATTAAACTAAATTTTAAGAATGAATTTCATGAAAAAGTAAACAAACTAAAAACCAAATAAATGCAGAATTTTATAAACACTTTGATATAAAGATCAATATGACTAAACCTAGGGCACAAATTTCACACCAATTTAATCCTATGCATTGATAATTATTGCTAACCTAATTAAGCTTATTCTAAAGGCCAAACTCCCTAATATTCCACTAAATTTCTCTCGAATAATTAGCGAATTAACCCTTAGGCAACAACCCAAAATATCTCTAAGTTGAATTTAGAAGCTAAAAGATCATTAAGTTCTATGGAATTTACTAGAGCCTCACAGATCGCGGTAACCTATCTCTAGCGTTCGCTCAATCTATGGTTTTATTACTTTAGACAAATCAGGTTTCATATCTCGATCTCAACCCAACCCATGATATCATTCAACCCTCGGATCCTTAAGAATTGAAAGCATTATGCACAATAATAAAACTTAGTATTAAATGCTCAATAAGAATTAACAACAAATTAAATCAACACATATTCATAAATTGGGCTACATCTTTAGCCCTAGAAAAGAGATTTAGTTCATAATTACAGTAATGAAAACAACCATTGTATTGAATGACATGGGTTCAAGAAAGAAAAATATAAACACTTCGCTAATTTGTGAACGAGAATCACAAGAACTTCGATCTCTAAAGTAGTAGCCGTCCTTTCTCCTCTTTCCAATCCCCCCTTAAAACTAATTAAAAATCCTTATTTATAGTGCTAGGGTTTAGAGGTTACTTAGGAAAAGAATTAAAATCCTTAACCTACTCAAATTCGGATTAGGAGAATGCAATAACCCAAACAGGCCCGAGACCCATCGCTGCGGCGATGAGAAACGATTGCTGCGGTGATCGTTCTTTCTATTCTAAGAGTCCATCAACTTCAGAATTTGGTAAATTAATCAACATGAACTTTGTAGCTCTTTGAATAAGCTTTCCAACGCCACCAGAATCGTCAAATTCCGATTACCACAGCTCAAGTTATGATCAAAACATCGAAGCATGCTCATCTTGAAGGATTTCCATATTTTACGTTGTAGTTTCGACGCGTCACAACTTTCTCGTTTTAACTCCGATTCTTGCACCGTTTGTTCCTACTCATCACGAATTCCATCGACATCATTCTTTTTCCTTCAAATATCGGTTTGAACTTGAAAATACTCAAAATACACCCGTGATCCCGTAAAAGATATTTATGAAATAATTAGTTCAAATTCCACAATTTAAACACATTTTTCCACAAATAATCCAATTAAATCACTAACAAAATATAAACTTTCAAGCTCTTATCAATGGGCAGAGTGGGCTTTGGGGTGATGGTTGGCTTTGGCATACCTCTTGGCCGAGGAGTAACTCACTCCATTGACTTTTGACTCACCGGATATTATGTTGCAAAAGTCTTCTGGTTTTGGGTTTAGGGGAGGAGAGGATCGGTTTTTGTCACTTCTGTTGTTCATTGTGCTCTTGCCTTTGTCTGTTAGCAGGTCCCAAAGGTGTCCTGATGTGTTGAATTTGTAACATGCAATGTGTAGCAAGTGCACTAGTTGCAAAAATTAATAAAATGATGAATAGAGTATCATTCCCATGAGGATTACGTGTTAAATACTAATTTTCCTTGGTTTGTAACTAGTTGAAGAAAATAAAGATTTTTGGATTTGCGGGAGACAAAAGCAGAAATTAACACAAAATTAATAACATAAACTTAAATTCTAACAACTTAAGAAAATATCAACTGATTACGGAAATATCAATTCAAGACAAAAAGGTTAGGGTTTGACTTCACTAAGTTACTCTGATTCAATCTACAGTTGATGTTGCTTTTAAACTCACATGCAAGGATTATAAATCGAATTCCCTAAGTTGTAAAACATACCTTCTCAGGCTATATTTTCTTACTTATCCCTATTAAGCTTCTACACCCAACAAAATGAAGATTAATAGTTCAAAGTCTTTTTAGCTAAATGGAACCCTAAAGTGATTTCATAGATCTCCGAACCTATCTCTAGCGTTCATTAAATTATGGTATTTATTCTAAGAGGCTAACACATGAATCACTTCTTAGTCTCATCATGCTCAACATTCAATTGAAATAAGGAAAACTCACATTCAATTTCATTAAGAACAAGAATAAATACAAAATCCAATGCAATAGAATATCCAATGCGATAGAATATAAAAACAACATCTTTAATAGATTAAACCATTGTAATCAAAGTTAGGTCAAAACCCTAACCCAAAAGTGGGTATTTCATATTTAAACTAAAGAAATTCGGACAATAAACTGTAAGAAAAGAAATCAACATGATAAAACAGTAGAAAGAGAACGAAATCTTCCCTGAATGAAGACTCAAAATGCTCCAACGTCCAATTTCTTCCTCTTCTTCTCTAAAAATCTGAACTCCCTCAAAAATGAGCTAAAGCTCTCTTAAATAGTTGGCCAAAACCCTAGGATTCTAATGCAATACATTTAAGACGCAATGTTTTAATAGACAGAAGAAATGCAATCTTCGCCGCAGCGAAGAATAAACTTCGCCGGGGCATCGAATTGAAATCTCGCTGAACCATCTGACTCGAGGCTAGCTTGCCGCGACAGAGAATTATCTTCGCTGCAGCGAACTTTGCTTATTCTAAAATTATGAAATTGCCCTCCGCTTGCTTCTTTGCTTAAATCTTTGATCTTTGTGATCCCCGATAGGAACAAGCTTCATAATGCTTCCACTCCGCATTAGAATTTCACCGATTCCTAAATTTCTCTTGATTCAGGGTCTAGAAACTCAATTTCGCTCGGTTTTGCTCCAACTGCTTGTTTTGGCCTGAAACATAAAATATATGAATTTAAGTTGCCATTCAGGCACAAAACGGCTTAAGAAGTATCCAAAATCCTACCAAAAAGGTATAGAAAACAGACGAGCATAAGGCACAAAATTGGACTAAAGAAAAACAACAACAAAAAAACAGAAAATTAAAACTCAAAATCAAACACAAAAGAAATGTCTAGAATTGATTGCAAATGCAAGTCTCAAAGTTGAAACATTATTACAAAAAAATGCTTAACACTCCAAGAAGTTATAAATTGATTGACTATCTTTCTCTATTGGTCCCCTAAGTAGGTAATCCCCACTTCAATCCACTTTCCGACTTCCCGGATTATTTTATGCAGAAATGCAAAGTTTATCAAATGGTGGTAGACTACATAAGCCTAAGTATCGAACTATTCTCCACTAATGTGGACTAGACATCACTAAGGATTTGCAAACTTGTAACGTTAGGCTCGGTTAGTGGGCTTTAAGGGAAAGGATATGATAAACAAAGTTAGAGAACTCGGTTTTCCTCATGCAAACACTAAGAGGTACATCAATCTCCACTTTCTTTCTCAACCATCAATCAAGGTGTCAACCATTTTATAACCCTCAAACATATGCATTTCTTATTTTTGATTTTGAATTGACTAAATTTTTTTTTTTTAATTTTTAATTTTTAATTTTTTTTTGAAAACACCATTGAGGTCAATTTCCCCTTCTTCCTGCCCTTTTTACAACCCCCAAACTTAAGATTTTGGTCCATCACTTATTCACACAACTCTCAAAGCTCTTTTGTGTCATATATTAGATCCAAAATTCTCATAAAGGGTATGATTATGTGTTTAGGGTATAGGGATTGGACAATTTTTGGTTTGCAAGAAAATTAAGGCAATGATAATCTTATAGGGCTCAAATGGATGACTAGGGAAAGATCCATTCATGGGTTGGCTAGAAAGGCTCAAACGTTCCGAAAAATGCCTAAATCATTTCCTCAACAATGTCTAATCCTAGAATTTCGCCTCAAGCACTTCTCAACTAGGTTCCAGAGTCCACCAACATTATCAAAACTTCACCTAACCACATAAAATTTTTCTAAGCATGCTAAAAGAACAAAAAATGGTGGTTGAACCAAGTCAACCAACCTAAACTTGAAGCAATGCTTCGCATTTTCTATAAATAAAAACCCAACAAACAAAATCTCATCATGGGCTTACGCAAATCATCTAGGCAGCAAAAACACACTCAAACTAAATCAACATACAACCCAAAAAATAATAAAACACACAAAGATAAAAGTTAATTAAAACATGCAAAAATTTCTAAATTTTTCACTAACCCCTCGCCAGACTTCTCATTTCTTCCCGTCATCTATCAGAAAGAGATAAAGAGGATTAAGGCTGAAACAGAGGGCTTGGAGTTAGTTTACTTAGACAACTCTGAGTCTGATGAGAGTGAGGGCGAGAGCGAGGAAAGAGGCTACAAAGAAGAAGAGTTCGAGGTCAAACAAGAGGTCGAGGACCAAACCCTTACAACTCCGCCTTCAACTGATACCGACGACCTTCCCTCAGGTGAGCCATCAAAAGATGCGCATCAAGCTCCTGTTAGAGTGGGTGCCCTGGAGCCAATCAATTATTGTAGAATTGACTCTTTGTAATAATGTCCATTGATCAATAAAAAGGGCATTTTATTCTATATCATGTAAATCATCATTGCATGTATTGATATATGTCCTTAGAATGGTAGAACCGTGACGAGGGTATCAAGTGCTTCAAATCTTGATAGTGAGAACCCTATGAGCACATATGGTAGCCATTCTAGAAACGTCCGTAGCCCCAGTATTATTCTAAAGTAAGGGCACAGATAATACGGTAAGGCTATCATAGTGTTGAACAACCTGTCGAAAGGCAATGACTAATCTCACTTGTCAAGGTTGTTTGGTGACAACCTGGTGCAACACATGGGTGCTTGCTGTAGGCAAGTTCACTGGACTAACCCACTAGAGGATTCCATACGGATGGTAACCCCGGTGTCAATCAAACAAATGCTCTAACGAATGGTGGTACATGTGATCCTTAGACTTGAGATCACCAAAGCGCCTTGTGCACTGATTGATGCAGTTTGACACTAGCCCAACGCAGTTCTATTCAGAGCTGTCAATAGGGTAGTGATTGGCTGCATCAAGGAGTGTATCAAGACTATGGTGGATCGACAGAGGATTCATCACTCCTTGGTACGGGGGGAAGTTATCTCACGGTGCAATTCAGTAAATGGCAATGACTCTAAAACTGTGACCACAGTGGGATTGAGTTGTTGCTCTATCCAGTTTATAATTCTGGTCATTGGTCTAGTAACTGAATACATACATATCGAGAGTACCTAAGGTTGACACTATTTCTATGTCTCGTTCTTGTTGAGATAACGGATGATGAAGGGATTGGATTGTACGGTAACCATATCGTTGACAGGTAGTTGCTTCGCTGAATTCGAATCATCAGGTGGCCATGATGCCTTGCTACGCGCCAATCTTTGTCTCTGTGTAGTAAGACGATTAATTGGTGTCAATCGCGACACTGCACACTGTCAATATGATAAGAAGCCTATGGGTCACACACATAGAAGATGATTAAGGAACCAGTTTATAAGAAGGGCATTTTCGTCTTTTTAGGTAAAAGGGTATTTTGTTAATCTCACAATGCAATTAAATTTGCTAAGGTTGTAGCCTTTATTTAATTTGATATAAAAATTAAATAAGTGAGATTATATTTAAATATGTGTTCGCATATATTTAAATGAATTATTGTTATTGTTAAATGTTAATATATGAAATATATATATTAATTTAATTTAATTGAAATAACAATAATAATTATTAAAATATCTAAATGGGGCTGTTTGGGCATAGGAGTTGTTTGGGTTGGTGCCCAAGCCCATTCCATGATGGAATAGGGCATAGTGTGCACTATATAAGTGCAACACTTTGTGAAATAAAAAATAGAATTCATTTTCATTCACAAAACAAAAAATCCAACCCCTTCTCTCCCAAGCCAGATTGCTTTTTTGCTTAAATCAAATATGTTTTGATTTCTTCTTGGTTCTTAAGGCTAAAGAGAATCTAGCAAATCCCTTTTTAGTTCCTTGGGGTTATCTTTGTGTGGACTTTATTGGTTTGATCATACTCTTGGGTCGGTAGCGATTTGCTTAAATCAAATATCTTTTGATTTCTTCTTGGCTCTTAAGGCTAAAGAGGATCTAGCAAATCCCTTTTTAGTTCCTTGGGGTTATCTTTGTGTGGACTTCATTGGTTCGATCCTACTCTTGGGTCGGTAGCAAAATCCGTTCAAAGACAAGTTGGAGAAGCCTCCAAACGTGCGTATGATTTCTTAACTCTAGACTGAATTTTCTGTAAATTCTTATTTAATGTATAAACTGTAAATTTGTGCCCTGATCTTGGTTCTAAGGAACGATCCATGTCGTAAATAATTTTTGTTTTCCGCTGCCATGAGATGATCATTTCCTAACAGTGGTATCAGAGCCTAGGGTACCAGATTTTACAGTTTTTGTGAATGGTTGATTACATGTATTTCATTGATGACGTGTTGCCTTGATGAATCTGTACAAAATCTGCCAGGAAAGCATGTTTTAAGAAATCAATTAATTGATTAATTTAATTTGTTGATGATCTGCAATTTTGGTATTGGGTTATGGATTTTTTTTGAAATCAGAAGTTAAGATTGATTGCAAAATCCATTTGGCATATTTTTGGTGGTTGGTTGAACTGATCTGATGCTACAGATCAATGTACGCCCACCGCGGCAATATAAACCATCGCCGTGGCGTGCGTTGTTTGGTGTGCTCGTTGATTACAAAATCAGCGCTCGCCGCGGCGATATCACCCATTGCCATGGCGATCGTCCTTAGCGTGGTCGCTAATTGAATGTCAGCGCTCGCCGCGATGATATAACTCATCGCCACGGCAATCGCAATCTAAGGTGTGCGCAGATGAAAATCAGCGCTCGCCATGGCAATATAATCCATCGCCGCGGCGATTGCACGTGGTGTATGTATGCGATGAAAATCAGTGCACGTTGCAGCGATCTAATCCATCACCATAGCAAGCACACTTTTGAGTGCGTAAGGGCCAAAGTGAAAAGTTTCAAAACTTTTAGACCAAATTATAGATCTATAAATTTTCAGAGGGTAATTATTAATTAACCCACCCAATTCAAAAATTGATTGTTTTTTAAATGTATGCCATGTACTTGTTTGTATATTGCATGGTGCCCGGTACATGATCCTTAGACCTATGGTGAATGTTTTTAAATTTTTGGGTATGTATGGTTGTAATTTATTAAATAGGGACTGCGTGTCCTGCCTTTCTCCCCTTCTCGATGTACGTTCTCTTTCATCTCATTCCCCTCGAATGTAAATCGAGGTTTCTAAATTTATTGATGTAAAGAATTTTGTATAATTATTCTCACTGTAAATTTAGAATGATGTTTTTATAATGTACTTGAAGACGGATCAAGGAAGAGACAATCATACTTGAAGACTTTAGATTTTATTACAGGAGGTGACCTACCGATTCCTCTAGGCTCGAGGAAATTGGTTTTAGTTAGGCCATGTACCGGCACGTTTTAATATTTTGTTTAGAATGCATACTAAGGTTGAATGTTCAATAACATGTCAAACACTATCATTCTTACAAAGATAATAATCTGGTGAGACATTAAATAATTAACCCTCAATTAAAGTATATTAAGTCACATATGCTTTCCATCACCATGGTTTTAATCAAACCACTATTCATCGAAACCTTGTTCGCCAAAGCGAAGGGTACACTTCTACCGGTGGGAGGTTAAAATTCATTGGAGTTTTCCTTAATGGTGATGGGTCGACTTAAAATGATGGTTTTGCTTGTTCGCCAAAACGAAGGTTGATAAACGCGTCATAGGCATAGTAGAGAAGTACACATATTGTGTGTACGTGGTGGCATGTAGTGTCCACTCTACTGATACTAGGAATCACACTTGATGGGTGGTTGGGGCCATTAGATTGTGTGATTGGCTTGTTGGCTTCGTCACATTTGAGGTTGATAGTAGAGCTATCAACTTGTGTGGATTAAGTTTGTTGACCTAACTATCAACCCATTTTACCTTGTTTGCCAAAGCGAAGGTTTGAAATGGGCCGGATGGGATCTTAGTCCACTAGGAAAGCCAACGGGCTTTCCCGAGTTAATAGGGAGGGCTATTGACTTGAGGAAAATAGTGGAAGCGATTGTTTAATAAAAGGCCTTATTAAACAAATAATAATAAACATTGTAATAATGGTTATTTATTCTGCACTTGTAGATTCACTTAAAATTGACCAAAATGATCCCAAACTGGGAAAGAAATGGAATGGTGGTAACTTCGTTGACTAGTATAGAAGTATAAGCAATATACTTCAGTCAAGCGATAGATTATACACCATTGAACAGGCTTTGTCACCAGAGCCTGCTGATAGTTCTATCCATGAGACTGGGTACATATATGTGAAGCATACATATGATGCGAAAGCAGAAATGACAAGATACATTGTGCTTGCATCAATGACACCATTACTGTGACAGCAGTGCCAGAAAATGGACTTAGCTTCTATTCTTTATTTTCTTCAAAGGAATGAGAAGCATATGGTGTCTCGGTCCCTATTCAGATGCAAGATGGAAGAGGGTACCAGAATTGGCAATCATATACTCAAATTGACTGAGTATATGAACAGGCTTGAGATTTTGGGATGTGGACTTAATGAGGGTTTAGCGATAGACCTCATATTATAGTCTTTGCCAGGTTTTTATTCTCAATTTGTCTATGACTTCATTGAGGATGATAAGAAGAACACCCTTTCTGAGCTTCTGGATATGTTGAAGGCTATCGAGTTAGGCATGAAAATGTCAGAAATGTTGGCATTGGTTGAAGCCAACTCAAGTGAGAAGGCAAGGGCTCAGAAGTCATTGGAAAGAACTATTGTAGAAAGGAAAGGAGTTTGCCCTCACTGTGGGAATCCCAAACACTGGAGGAAACATTGCAAGGCCTTCCTAGCAAGAGGGAAGAAGAATGTTACTTCTTCGTCAAGTACGTTTTTTAAATCAACTTATCTCGTTAACATCTTTGGTTATTAACACAAGATGTGTTTCCTACATTTGATTGATGTGTAGGGTCTACGGCGGCGTAGATTGCTAGCCGAGGGAGAGGTGGACCTACCAGTTAAAAATGAAACAAGTCGTGCTTCATTTGCTATAGGATCTTATCGTCTGATTTTGCAGATGGGCTTGTTTCTTAGAACTTGTGGATTATTATAATTTTTCTTCAGTTTCTAGAAATTATATTTCTGTGTCCACTTGGTACAAATAAGAGTATTACTTTACTAATAGATTATTGTCCTTGAACGTAAATAATATTCTTTATGGAACTATTTCATAATAATATGTTCTTAAGATAGATAATAAGGATAATCTCAAAAAAATAACAACTATGCCAACTGTGGTAAGTTGAGCTGAACTTGAAGGAATGTGGGATAGTATTAAAAACTCGCATCTCCATATACACCCCAGAATAATGGTGTATCTAAAAGAAAAGATTAGGACCTAACTTGATATGGTTAGATCCTTGATGAGTTTCTATGATTTTTCCATATAATTCTAGGGTTGTGCCCTAGAGACTGCGACTCATGTACCAAACCGTGTGCCGTCAAGGTCTATAGATAAGACTCCATATGATGAATGGAGTGGGCGAAAGCCCAACTTGTCTTATCAAGGATTTGGGTTTGCGATGTTTATGTCAAGAAATTGATTTCGAACAAGCTGGGCTCGAAATCCTATATATTCGTGGGGTATCCTGAGGAGACCAAAGGATACTATTTCTAATACCCAGAAGAGCACAAAATCTTTTTTGCTCGTTCTGGTGTCTTCCTAGAAAAGGAATTTTTCTAAGAAGTACTTGTGGGAGAAAAGTAGAACTCGATGAAGTTTTAGAACCACAAATAATACTAGGTGAAGGATAGGATGATGTGCCATAAGAAGTGGTTGAACATCAAGAGGAGGTTACTCCACAACTTGTGGATCAAAGTGAACCACCTCAAGTAGCATAGGAGCTACGTAGATCTAGAAGAGTACGCCATGAGCCTGAGAGATACGGTTATCTCGTGACTCAACATGGTGATGTACTAGTCTACCAAGTACATCACCAAGACAATGAACCTAGAACCTATGAAGACGCTATATCGGATCCAGATTCCGTTAAATGGCTTGAAGCTATGAAATCTGAGATGGATTCCATGCACTTGAACCAAGTATGGTCTCCAATGGAACCACCTGAAAGGGTAAAACCCATAGGGTGTAAAAGGGTCTTCAAGAAGAAGACTGACATGGATGGCAAGGTGCATACTTATAAGGCACGACTGGTTGCCAAAGGTTTCAAACAATTTCATGGAATTGACTATGAAGAAACCTTTTTGCCGGTTGCCATGATTAAATCCATCCAGATTATGCTTGCGATTGCTGCATACCATGAATATGAGATTTGGCAAATGGATGTCAAAACAGCTTATCTGAACGAAAACCTTGAAGAGCATGTGTATATGACACAACCCAATTGTTTCGTTCTTGATGGCCAAGCTGATAGGGTATGCAAGTTGCAGAGATCCATATATGGACTCAAGCAAGCTTCTAGGAGCTGGAACATTCGTTTTGATGAAGCTGTAAAAGAATTCGGTTTTATCAAGAATGAAGATTAGCCCTGTGTTTACAAGAAAGTGAGTGGGAGCGCAGTGGCATTCCTAGTATTGTATGTTGATGACATACTTCTGATCGAGAATGATATATCGAACTTACAGTTGGTAAAGACTTGGTTATCCAAGTACTTCTCTGTGAAGGTCTTAGGGGAAGCAGCCTACATCCTTGGAATAAAGATCTATCATGATAGATCACATAAGTTGCTTGGCCTAAGTCAGAGCACATATATTGACAAAGTACTCTAAAGATTCAGTATGGAAGAATCCAAGAAGGGATTTCTTCTGATGTCACATGGTGTTTATCTCTCTAAGGAAATGTGTCCTAGAACACAAGATGAGAGAGATAGGATGAAGAGGATCCCATATGCATCAGCAATTGGATCCATCATTATGCCATGCTATGTACTCAGATTGATGTCTCATGTGCTTTAAGCACTTGTAGTAGATATCAATCAGATCCAAGTGAGCGTCACTGGATGGTTGTCAAGAACATTCTTAAGTACCTGAAAAGGACTAAAAATGTGTTCTTGGTTTATGGAAGGGAAGATGAGCTCATTATAAGAGGATATTGTGATGTTAGTTTCAAAACGGACAAAGATGATTACCGATCGCAATTAGGGATTGAATATTTTGTCTCAATATAGCTGCAGTGAGCTATAAGAGCTTAAATCGGTGTACTGCAGCGAATTCTACAATTGATGCTAAGTATATTGCATTGTTTAATGTAGCCATGTAGGCGGTTTGGACAAAGAAGTTCATTACTGACCTTGATGTGGTTCCAAGCATTACTGATCCAGTATAGTTGTACTGTGATAACAATGGAGCCATTGTTGTGGCTGAGGAATCACAATCTCACCAATAATCCAAACACATACTTAGTTGATTCAATCTAATCTAAGAGATCGATTAGAAAGGGAATGTGCAGATTTGCAGAATACCTCCTAACCCACTATTGAAGTTTCTGTTGTACCAAAAGCATGATGGGCACTTAGGTCATTTAGTGTTGAGTGCATGAATGATTGGCTATAGTGCAAGTGGGAGATTGTTAGAGTGGGTGCCCTAGAGCCAATCAATTATTATAGAATTGACTCTTCGTAATAATGTTCATTGATCAATAAAAAAAGGCATTTATTCTATATCGCGTGTATTGATATATGTCCTTAGAATGGTAGAACTGTGATGAGGGTATTAAGTGCTTCAAATCTTGATAGTGAGAACCCTATGAGCACATATGGTGGCCATTCTAGAAACGTCCGTAGCCCTAGTATTATTCTAAAGTAAGGGCACAGATAATACGGTAAGGTTATCATAGTGTTGAACAACCCTGTCGAAAGGCAGTGACTGATCTCACTTATCAAGGTTGTTTGGTGATAACCTGGTGCAACACATGGGTGCTAGCTGTAGGCAAGTTCATTGGACTGACCCACCAGAGGATTCCATATGGATGGTAACCCTAATTTCTATGGAACAAATCCTCTAACGAATGGTGGTGCATGTGATCCTTAGACTTGAGATCACCGAGTGCCTTGTACACTGATTGGTGCAGTTTGACACTAGCCCAACATAGTTCTATTCAGAGCTGTTAATACAGTAGTGATTGGCTGCATCAAGGAGTGTATCAAGACTATGGTGGATCGACAAAGGATTCATCACTCCTGGGTACGGGGGGAAGTTATCTCACGGCACAATTCAGTAAATGGCAATGACTATAAAACTGTGGCCACAGTAGGATTGAGTTGTTGCTCTATCCAGTTTATAATTTCGGTCATTGGTCTAGTAACTGAATACATACATATCGAGAGTAACTGAGGTTGACACTATTTCTATGCCTTGGTCTTATTGAGATAACGAATGATGAAATGATTGGATTGTACAGTAACCATATCGTTGATAGGTAGTTGCTTCACTGAATCCAAATCTATCAGGTGGCCATGATGCCTTGCTAGGGGCCAATCTTGGTTTGTGTGTAGTGAGACGATTAATTAGTGTTAATCGCGATACTACACACTGCTAGTATGATAAGCAGCCTATAGGTCACACACATAGAAGATGATTAAAGAGTCAGTTTATAAGAAGGGCGTTTTCATCTTTTTAGGTAAAAGTGTATTTTGTTAATCTCACAATGCAATTAAATTTGCTAAGGTTGTAGCCTTTATTTAATTTGATATAAAAATTAAATAAGTGAGATTATATTTAAATATGTGTTCGCATATATTTAAATGAATTATTGTTATTGTTAAATGTTAATATATGAAATATATATATTAATTGAATTTAATTGAAATAACAGTAATAATTATTAAAATATCTAAATGGGGCTATTTGGACATAGGAGTTGTTTGGGTTGGTGCCCAAGCCCATTCCTTGATGGAATAGGGAATAGTGTGCACTATATAAGTGCAACCCTTTGTGAAATAAAAAATAGAATTCATTTTCATTCACAAAGCAAAAACTCCAACCCCTTTCTCTTCCACGGCAGATTGCTTTTTTGCTTAAATCAAATATGTTTTGATTTCTTCTTGGTTCTTAAGGCTAAAGAGAATCTAGCAAATCCCTCTTTAGTTCCTTGGGGTTATCTTCATGTGAACTTCATTGGTTCGATCCTACTCTTGGGTCGGTAGCGAAATCCATTCAGAGACAAGTTGGAGGAGCCTCTAAATGTACGTATGATTTCTTAACTCTAGACTGAATTTTCTTCAGATTCTTATTTAATGTATAAACTATAAATTTGTGCCCTGATCTTGATTCTAAGGAACGATCCATGTTATAACAAAAAAAAAAATTAAATTCCGCTGCCATGAGATGATCGTTTCCTAACAGCTCCCGCTCCCAAAAACGCTTCTCAAGCTCCCGCTCCCAAAGACGTTCCAGCTCCTTCAATATGAACTTGTCCTTTTTTTTTTTTTTTTCTTTTTGTAATAGAACATCGATCAATTAATAAGATTGAATTTTTCCCATTTTTTTCAAGTAATATTTTTTATTTTTGCGGAGTCATTTTAATTATTTTAACTGAACTTACTGTAGTAATTTGAATTTGCTCCAAGTTATGCGTAGCTCACTCCTTTAGGAACTTTTCGAACAAACAAGAAAATCTTTCTTACGACAAGACTTAGGGCTAGTCGCCCATCTCACATTTTGGTCATCGAATTAGGACCAATTTTCTTTCCACGTGTTTTACTCGACTGTTTTTCAAGTTTTAACTTCGTCGTGTCAGGGAACGTCTCCCGTGATGAGTTTGAATTATGTCATGATTTATAGAGCTAAGCTGCCTTTTTATGAACTCTTAACTCTGAGTTTTTCCGAATGTCATCGCTTAGCTTGCGATCTTGAAAAAAAAATAATAATAAACAAGAGAAAATTATGAGTAATACCTCTTTATTGATAATAACATTTGGCCATAGGAGACCTTATACTGCATAAAGAAATAAAAAATGGACCCAAGCTATTTACTAATAGTATCTTTGAAGATGCTCGGCGTTCCATGCTTACAGCACAGTTTCATCATTAAGGTGTTCCAGGTGAAAGGTTCTTGGTGCAAGCTTTCCTGAGATCCTAAAAAGACCTTCCCATTTGGGCCCAAATAACCCCCAGTTCACGTTATGTGCACTAGGGATGACCTTTCTTAGAACTAGGTCACCTACCTCGAAGTCTCGATTCTTGACTTTTGAGTTGAAGTTGAAAGTTGAAATGCATGGAGAATGATGCATGTAATACTATAATATGTATATTAGTATTTTGTAAAAAAATTCAATCAAATTGAAAACAAGTAAGGTATAGCTTGTTACCTTAAGTCCTTAGCAACCTTGGAGACTTTTAATTTCAAGAGAAATTAAACAAAAGAGTATCCACACTAAGGTAAAAGAAGAATTAGGCCAAGAGAGATATTTAGGGTTCTTAGAATTTTTTTTTCTCTACACTAAAATTGATATATCATTTTCTTTATATATGTAGCCTTGTAAACAATTCAATAATTGTTTTGGACTTCCTTAAATAATTCCATAATTGTTTTGGAGTTGTAAATAATTTCATAATTATTATGAAGTTATTAAACTTCTTTAAATAATAACATTGGATTAACATTTAATCATAATTAACAATTTAACTCTTAAATTGTTTACATAACAATTTAACCCTTAAATTGTTTATATGTTTACAATTACAACCCATTATTAAATCCAACTTAATATAAAGAAAATGATTAATTATGAATTGGAATTCCATTTAATTCCAATTAGCAATTGAGCTCTTAAATTATTCATAATTATTAGCATAACCCTCCATTGAATCTAATTCAATGATAATAATATAAATAACTTTATTACCCTTGATAGGTGCTAACCAACCTTGGATAATCAACTCTTTTTGGCTATTTCTCCCTTCTCCTTAGTTTTTATGTGTGACCTCTTAGGTTTACTATGGCTTAGCCATAGGCCCAATATTGTAGTCTGTTCTGATATGTTTCTTCATAACTCTCTATAACCGAAACTCCCATCGATTATGGTAGGCATCTAGCAATGCTCTATAACCCTTAAGTCACAATGAAGATATACTTTAACAAACCCTTTTATAATCATGCACGCTGTGTAATTAAATCCTTCTATTGTCTAATCCTAATTAAGAATGGATTCATGGTATGTCAAAATCCTTGTCTTAATCTTATATCAAATTGACAATCAATACATATGGAACGTGTCACCATGAAACAACTTTTCAAGTAACATTTTATATACCTCAGTCGAAGATTTCCCTTTTCCAATGTATGTTTAAATTTGTCAAGGAACTTGATATCAATCTACACCAAGTCAGCGGATCTCATCTTGACTATTACTTGTCTTCATACATATACAACACATGGCCAAATCAGCTTATTAACACATGACATGATTAGCCTCATGTTTATGTAACATATGAACCATATGCGTTTATGCAGAATCCAACCATGATATCTCAAGTCTAAGGATTAATAATACACTAGTACTATCTTATGATGCATCATTGATTACATTTTAAATGTCTATGTTATTCATCATAAATGGCCATATTCGATAAACAGTTTACTAACCGCTTATCCATGCTAATGCCCTAGTGATATAACTTTTATAATCACCCACACTAATACCATCACATGATATTCAACGGAGGCATTCAGCATGCCTACTATATAATATTATTGCCCAATTAATATTACCTATGTAGGGAATACTTTGATGATTTTGATCTTCTAAAGATTTGTATCATCCGAACATCTCACATGTAATACATATATATAAATGAAGCAGTAAACCACATGTGAAATAAGAACACTTTCTTTTATTAATAAGATAAAAATGTATATACAGAATATATACATTAACATATATATACAAAATATAATAACTTGGAACTGATAACACAATTAGTTCCTGGGGCATACACTAACAGAAGTATCTCTTCATTCGGTGTCAGTATGAGGCAACTCTTAGCTGAGACTTGGCTCAATGTTCTTCGATCAAGTCTAACTTCAAACGAAGAAGATCCTTGTTAGACTCTTTGTTAAAGACCTCTTGTCGAAACGAACTAACCCTAACTTCAACCGAGGCCATTGCCTTGCATCCATAAGAAAGCAAGAACGGGTCTCTCCTGTCGAGCTTCTGGCCGTCATTCTATATGACCATAAAGCCTCGAACAATTTGTCTAGCCATCTTTCTTTAAGATAGTCAAGCTTTTTCTTGAGGGTGTTCTTGATCACCTTATTGACAGCTTTTACTTGACCGTTAGCTTAAGGCTGGTAGACGATGGAGAATCTTTTCCTTATGCCGAACTTGAAACATCCTTTCCCTTGAGGTAAAGGATCTATTAGATCAATTCTCCAAATTGCAAATGGTCATAGGCTTGTCAAAGTAGTCAACTCTTAGGGTGGAGCTCGTGGAATATCTACAAACCTCTGACACTTATCTCATTTCCGTACAAAGTTAGTTGCATCATCGAAGATTATCGCCAATAGTATCCCAGGCAGAGTACCTTGTATGCCAAGGATCGGCCCCCGGCGTCATTCCCACCGATACCTTTATGGATTTCCTTCAAGATGTACTCCGCATCCTGATGATCTACACACCGCAAAAGCGGGGAGTTGTAGCCTCGCTTATACAGCTTGTCATTGATAAGCATATATCGAGCTGATTTTGCTTGGAGAGCCTTGGCTTCGTTTCTTCCCCCGGGGACTGTTCCATCTCTCAAGTATGCTGTTATTGAGTTCATCTAGCTATACCTTTGTCCTATCGCCAAAACCACTTCTTTTGATACGAAGATACTTGGACTTCACCAGAATTTGACAAGGATGGAATTTGTTGTTTCTTTGCTCATTGCTGAAACCAGGCGAGCTAGAGCATCGATCACTGAATTTCTTTCCCTTGGAATTTGTTGAACCATATAAGCCTTGAAATGCTCAAGCTCGAATTTTACTCTCTAGAGATAGGACGCCATTCTATCCTTTTTGGCCTGGTATTCTTTAGAAACTTGATGAACGATGAGCTGGGAGTCATTGAAAATTCTGATTGACTTTGCCCCCATTTCTTTGGCCGAGCGGATTTCCATGAGCATGGCCTCATATTCTGCCTCATTGTTTGAGGCGGCAAACCCGAATATGATTGTAGCTCGGATTGGATCCCCTTTAAGACCTTCGAGCAAGAGCCCAACTGTTGCCCTTTTTTCATTTGAGGACCCATCTACATAAGGTCCACTGCCATAGGCTATCGAGCTTGCACTCCAATGAACTATTCTCTTCTAAGGTGCTTGTTTTAGGTAGGCTTACCTCCCTTTTGGGCTACTATGAGAACTCTGAGATGAAGTCAGCCAAAGCTTGTCCCTTGATTGCTGTTTTGAGGAGGTACTTGATGTCATGCTGACTAAGCTCTATAGTCCACTAAATAAATCTACTCAATGCCTTAGGCTTTTGCATTATCTTTTTCAGCGAAAAATTTGTGAGGACATGTATGGAGTGTGCCTGAAAGTAGGGCTACAATTTCTGAGCGACTATGATGAGTGCATAGGTGAGCTTCTCCATTTCTAGGTACCTCATTTTAGCGTCGACTAATCGCTTGCTCACATGATATATTGGTCACTACATTCCCCCTTCCTCACATACTAAAGTCGTGCTGATCTTAAACTTAGATACCGATAGGTACAATAATAGGGGCTCGCCCGGGAGGGGTTTTGATAACAAATGAGGCTACCCCAAGTGCCTTTGTAACTCTTGGAATGGTTTCTCGCACTCCTTGGTCTATTTGAAACCCTTGTTGCCCTTCAAGGTTTTAAAGAAATGTAGGCATCCATCAGTTGCTCAGGAAATAAACCTGCTCAGTGCGGCCACTCACCTGATCAAACTTTGAACCTGCTTTATTTTAGTTAGACTTTGCATGTTTAGAAGAGCTTGAATTTTATATGGGTTGGCCTCAACGCCTTGTTGATTGACTAGAAAAACCCAAGAACTTCCTTGAGTCGACTTCGAAAGCACACTTCAAAGGATTCAATCGCATCCAATACTTCCTGAGGATACTAAACATTTCTCCCAGATACTTGATACGGCTTTCAGCGACCTTCAATTTGACAAGCATGTCATCAATGTACACCTCCATGGTCTTGCCAATCTGTACGACGAACATTTGATTTACCAAACGTTGGTAAGTTTCCCTAGCATTCTTCAGACTAAATGGCATAACCCTGTAACAATAGATACCCCAGATAGTAATAAAATAGGTGTTTTCTTCATCGGGCTAATACATCAGGATTTGATTGTATCCCGAGTATGCATCCATAAAGCTTAGTAATATGTTCCTTGCTATCACATCAACTAATTGGTTGATCTGGGGTAGCAGAAAACTGCCTTCAAGATAGGCCTTGTTGAGATCAATGAAATCGAAGCAAGTCTACCACTTGCCATTTGATTTCTTTACTAAGACCGGATTGGCGAGCTAGTTTGGGTATTTCACTTTTCTTATGAAGTTGATGTTTAGGAGCTTATCAACTTCATCCTTGAGTGCTCTAGACCGCTCAACATCCATAGATCTCTTCTTTTGCCTTATTGGGTGAGCCTCTGAGTTGACATTCATTCTATGGCACATTACTTCTAGGCTGATCCCTGCCATATCTGTATGAACCCAAGCGAACACGTCGAGGTTTTTCTTCAGGAACCCTACTAGACTGTCTGCCAATTCGTCGCTCAGATTGCTCGCAAATTTTAGAACATGAGTTGGGACATCCTCGTTGACAAGCACTTCTTGTAGTTCTTCTATCGGTCCTAATGTGGGCTCTTCCTTGTGAATGCGAGGATTTATGGTGTCTTCTAATGGTCTAGACTTCAGCTTGGACTTGGTGATAATCGTAGTCTTTGGGTGTGCCCATTTTTGTGCCATGTGTATAGCTCGATAGTAACACTCCCTCAAGTCTTTCCTGTAACTCTTTATACCCCAAATTCTGTCCGAGGTTGGGAAATTGATTACCTGCATTGCACTGACGTGACTGCGCTCAAGTCGTCTAGGACCAACCTCTTTAGGATGATATTATAGGTGTTTAGGCAATCGACTACTAAGAATTTTGTCATCACCGTCCTTATTTGAGGTTTATCCCCAATAGTCACAAGTAGTTCAATTTTTCCCTTGGGTACTGGATTGTCCTTGGTGAATCCATACAACAACGATAGGCATTCTCTTAAATCCCATTCTGTGAACCTCATTTCTCAAAAAGCTCCTAAGAAAATGGTGTTCGTTGCACTGCCTTTGTCGACCATTAGTTGGAGAACTCGAGCATTGCCAATCCTCGCCGCAATTACAATTGCATCATGGTTATGACGAGGGAATTGATCGCACCCTTCCTTAGTGAAACCTGTCACTTCATTTTCTACTCTAGGTCGCTTTGGTGGCTTAACCTCACAGTTCATTACTAGAGGAACCGAGTCTGTCTTGGCTTCTCGCGCATATTGCTTGCAAGAATGCCTGGAACTTCTTGCAACGTTAGGTCCCCTGTAAATCATTCCCACCAGTATGTCGTTGTTTTCCTTCTGGATTTGTTGGGTTTGACTGTTCTGCTCGCTCAGCTTGTTGCGAGCTTGATTCTCTTTCATGAAATCTTTCAAGTGACCTCTTCTAATCAAGTCTTCAATGGTGTCTTTCAAAGCCCAACACTTATTAGTGTTGTGCCTAATATCTTGGTGGAATCTATAGTACTTTTGGCAATCTTTTCTGCTTGGTGCACCCCTCATTCTCTTTGGCGTAAGTGTAAGCAATTGATCTACCATACACAGCGGAAAACAAAAATTCAATCGATAAATCAATTACCTTTCTTTACTTAGATCCGAGTATAGATTATACCGTTTATATGTTTATAAACAAAAATCTGTATAAAGTAAGTCCATTCAAGGATTAGAATACTTACGTACGTTTGGAGGCTTCTTTGAATATCTCTGATTTTGGACAAGAACACTATTTATAGTACTGCTTATGGTTACTGTTCACCGTCTACTGTTCACGTGATTTTTCGCCAATCGATCCAAAGTAGGATTGCACTCACGAAGTCCACACAAACATAATCCACAGAACCCTTGATTATTTTGCTAGAACAATCAAGGGCTTCAAGAATCAAGAAAGAAGAACAAAAAAAGTTTTCTTCTAGAGAGAGAGAGAGATAGGGTGGCTAGGGTTTTAATTGAATGAATAATTCCTCTTTGTTTTAATTTTAAGTTGCACTTATATAGTGCAACAATTAAAACCCTATTCCATTTAGGAATAGCCATGGGCTCCAACCCTAGTTCACCCTTGCAACCAAACACACTCTTTATGGTATTTTAATTAATTAATTATTATTATAATTAAAATCAATTAATATAATATATTAACATTTAATTAATAATAATAATTCATTTAAATATATACGGAGATATATTTAAATATAATCTCACTAATTTAATTTTAATATTAAAATTAAATACAGGCAACAACCTCAGCAAATTTAATTACACTGTGAAATTACCAAAATACCCTTTCATCCTAAAAGATGAAAATACCCTTCTCACAAATTGATTCTTAAATTATCTTCTAAGTGTGTGACCCATAGGCTCCTAATCATATAGGCAGTGTGTAGTATCGCGATTAATACCAATTAATTGTCTCACTACACATAGACCAAGATTGGCCCCTAGCAAGGCATCATGGCTACTTGATAGATTCGGATTCAGCGAAACCGCAGCCTGTCAACGGTTTGGTTACCGTGCAATCAAATCCTTTCATCAACTATTATCTCATCGAGACTGAAGTACGAAAATAGTGTCAACCTCAGATATCCTTGACATGTTTGTATTCAATTACTGGACCAATGACAAGAATATTAAATTGGATTGAACATCAACTCAATCCCACTGTGGCCACAGATTTAGCGTCATTGCCATTTACTAAATTACCCAGTGAGATAACTTCTCCCATACCCAAGAGTGATAAATCCTTTGTTGATCCACCATAGTCTCGATACACTTCTCAATGTAGCCAATCACTACCGTATTAATAGCTCTTAATAGAACTACGTTGGGCTAGTGTGAAACTACACCAATTGGTGCATAAGGCGCTCCGATGATCTCAAGTCTAAGGATCACATGCACCACCATCTGTCAGAGGATTTATTCCATAGACACTAGGGTTACCATCCATATGGAATCCTCTAGTAGGTCTGTCCAGTGAACTTGCCTCTAGCAAGCACCTATACATTGCACCAGGTTGTCAGCAAACAACCTTGACAAGTGAGATCAATCACTGCCTTTCAACAGGGTCGTTCAACACTATGATAGCCTTACCGTATTATCTGTGTCCTTTGTCAGAATAATACTAGGGCTACAGATGTTTCCAGAATAGCCACCATATGTGATCATAGGGTTCTCACTATCAAGATTTGAAACACTTGACACCCTCGTCACGATTCTACCATCCTAAAGACATATATCATTACATACACAATATAGAATAATATGCCTTTTATTGATAAATAAACATTTATTACNAGAGAGAGAGAGAGATAGGGTGGCTAGGGTTTTAATTGAATGAATAATTCCTCTTTGTTTTAATTTTAAGTTGCACTTATATAGTGCAACAATTAAAACCCTATTCCAATTAGGAATAGAAATGGGCTCCAACCCTAGTTCACCCTTGCAACCAAACACACTCTTTATGGTATTTTAATTAATTAATTATTATTATAATTAAAATCAATTAATATACAATAATATATTAACATTTAATTAATAATAATAATTCATTTAAATATATACGGAGATATATTTAAATATAATCTCACTAATTTAATTTTAATATTAAAATTAAATACAAGCAACAACCTCAGCAAATTTAATTACACTGTGAAATTACCAGAATACCCTTTCATCCTAAAAGACGAAAATACCCTTCTCACAAATTGATTCTTAAATTATCTTCTAAGTGTGTGACCCGTAGGCTCCTCATCATATCGGCAGTGTGTATTATTGCGATTAACATCAATTAATCATGTCACTACACACAGACCAGGATTGGCCCCTAGCAAGGCATCATGGCCACCTGATAGATTCGTATTCAGTGAAACCGCAGCCTGTCAATGGTTTGGTTACCGTGCAATCAAATCCTTTCATCAACTGTTATCTCATCGAGACTGAGGTACAAAAATAGTGTCAACCTCAGATATCCTCGACATGTTTGTATTCAGTTACTGGATCAATGACATGAATAATATTAAATTGGATTGAACATCAACTCAATCCAACTGCGGCCACAGATTTAGTGTCTTGCCATTTACTGAATTACCCAGTGAGGTAACTTCTCCCGTACCTAGGAGTGATGAATCCTTTGTCGATCCACCATAGTCTTGATACACTTCTCAATGTAGCCAATCACTACCGTATTGATAGCTCTGAATAGAACTACGTTGGGCTAGTGTCAAATTACACTAATTGGTGCGCAAGGTGCTCTGATGATCTCAAGTCTAAGGATCACATGCACCACCATCCGTTAGAGGATTTATTCCATAGACACTAGGGTTACCATCCATATGGAATCCTCTAGTAGATCTGTCTAGTGAACTTGCCTCTAGCAAGCACCCATGCATTACACCAGGTTGTCGGTAAACAACCTTTACAAGTGAGATCAGTCACTGCCTTTCGACAAGGTCGTTCAACACTATGATAGCCTTACCGTATTATCTGTGTCCTTTGTCAGAATAATACTAGGGCTACAGATGTTTCCAGAATAGCCACCATATGTGATCATAGGGTTCTCACTATCAAGATTTGAAACACTTGACACCCTCGTCACGATTCTACCATCCTAAAGACATATATCATTACATACACAATATAGAATAATATGCCTTTTATTGATAAATAAACATTTATTATAGAATCAATTTTACAATAATTGATTGGCTCTAGGGCACCTACTCTAACAATCTCCTACTTGTAATATAGCCAATCATTCATGTATTTAATACCGAATGACCTTAAGTGTTTTTCATGCTTCTGCTGTGACAGAGGCTTTATCAGTGGATCGGCGAGATTGTCATCAGTATGCACTTTACTGATCTGTACATCTTTCCTCTTAACCATTTCTCTGATGAGATGAAAACGTCTAAGTATGTGTCTAGACTTCTAGTGAGATTGTGGTTCCTTTGCTTAAGCAATTGCTCCATTGTTGTAACAATAGACATCTATCGAATCAACAATCGTGGAAACCAGACCAAGTTCGGTGACGAACTTCTTAATCCAGACTGCCTCTTTGGCCGTATCAGATAATGCAATATACTTAGCCTCCATTTTAGAGTCCATTACAATACTTTGCTTGGAGCTCTTCCAGCTCACTGCACCCCCATTGAGAAAAAATACAAACCCTGATTGCGATCAATAATCATCTTTATCCGTTTGGAAACTAGCATCACTTCCTCTTACAATGAGCCCATCTTCCCCTCCATAAACCAAGAACATGTCCTTAGTCCTCTTCAGGTACTTAAGGATGTTCTTGACAGCTATCCAGTGACGCTCACCTGGATCTGATTGATATCTACTACAAGTGCTTAACGCATTTGAGACATCAATCTGAGTACATAACATGGCATACATGATGGATCCAATTGCTGACGCATATGGGATCCTTTTCATTCTATCTCTCTCATCGTGTGTTTTAGGAGACATATCCTTAGAGAGATAGATACCATGTGACATCGGAAGAAATCCCTTCTTGGATTCTTCCATACTGAATCTCTTCAGTACCTTGTTAATGTATGTTCTCTGACTTAGTCCAAGCAACGTACGTGATCTATCTTGGTAGATCTTTATTATGAGGATGTAGGTTATTCCTCCTAAGTCTTTCATAGAAAAGCACTTGGATAACCAAGTATTTATTGTATCGACTACAAGTTTGGTATATCATTCCTGATCAGAAGTATGTCATCGACATACAACACTAGGAATGCCACTACGCTCCCACTCACTTTCTTGTAAACACAAGGCTCATCTTTGTTCTTTGACAAGACCGAATTCTTTTACGGCTTCATCAAAACGAATGTTCCAGCTCCTTAAAGCTTGATCTCTAAAACTTGCATACCTTCTCAGCTTGCCCATCAAGAACGAAACCATCGGGTTGTGTCATATATACATCCTCTTCAAGGTTTCCGTTCAGGAAAGCCGTTTTGACATCCATTTGCCAAATCTCATAATCATGATATACAACAATTGCAAGCATAACCCGGATGGATTTAATCATGGTAATCGGCGAAAAGGTTTCCTTATAGTCAATACCATGAATTTGCTTGAAACCTTTGGCAACTAGTCGTGCTTTATAAGTGTGCACCTTGCCATCCATGTCAGTCTTCTTCTTGAAGTCCCATTTACACCCTATGGGTTTTACCCCTTCAGGTGGTTCCACTAGAGACCATACTTGGTTCTGGTACATGGAGTCCATCTCAGATTTCATGGCTTCAAACTATTTAACAGAATCTGGATCCGATATAACGTCTTTGTATCTTCTGGGTTCATCGTCTTGGTAGACAAGTACGTCACCATGTTGAGTCACGAGATAACCGTATCTCTCAGGCTTATGGCGTACTCTCCTACATCTATGTAGCTCATGTGCTACTTGAGGTAGTTCACTTTGATCCACAAGTTATGGAGTAACCTCCTCCTAATGTTCAACCAGTACTGCTTGTGGCACATTGTAATACTTTCTTTCTAGCTAGTATACTCGTAAAATAATCAATAAAACTTATTAAAAATATATATAAGAAAATCCACAAATATATAAGAGTAATAAAGTGTAATACCCAAGATATCAAAGGTATGTTCCTAACTCAAAATAGTCCTTTAGATGTTAATTTTATGTTAAAAAGCATAAAATCTAATTAAGGGCAAAATAGTCAATTCATTTGGAACGGTATGAATCAATTATCCATAGAGAGGCTTAGGGGCAAAATGGTTATTTTGCCTATGGATAAGCATTGAAAAAGTCAAGGATGAGTAGGCTTCATTGCATTTAATGGTATTAATTAAGTAATAATTATGTCTAGTGTGGGGGAATATGACCAAAATGCCCTTATATGAAGAATTAAGGACTTATGAGTTATACAATTAAAATATTGGGCCAATTGCATAATTTTGGAAAATAAATGAAATATTTTCTATAAATGAGATGAAATTCGTTCAAGCCAAAGAGGAGAGAGCCTTTCTTCAACATTTCTTCCATTTTCTCTCAAATCTTCCATGAAACAAGCTTTCTTCTCTAGGTTTTCAAGGAGTTTTGCATAATTTTTCAAGGAGAACAAGATAGGAGCCTTGGATCTTCAATAGAAGGGTTTAAGGTAAGGATTAAAAACTTTAGTTTGATGTGATTTGAAGATTGAAGTAGATGTTGAGGTATAATGTTATATATGTAGGATAAGGTGTAAAGAAGTCAAAGGCAAAGGATTTGTTGGAGGAAGTCTTTAAAAGGTAAGGGAAGAACCTCCCATGACTTTAGGGTTTATGCTAGGGTTTGTAGATTTATGAAACCTTAAATTAAAGCTTTAAGGCATAGAATTAGTGATGGCAAGTGTAGTTGAACTCATTTATTCTACTTATTGCCTTGAATTCATATACATGAAGTTATGCTATTTGTTTTAGAGTGTGTGATGTTTGATTGAAGAAAATGAAGTGTGGATACTAATTGTGGCAAAAATTGTAGTTTGGAGGCCACATGGTGTTGAAGGTGTATTAGAAGTGTTGATGTGTTGTTTGCATTAGCTACAATGTTATAGCAATAATGGTGATATGGGAATAAGATTTTACAATTCCTTTAAGATGTTAAAGACTATTAAGGGGAGGTTTATTTGATCCATAAGTTAACCTATGGTTAATATTAATAGGAATTGATGTGGCATAGTTAATATGAAAAATCGGATTTAGTGAGCTTGGAGGTTTTGTTAACCCCTTGCTTGTATTCGACCATACTGAGTTATAAAAATCAAAATGATATGATCTTAAAGAATTAGAAAGCTAAGACACAGACCTATAACTTTATGTTTATGCCAGAGCCAATTCGTTTGAGAAAAGGATGGAAATGGCTGAAGTATAAACTGGTTATTAAAGTTAAGATTTAACATAATCAATTCTTATGATTATGAATTGATTATTAATGTATTATTGTAAGTATGCCATGTACTAATGTTACCCATTAGTTAGAGATATTTGAAAGATATACATGGTCATGATGTTAATACATGATTAATGTTATGAAATGGCATGACGATGCAATATAATACATGTTTTAAGATGATGTGTGTGAGCAGAGGTAATGTAAATGGATTGATATCCATAGATGAATTAAAGTATTAAGCTCACCAAAATATGTATTTACATGCCAAAGATGTTAGAGATGCAATAGACATGATGGATGCATATAGACACGATGGAAAACGCGTAAGCATATCCTCGTATACCGGTTGAGGAAAGATGAATATATGCTTTAGATGCTAAATAACGCGTAAGCACGTCCGATGATATAAGTCTAGATGAAATTTGAGGCTAGAGGATATGAAGTGCTTAAGATGCTAAGAAAGGTCCGATCGGCTAGACGTTAAATGTTTATATGCATTTAGGTGATACATGAGTTATGATGTTATTTACATCATGAGATGATTTATACTCTGTTAGATGATTTTAGATGTTATGTCATGATATGTGATGTGTGTGTGACTATGTTATACTCATTTGTATGTGTACACATTGATGTTTATATAGCCATGGGACAAAATGATGAAAAGCATATGAATTAGTAATAAAAGGGGAAGTATCCTAGATGTAAAAGATAAGTAAGGTGTTAATAAATATGTTTAAATAAAGATCAATAGTACATTCAGAATGAAACAGATCATTCCTTACAAAGCGATTAGCGTCACCCTTTCATTGTTGATTGCTTTGCAGGTAGACTAGAAGGAGGGAGATAGAGACAGCGGGACTACACGTGAGGGGAGATGATTTATTGTCATCTCGATGTTTTATCTTGATATAAATAATGTAAATGATAAATGTTGTGAAATACCTTGGAAGCTTCCACCCTATAAATATGTTTTGATTGGGTAATTTCTTAAAGTTTGTAAATTATAAGTTTGGATCCTGCGTGACATTTTATATGCATGGTTGGATATTATTATTATTATCCTTATACAGATTTTTCTATATACAACTCGTTCTCAACATGTATCCTCAGGATTCATTGAGGGATATTCAGAGGATACCTGATGGAGGGGGGTTTTACATGAAGTATGGGCCCATATTTAATTTTTCTTTATTACAAAATGTTCTCAAAAATAGCAACTTGACAGTGTAGCCAACCCTTCCCTGCGTGACATTCTGAGTGATCGCAACTCACTATTACTGCAAAAACATTGAAAAAAACGGGTGAGCACTAATTGCTCAGTAAGCAAAACGCTATGCTACCTTCTCTCCGTTGCTTAAATCCTGAATTTTCTTTCTTACAACTCATTTCTCGAGTATTCTCTATTCTTTCTGTTCTTCTTTGTTCTTCTCTCTATTCTTCTCTGTTTTTCTCTATTTTGCCCTCTGTTTTTCTCTCTATTTTCTAATTTTTTCTCTACCATGATAATGAGCATGGTATATGCATATTCATGATGCAAATGCTCAAATGCATAAATTATGCATTTCTTTTTTTTTCTTATTCTGTTTTCTTTTTCTTTTTCTTTATTTATTTATTCTTTTCTAGTCTTTCTTCTATTCTTTCTTTCTATTCTTGCCCATGTGTAATAAATGAATGTCCTTAGTCCTCTTCAGGTACTTAAGGGTTGGCCATGTGAATGAATTCTCTAAGGGTTGGCCATGACTCGATTAAGACATGGATTTGGAGCCTTGGCCATGTGAATGAATTCTCTAATTCTGGGTACAGTCCATCACCACACACTTCTAACGGACTGTACAATTTTCTTTCTAAATTTGAAGCCAATCATTAAAGGCAGCGTGCATGTGGGACTATGTCACTCATGGTCCCCATCGCCAACAACCTTCTTTTTTTTATCTTTTTTTTTTATTACACTTCTTTAAGAAAATTAGATTTGAATATCTTTATATCTTTGAATATCTTTAATATTCTCACTTCTTTATATTTTCTCTTTAACATTTTTAAGGCTTTTTCAAGCTTTTATGAATATGTATGCATGTTGATGGTTTCATGCTTATAATTCTTTCTAAATTCACATATTTAAATGCAATTATGTATTATGGAATGCAAACATATCATTCTCTACCATCTACAAACTCATCCCAAAGTAACACATAATCATTCTCATACATGCACTTCTCTTTGGCATTTCATCAAACAATTCATGTGCACAAATCAACACTTATTTGGCTACACTTATATCTCTATTTTAGGCCACCAAAAATTTGGAATAAACTCCTCCATAATTAACACTAAATCTGCCCAAAATGCACACTTCAAAATTTTCACTTCAATTCTTCCAAATCTCATCCAAACATTCATCAAATAACAACTACACCAACACAACTTCTCATGGATAGGTTCTAATCATTATTCAACACCAAATCCATTAACAATTTTACATATAACACATATATATGCATAAAGAAAGTTCTCTACATAACATAACTTAAATTATACTTAGGGTAGGATTTATTTACCTTGTGCTTGAGTAATTTCACTAGAATCTCTCTTTGTTTGGTAGGCTGATAGGGTCTTTTTGCTTGAACTCTTAATATCTCATATTAATATGCATACTTTCCCATTTTTCCCTTGCACTTTCTTTAAAATTCCATCTATGTCCCTTAGTCAATTACCATAATGCCCTCATTTTTAATATATTCTCCATGAAATTCTACCTCTTTTCACTCCCCAGTTTTTCAACTAATTTTGAGTGAAAATACCATTTTACCCTTAATGCAAGTTTAAGGCATTTTCTTCACATTTTCCTTAAAATAACTTTAGCAAAAATCAACTAAAGGTATAAGAGCATAAATTAAATTACGTACCTCCATGTGGGCGTTACACACATCTTCATGTCCTTCGTCTAGTATATCTTGTGGCTCTAGAACTTCATCGAGTTCTACTTTTCTCTCACTAGTACTTCTCAGAAAAAAAATTCCTTTTCTAGGAAGACACCAGTACGAGCAACAAAAATTTTGCGCTCTTCTGGATGGTAGAGATAGTATCCTTTGGTCTCTTTAGGATACCTCACAAATATACATTTGTAGGATTTTGGGCCCAGCTTGTTTGAAGTCAATTTCTTGACATAAGCTTTGCAACCCCAAATCCTTAGATAAAACAAATTGGGCTTTCGTCCATTCCATAGTTCAAATGGAGTCTTGTCTAGACTTTGACGGCACACGATTCAAAATGTGAGTTGTAGTCTCTAGGGCATAACCCCAAAATGATGTAGGTAAATCACTAAAACTCATCATGGACCTAACCATGTCAAGAAAGGTCTTATTCCTCCTTTTAAACACTCTATTGTGTTGGGTTGTATATGGAGGGGTGAGTTGTGATACTATCCCACATTCCTTCAGGTATTAAGAAAACCCTAAGCTTAAGTATTCACCTCCTCGATGCAACAGAAGAGCTTTAATACTTTTGCCCAACATATTCTGTACTTCATTCCTGAATTCTTTGAACTTATAAAAGACTTCAGATTTAT
This sequence comes from Pistacia vera, assembly GCF_008641045.1. Classification (NCBI taxonomy): domain Eukaryota; kingdom Viridiplantae; phylum Streptophyta; class Magnoliopsida; order Sapindales; family Anacardiaceae; genus Pistacia; species Pistacia vera. The sequence continues at coordinate 321,940 of NW_022196140.1, read as the reverse complement.
GTCTCATGAGGTAGACATAACCATATCTACTGAAATCATCAGTAAATGTGATGAAGTAGGAATATCCACCTCTGGCTTCAACTGTTAATGGACCACATACATCACTATGGATGATGCCTAACAGTTCAATAGCCCTTTCACTTTGTCCTGTGAAAGGTGACTTGGTCATCTTGCTTAAAAGACATGACTTGCATACCTCAAATGACTGGAAGTCAAAGGGGTCCAAAACTCCATCCCTTTGAAGTTTTGCAATGTGGGTCTGATTAACATGACCCAATCTACAATGCCAGAGGTATGTATGGTTTTTTTCGCTATGTTTAGCTTTCTTAGTTTCAACGTTGAGAATATCCTTATTGTTCAAATCAAGAACATATAATCCGTTATATAACCTTGCAATTCCAAATAGAATACCATTCAAACTAAAGGACAACAATCCATTAGAAATCTTAAAATGATATCCTATATTATCCAAAGCGGATACTGAAATAATGTTTCTAGAAATCGCATGTACAAAATAACAGTCTTTGAGTTCTAATAATAAGCCCAAAGGCAAAGACAAATAATAAGTCCCTACAACTAATGTAGCCACATGTGCTCCATTTCCAACTCGTAGGTCAACTTCTCCCTTGGCTAGCAATCTACTTTGCCTTAGTCCCTGCATATCCGTACAAATGTGAGTACCACATCATGTGTCAATGACCCAAGATGTTGAAGGAGAGAAGTTAATCTCAATCATAGACATACCTAAAGTCGAAGCATCTGACTTCTTCTTGTTTGCGAGGAAAGCCTTGCAATGCTTCCTCTGGTGGCTAGGCTTGCCACAATAGAAGCAGACTACCTTCCCACCTTTCCCAACGCCACCCGCAGGCTTAAAAGCATCCTATCTTTTAGGCTTGGGATTGGCCTTGGCCTTTCCCTTGGCCTTACCCTTTCCTTTACTGGCAGCTACCAGTAAAACAGGCTTGGACTTCTTCAAGTCTTGCTCTGTAGTCCTTAGCATGTTCAAAAGCTCCGACAGGGTTTTCACCATAGCGTTGATATTGAAGTTCATTATGAACAGTGCATAAGAGTCAGGCAAGGATTACATAATTAAACCCACTTGTAATTCTACATCCAACTTAAACCTTAAAGTCTCAAGCCTCTCCATGTGCTCGATCATTTTGAGCACATGAGGGCCAACTTGGGCTCCCTCAGTCTTCCAAACAGTGCTTTTGACACCTTGTACCTCTCATGTCAAGCATTCCTTTTGTAAAGCTCCTTGAGGTGTAGAATAATGGTAGCAGCGCCCATATTCTCATGCTGTTTTTGCAACACTAGTGTCATCGATGCTAACATCAAGCATTGAACGCCATCAACATCATCAAAGAACCTTTGATAAGTATCATTTACTTCATGAGTGGCATCAAAATTAGGCTCAGCCATGTATGGCTTATCAAGGATATACAATTTCTTTTCGGACTTAAGTATAATCTGAAGATTACGATACCAGTCCGAAAAATTGGATCCATCCAACCTGTTTTCTTTCTTGATTATCAGTCGTAGGTTCATAATGCTCATTTTTAAGCGAATCTACAATTCAAAAAATTAAAGTCAATATAATGTTTATTATTTCTTAATATGGTCTTTTATTAAAAAACATTCCCACTATTTTCCTCAAGCCAATAGCCCTCATTATTAACTCGGGAAAGCCTGTTGGCTTTCCTAGTGGACTGAGATCCCATTTGGCCCATTTCAAACCTTCGTTGTGGCGAACAAGCCAAATGGGTTGATTAGGTAGGCCAATAGACTTAACCCACACCAGCTGATAGCTCCCATTACCAACGTCAAATGTGAAGTAAGCCAACAAGTCAATCACACAATCCAACAGCCTAGCCATCGTTCTCAAGTGTGATTCCCAGTATCAATAGAGTGGACACTACATGTTGCCACGTACACTCAACATGTGTACTTCTCTACTATGCCTATGACGTGTTTATCAACCTTCACTGTGGCAAACAAGCAAAACTGTCATTTTAAGTCGACCCATCATCGTTAAGGAAAACTCCAATGAATTTTAACCTTCCACTGGTAGAAGTGTACCTTCGCTGTGGCTAACAAGGTTCTGACGAACAGTGGTTTGATTAAAGCCATGGTGATGGAAGGCATACGTGACTTAATATATCTTATTTGAGGGTTTTTATTTAATGTCTCACTAGATTATTATCTTTGTTAGAATGACATTGTTTGGCATGTTATTGAACATTCAACCTTAGCATGCATTCTAAACAAAAAATTAAACGTGCCGGTACATGGCCCACTAAAACTGATTTCCTCAAGCCTAGAGGAATCGGTGGGTCAACCTAGGGTTTAAAAATAAATCTTGGATCTTCAAGTTATTCCTCTTCATAGCTCCTTCGTTTCTTATTCACGATTATTACAAGTAATTTTATAACAAAAAACCTATTCTAATTTACAACAACAAAATAGAAACCTCGCGTTACATACGAGGGGAGTGAGATGATAAGAAGAAATACATGGAGATTTAAGAGAGAGAGGCAGGACATGCAGGTCCTATTTGTTTATAAAAAATTACAAACAAACCCAATAAACAATAAACAATAGGTCTAAGGCTCATGTACCGGGCACCGTGCAATTATCAAACAAGAATATTGCATACATTAAAAAACAATCAATTTTTGAATTGGGTGGGTTGAATTATCAAGTTACCACCTTAAACGTGCAGAATGAATATTTGCTTTAAAGGTTTTAAAAACTATAATTTAGCCCCTATGAGAAAAACGGAAAGCAAAAATGAAATAGTAGGTTTCTGGCCGTGGCGAAGAAATTCTTCGCCTTAGCGAAGTTTATGCACATATGGTCGCTATGCGAAGTTTTATTTTGCCACGACGACCATGAACTTCAAGAAAATACAAATCATTTCGGAGAGTTTTATGCCGTGGCAAAGTTTTATTTCGCCATGACTAGATCAACTTTTCCATAATTTCGCCGCGGCGAAGGTTTATTTCTCCGCGGCCAGATTCACTTTTTGCGTCTCTCCGCGGCAAAGTGTTATTTCGCCACAGCTAACGTCGCAAAACAGTGAATCAGGCATAGTAATGTCTTTTGCAATTTTTCACATAATGACACAGATCCAAATCAAATCGAATGATTAAACATTCGACTAGGACACCAACCAACCAATACACATTCAATCAACACATTATTTAATCAATTGATTAATTAAGATGTAACGCCCACATCAAGGTACGTAGCTTTATTTATGCCTTAATACCCTTAGTTGAATTTTGTTAAAGTTCTCTTGAATAAGTGTGAAGAAAATTCCTTAAACCTTCATTAGGGATAAAATGGTCTTTTCACTCATAATTAGTTGAAAAAGTGGGGAGTGAAAAGAAGTAGAATAACATGGAGAAGTTAATAAAAATGAGGGCATTTTTGTAATTGATTAAGGGACATAGATGAAATTTTTTAGAAAGTGCAAGGGTAAAATGGGAAACTAATTATATATATTATTATGTATTAAGAGTTCAAGAATGAAACCCTAGCCATTCTTCCCCTTCCATTCACGCCACTTTCCACCCAAGTTCTCTCAAATTTCTTCAATCACTTTTCAAGGAAATTCATAGATCTTGGTTCACTTTTGGTGGAATTTCAATCCCAAGCATCCTTAGGTTTCTGTTTAGGGGTGATGCCCGTATATGGTGGGAATTGATGGAGGATACTCACGATATAGCCTCGATGACTTAGGGAGATTTCAGAAGATTGTTTGAGGCAGAATATAGAACAGTTGATTGCGTTCATGAAAAAGTTCAGGAGTTTATCAGTTTGCAACAGGGGACTAGCTTAGTGAAAGAGTATTCTGTGAGATTTAATTCCATGGCAAGGTTTGTGCCAAGTGTAGTGAGTACACCAAAACTAAGAAGGGATAAGTTCGTGCATGGGTTGAAACCAGAAATAGCACGAGATGTGATAACCGGTGCCTAGCCCCCTCAAACATACAGTGAAGCTTTGGAACAAGCCTTACTGGCAGAAATATTTGTGAATAAGCTAACCCCAACAACTTCATCAGCAGTAGCCCTTAGTGTTCCACCTCTTGCTCCACATAGAGATAGAGCTGATGCCCCTACTAATAGAGAGGTGAGAAATAAGAAAAGATTTCAACCCAAAAAGAGCAAGAGGGATTGGCAAAATAAAAGGCCGAGAACTGTTGAAGTTCCCCAGTGCCAAAAGTGTGGAAGAAATCATTTTGGGAAGTGTCTTAAAGATTTGGGCCGAAATGTATGTTATAGATGTCGACAGCCAAGGCATATGATGAGAGATTGCAAAGCCCCTCTTGCACTCGCAACGCAGACACTTAGAGGTACCAATGCTCGAGTGTTTACAATAGCTCAAAGTGAGGCTGAAGCTAGCCCATATGTAGTTACCGGTTAGTTGTTATTTCACTCAGCTCCCCTTTATGCATTAATTGATTTTAGAGCCACACATTCATTTATTACACATGGGATTTTAGAGAGATTAGGTTTGAAATCTATTATAGTGGATTGTCCCATTAAAATAGAGTTACCAGATAGTGTTAATATGGTAACTTAGGAGATGCTTCCAGGGGAGTCCGTAGTGATCCATGCAAGGGAGTTGCCAGTGGATGTGATAGTGTTTGATATGCCAGATTTTGATGTTATTTTGGGCATGGATTTCCTGGGGAGAATTGGAGTAGAGATTGATTGTCAGAAGAAGAAAGCAAGATTTAATCTTGATGATGGTGATAAGTTTAATTTTGGCGAGGGTCACCAGTTTAGTATGTTAATTAGCAATGTAAAGGCCAGAAAGATGCTAAGAAAATGGTGCTCTGGGTACATTGCCCATGTAGTGCACAGTAATGATGTCCCACAACCAGAGATTCAGAATGTGCTAGTAGTCCAAGAGTTTTTAGATGTATTTTTGGAAGATTTGTCGGGTTTACCTCTAGAAAGAGAAGTGGAATTCAACATTGAACTGGCACCAAGGACAACACCAATTTCCAAAGCCCCTTACTGGATGGCCCCAACCTAGCTTCAGGAATTGAAGAAACAGCTTCAGGAACTCTTAGACAAGGGTTTTATTCGACCTAGCCATTCTCCTTGCGGTGCTCCAATTTTATTTGTAAAGAAGAAAGATGGATCCCTACGGTTGTGTATAGATTACAGAGAGTTGAATAAAGTGACAGTGAAGAATAAGTACCCGTTACCTCGCATAGGTGATTTGTTTGATCAGTTGGAAGGAGCAGCCGTGTTTTCAAAGATTGAAGGTCAGGCTATCACCAAGTAAGGGTTGCAAAGCAAGATATTGCCAAGACTGCTTTCCAGACTAGATATGGGCATTATGAGTTTGTGGTGATGCCTTTTGGGTTAACCAATGCCCCAACAGTCTTTATGGATTTAATGAACCGGGTGTTCCAAGATTGTCTTGATCGATTCATAATGGTGTTCATTGATGACATCCTGGTTTATTCTAAGACAGAAGAGGAGCATGAAAAACACTTAAGATTTGTGCTACAATGATTGAGAGATAAGAAGCTGTTTACCAAATTTTCTAAGTGTGAGTTTTGGCTAGATCAAGTTATCTTCCTAGGTCATATCGTCTCAAATGAAGGTATATTAATGGATCCTAGTAAGGTAAAGGCAATTCTAGAATGGCAAAAGCCGAAGACAGTAAAGGAAGTTAGAAGTTTCTTGGGGCTAGAAGGCTAATATAGGCGGTTTGTAGCAGGGTTTGCTCAGTTGGCTAAGCCGCTTACAACTCTCACCAAACAGAGAACTCCTTTCATATGGTCGGATGCCTGTGAAGAAATTTTTCAAGAGTTAAAAAGAAGATTGACCACAGCTCCTATTCTTGTGTTACTACAGGAGGGTATAGATTATGATATTTATACAAATGCCTCATTTCACGGACTTGGTGCAGTATTGATACAGTTGGGTAGAGTAATAGACTATGCTTCTCGACAGTTGAAAGAGTATGAGACAAGATACCCCACGCATGATCTAGAGTTGGTTGTTGTAGTTTTTGCACTGAAATGCCCACATCAAGGTACGTAGCTTTATTTATGCCCTAATACCCTTAGTTGATTTTTGTTAAAGTTCTCTTGAACAAGTGTGAAGAAAATTCCTTAAACTTTCATTAGGGGTAAAATGGTATTTTCACTCATAATTAGTTGAAAAAGTGAGGAGTGAAAAGAAGTAGAATAACATGGAGAAGTTAATAAAAATGAGTACATTTTTGTAATTGACTAAGGGACATAGATGGAATTTTTTAGAAAGTGCAAGGGTAAAATGGGAAATATATATTATATATATATATATAATATATATTAAGAGTTCAAGAATGAAACCCTAGCCATTCTTCCCCTTCCATTCACGCCACTTTCCACCCAAGTTCTCTCAAATTTCTTCAATCACTTATCAAGGAAATTCATAGATCTTGGTTCACTTTTGGTGGAATTTCAATCCCAGACATCCTTAGGTAAGATCCTTGCACTAAGATGCGAGATTTAATTTTTTAAAGTGTTGATTTTTATGGTTTATATTCATAGGGTTTAAGAGAAAGGGAGTTGTGTCAAGGAAGACTACTAAAGTGTTGGATTGCTCACATCTAAGGTGAGTAAATCCAACCCTAGTCATGATTGGAGCAATATTGTGTAGAGAACTTCTTTTATGTATGTATGTGCTTATATGTGAAGAATTGTTGATGGAATGGATGTGTATGATGATTAGAATTTATCCATGAGAAGTAGTGTTTGTGTATTTGATGTTTGATGGGAGTTTGGATGAATTATAGAAGAATTGGAGTAGAATTAAGCAAGTGTAAATCCTGGCCAGGTTTGACGTTGATTTTAGTGAGTTTTGTTCCAAATTTTGGTGGCTTAAGAGAGATGTAGAAGTTTAGCCAATTGAGAGTTTGTGTGTGCATATAAATTGTTTGATAAAATGTCAAAGAGAAGTGCATGCATGAGTATGATTATTTGTTATCTTGAGATGAGTTTGTAGATGGTAGAGAATGACATGTTCACATTCCATATTGCATTATTGCATCCAAACATGGGAATTTAGAAAAAATAATAAGCATGATCCAATCTACATGCATACATACTCATAAGAGCATTAAAGAACATTAAAGAATAAAGAGAAAGAAAATAGAAATATTAAAGAACACTTTTAAAGAAGAGAAGAGAAGGTTGTTGCAATGAGGAACCCGTGAATGACCTAGCCCCGCATGCACGCCGCCTTTAGTGAGCGGCCTCAGAATCAGAAAGAAGAATTGTACAGTCCGTTAGAAGTGCATGTGGATGAGGATTGTACCCAGAATTAAAGAATATACTTACACGGCCAGGGTTCCGAATCCATGCCTCAACTGAGTTCGATCGGCAAGAAAAAAAGAATAGAAAAGAAAAGAAAGAATAGAAAGAAAGAAAGAAAAGAAAGAAAAGAAAGAATAGAAAAGAAAAGAAAGAAAAGAATAGAAAGAAAGCATAGCAAGAAATACAGACAAAAGAAACAGAAAACAGAAACAAAAAATAGAAAAACTGAAAAGAAAATGCACATCCTATGCATTTGTGCACTTGCATCATACCTATGCATGATACCATGCCTACTATCATGAGTAGTGAGAAATTAGAAATTGAGAAAGAATAGAGAAGAATAGAGAAGTGTAATGTAAGGAAAGAAATTCAGAATATGAGCAATAGAGATAGAAGAGTAGCATAGCGGGTTTACTTACTAAGCAATTAGTGCTCACCCCATTGTTTTCAATGTTTTTTCAAGTAGTAGGTGAGATGCGGTCACTTCAAACGTCAAGAAGCGGAAGGGTTTGGCAACACTGTTGAGTTGATGTTTTGTGACTTTATTATATTATGTAAAGATTTGTGTATAAAGAAAAATTAGATATGGGCCCATTATCTCATACTCATCTATATATATATATATATTTTTTTTTTTCTTATATTACTGTTTATTTTACGAGTATACTAGCTAGAGAGAGAGAAAGCATCACATAAGACATTCAACATACAGAATTTTTCCAAATTAAAAAAAAAAAAAAAAAAAAAACACTTCAAATCATGCAATAACATGNCCAAAGTGCAAATTTGAAATAACACGATACACCAAAACAGAGCGTCAATTACTCAATTTCAGTTCCCCATCCCAGTTGCCCTAAATCCCAAATCGCAATCAAAGACCCCTAAATCCCAAATCGCGAACCAGACACTCTGAAATCGGTAATCTCCTAGGAATGTTATTTATATATATTCAGAACTGTTTTTTGATTTTGTAAGGTAATAGACATTTTGTAATGTTCAAAACTATCATGGTTAATTCAACATTGGATGTAAATATGAAATGCTGTACGCAGGCAAATTGTTGTAAAAAAATGGAACTTAGCTCGATCAAACCCGGATAAATGGTGGTTTGATCGAGTCTTATCGAGCTCAATAACGAGCTCGCGAGCCCTTATAGAGCTCGAGCTCGACAAGGCTTGCGAGCTCGAGTCTCAATTTTGAGGCTCGCCAGGCAGGCTCGAGCTTGAGCTCGAGCTCGACACTGTTGTAAACGAGCCGAGCTCGATAAGCCAAAAGCTCGACTCGGCTCGGCTCGTTTACACCCCTACTCATATATATATATATATATTTTTTTTCTTATATTACTGTTTATTTTACGAGTATACTAGCTTAAGAGAGAGAAAGCATTACATAAGACATTCAACATACATAATTTTTCCAAATTAAAAAAAAAAAAAAACACTTCAAATCATGCAATAACATGTTATCAAACATCAATTAAACAACATAATCTAATATCCGAGGCTCTGATACCACTGTAAGCAATTGATCTACCATACGCAGCGGACATAATTTTTCCAAATTAAAAAAAAAAAAAACACTTCAAATCATGCAATAATATGTTATCAAACAAATATACATGTTATCAAACATCAATTAAACAATATAATATAATACCTGAGGCTCTGATACCACTGTATGTAATTGATCTACCATACGCAGCGGAAAACAAAAATTCAATCGGTAAATCAATTACCTTTCTTTGCCTAGATCTGAGTATAGATTATACCGTTTACATGTTTATAAATAAAAATCTGTATAAAGTAAGTCCATTCAAGGATTAGAATACTTACGTATGTTTGGAGGCTCCTTTGAATATCTCTGATTTCAGACAGGAACACTGTTCACGGTACTATAAACGGTTATTGTTCATCGTCTACTGTTTACAATTACTATTCACCATCTACTGTTCACGTGATTTTTCGCCAATCGATCCAAAGTAGGATCGCACTCACGGAAGTCAACATGAAGATAATCCGCAGAACCCTTGATTATTTTGCTAGAACAATCAAGGGCTTCAAGAATCAAGAAAGAAGAACAAAAAAAATTTTCTTCTTGAGAGAGAGAGAGAGAGATAGGGTGGCTAGGGTTTTAATTGAATGAATAATTCCTCTTTGTTTTAATTTTAAGTTGCACTTATATAGTGCAACAATTAAAACCCTATTCCATTTAGGAATAGTCATGGGCTCCAACCCTAGTTCACCCTTGCAACCAAACACACTCTTTATGGTATTTTAATTAATTAATTATTATTAAAATTAAAATCAATTAATATACAATAATATATTAATATTTAATTAATAATAATAATTTATTTAAATATATACGGAGATATATTTAAATATAATCTCACTAATTTAATTTTAATATTAAAATTAAATACAAGCAACAACCTCAGCAAATTTAATTGCACTGTGAAATTATCAAAATACCATTTCATCCTAAAAGACGAAAATACCCTTCTCACAAATTGATTCTTAAATTATCTTCTAAGTGTGTGACTCGTAGGCTTCTCATCATATCGGCAGTGTGTATTATCGCAATTAACATCAATTAATCATCTCGCTACACATAGACCAGGATTAGCCCCTAGCAAGGCATCATGGCCACCCGATAGATTCGTATTCAGTGAAATTGCAGCCTGTCAATTGTTTGGTTACCATGCAATCAAATCCTTTCATCAACTGTTATCTCATCGAGACTGAGGTACAAAAATAGTGTCAACCTGAGATATCCTTGACATGTTTGTATTCAGTTACTAGACCAATGACATGAATATTAAATTGGATTGAACATCAACTCAATCCAACTGCAGCCACAGATTCAGTGTCATTGCCATTTACTGAATTACCTAGTGAGATAACTTCTCCTGTACCCAGGAGTGATGAATCATTTGTCGATCCGCCATAGTCTCGATACACTTCTCAATGTAGCCAATCACTACTGTATTGATAGCTCTAAATAGAACTACGTTAGGCTAGTGTCAAACTACACCAATTGGTGCACAAGGTGCTCCGATGATCTCAAGTCTAAGGATCACATGCACCACCATCTATTAGAGGATTTATTCCATAGACACTAGGGTTACCATCCATATGGAATCCTCTAGTGGATCTGTCTAGTAAACTTGCCTCTAGTAAGCACCCATGCATTACACCCGGTTGTTGACAAACAACCTTGACAAGTGAGATCAGTCATTGCCTTTTGACAGGGTTGTTCAACACTATGATAGCCTTACCGTATTATCTGTGTCCTTGGTCAGAATAATATTGGGGCTACGGACATTTCTAGAATCGCCACCATATGTGATCATAAGGTTCTCATTATCAAGATTTAAAACACTTGATACCCTCGTCACGGTTCTACCATCCTAAGGACATATATCATTACATACATGACATAGAAGAATATGCCTTTTATTGATAAATAAGCATTTATTACAGAATCAATTTTACAATAATTGATTGGCTCTAGGGCACCTACTCTAACAAAGGGCAATGTTTTAGCCTCGCGAGAGACTTCGTAGATGTGTGACACATTCTATCAGGGGGGTGTATTCTACATACCACGGAAAATGTTGTTTTTCCCCGTAGAATTCCGTTCTCTGTCTTTTTGGGAACCATTTCGGTCCTTGTAATTTTGATCCTAGCCCTTCCTTTTGTTTGCTGAGCGATCTTGCCACTGGTCGAGGGCTATTCTTGAGGAACTACCTACTAAGGTTGCCAGCGAGCTCTCAACTCGTTGATGTTTGGTTGCCATTTGGTAGAACTTGGCCAAACTAACATGGTCTTCACTCTGGAGTTCTTTCCATAACTCCATTTGTGGCCTTATTCCAGCAATCAATAGGGTCCGAATTGATTCCTTAGAAGCGTTCGCAACTTTGGATTGCTCATTCGGAATCTTGTTAAATACAAGGTCAGAGTTTCATCTTTCTCTTGACGAATATTACTCAGATAACTTAGCGACATGGTGAATTGTCTCCTCGCCTGGAATTGTTGGAGATAGAGCGAGGAAAACTATTGCCACGATTGGATTGAGTTCGCCTTCAACACCATCTCTTGGCATCTCCTACTAAAGTGACCATGAAACAGCATCACTTTGCTAAGTCAGAGACCTAATGTAGCTTCAGTAAGTCGTTGAAGGAATCGAGGTGATCTTTGGGATCCACTTTCCCATCGAACTTGTTCTCAAGCACCCTGAATCCCTGGGGAAGCAAGGCATGACGGGTTTCCTCCGTGAATAGGGAACTTACTATTTGTTCCTTTGAATTATTCTGGCGGGCTCTTAGATCATCGAGCATTTTCTACACCCGATCTAAGTCGTCATCATGATGAGTATTTTGACTGCGAGCTCTATTTAGCCTTACCTCGAGCAGATGAGTTTGAAGATTAATCTCTTGTGAGCTTGCTTTGTCATGCATGCTAGTTCATGAGGTGGACTCATGATGGCTAAGATGTAGGTGTTACCATGTTCTTCGATACATTGCTTGCAACATTGGTTAAAACCGGAATTGTTGGAGATAGAGCGAGGAAAACTATTACCGAATATTACTCAGATAATTGAGCGACATGGTGAATTGTCTCCTCGCCTAGAATTGTTGGAGATAGAGCGAGGAAAACTATTGCCACGATTGGATTGAGTTTGCCTTCAACCTTTTATACCACCTCTTGGCATCTCCTACTAAAGTGACCATGAAATAGCATCACTTTGCTAAGTCGGAGACCTAATGTAGCTTTATTAAGTCGTTGAAGGAATCAAGGTGATCTTTGGGATCCACTTTCCCATCGAACTTGTTCTCAAGCACCCTGAATCCCTAGGGAAGTAGGGCATGACAGGTTTCCTCCGTGAATAGAGAACTTACTATTTGTTCCGTTGAATTATTCTGGCGGGCTCTTAGATCATCGAGCATTTTCTACACCCGATCTAAGTCGTCATCATAAGGAGTATTCTGACTACGAGCTCTATTCAGCCTTACCTCGAGCAGATAAGTTTAAAGATTAATCTCTTGTGAGCTTGCTCTGTCATGCGTGCTAGTTCGTGAGGTGGAGTCATGATGGCTAGGATGTAGGTGTTATCATCTTCTTTGATATGTTGCTTGCAACATTGGTTAAAATCGGAACATCGGTTGTTGCCAGATTGGCGTGCATGGCTAATCTCGTGAGCTTGCGAGGTTTGAGCTCTCTTCTAGCATGGGTTAAAACCAGCACGGTGGCATTGGGTGTTTTGTCGATTAGGGGGAGCATCCGTTTGACGACCATTGCCTTCATGTTCCCCCATAGGTTGTTTACCTGGTCACCTCTTAGGGTTAACTTGCCTGTGAGACTCATGCTCGTGAGCGAAAAACGGAGCTCCTTGGTGCTGATGAACTAGATTGGTAGCCAGCAGAGTTATTTCGACCTGTAGGAGTAACCTCTATGAAACGTGGTTGATCAAGGTCTCGGTTGGCCAGCTGCTCGTTTCTGAACTCAGCCACGTTTTGTTGTACCGCCTATGCAACCATCGTCCTTATCATCTCCATCAGTTGGCCATTCTCAAGATCAAAAGTCCCTACTCCCTACTGATTTGCGACCTGTGACACTAGCGACACTGGTGGTCGACCTGGAGCAACGGTCTGATGCACCTCCTAGTGGGCGACTTCCACATTGTTGTGGTTTCTAGTGGTTGTTTTAGATCTGGTACATGCCATTGGAAATTTTAGGTGATCAGTTGTTCACTGAAATTGCTTGTTTCTTGTGGAAAATAGGGAAAGTAGGCTGAGGCCCTCCTTCTAAAGCCAAAATGTTGATACAAAAATTGCACCAACCTAAGTGATCTGATTAACTTTGGTGGAATTGAAACCGATGTGTTCGTGATTTAATGAAAACCAGCAAAGTAATGAAAAACTATGTTTAAAGTAAAGAACACAAACGATTTTAAAGCGGTTCGGCAAGTTAGAACTTGAGCCTATGTCCACTGTTATCTTATTGCTTTTGATGGGTTACAAGAATAACAATAAGCTTGCCTAGAATAATTTGCTAACCCCTCTTTCATCGTTGGAGGGGATTTATATATAAGTTTATAAAAAAGGAAAAAGAGAAATTATCGGGATTGCAATCAAATTCAAATTATAATTCTGATATTCTCGTGATTGTGTACTAAGATCGCGCTATCATTGCTGTTGATCTGATCTCTTTCGAAATATCCGAGATTTAAGCTTATATGTGGCTTGTCGAACAATTGACAAAGTTAACCGCGACTAGCTTGTGTTGGGTCGGACAAGTGCCGAGTCGAATTAATTCTAGGTCGAACTAGATCCTTGTGTTTTTCTAACTTCTCCGAACTTAATGGAAAAATCATACACAATACCCTTCAATTTTGAAAAATAATAAAACAAAAATTAAAATATATATAGCGACATTTTTGGGTGTTAGAATTTGTAATATTTTTTGTGCTAGTTTTGGAAACAAATTAACTCAAAATTAATAAATGCATCAAGAAACAATCGAGTAGCTTCTCTTTTTCTTTTTTCCAATTTCCATTTCTTATATGTAAAACAATCAAATATTAAAAAGAATAAATATATTCTAAAATCTAAAATAAAAAATCCACCTTATCCAAACCAAAAATAAAATAAAATAAGAAGAAATTGAATTTGCCCCAAAAAGAAATGGTACACTCAAACACAAAAATTAATTAATCAAGGATCAATACAATAATATCCCTTAGATTAACAAAAATCCTATTATAATTATAATAATTATGGAAATTATCGTATTGCTAAGTTCTAACAAGTTTTTGACATTAAAATAAATAAAAGAGGGACAATTGAATAAATATTTATTAATTAATCATACATGAGATTGGAGAATATATATTGTTATTTTTAAAATTATAGAAGTAATTATTATTTATTAAATCTCCGAACGGAAAAATATCCCATTACTAAATTGAATTAATTATTTAAAAAAGAAAAATGTCACTGTTCCCGACACGTTGGGACTTGCTTCCATCCCTCTGTTGCGTAGGGGTGTTCAAAAGCGGTTAACCGAACCGGTTAACCGCTTTTCTAAACCGAACCGGATTTTCGGTCGGAAACATCCGAACCGAAACTGAACCGTTTTGGGAAAACCGGTTAACCGTTTTAAAAAAGCGGTTAACGGTTTTGAACGGTTTTCCCCTTTTTTTTTATAAACTTTTTTTTTAATTTTGTCCTAAATTAAATTGTAAATATAGACAATACATTAGAAACTAGAAAAAAAATTTGGGTTGGGATTTAGATTGAGTGAATTAGGGATTTATTTTAGTTTAGGTATTAATTTAATAAAAACACGGTTAGAAAACCGGTTTCGGTTAACCGTTTCTATTTTGCCGAACCGGTAACCGAACCGAAAATTCGGTTTTTTGATTTTTCAAACCGTAACCGAACCGTTTTTTCGGTTAACCGTTTTTTCAGTTCGGTTAGCGGTTCGGTTCGGTTTTTACATTTTTTGAACACCCTACTGTGCGTACCTATTTCCGTTTCCTCTTTTTGACCTATACCTCACATCCAACGGTCCCAATCACTTTTTCTCAAAAGCAGGAACTAATCTCATCCTTTCATTCTCTCCTTTATTAACCCTTACTTCACTCTCGTAGCTCCGCTCCGACTCTCCCTCTCCTTCTCTCTCTTTGAACCGCACACTCTACTCGACCTCCGCTCCCTCGCCGTATAAAGCCGCCTTTCGTCCGTCGGCTGGTCGGAAGCGGTTGTGCGGCTTCCCGATCGGGTTCTTTATCCTCTCAGATCGCTTCCGGCTGCTCGATCCGTCGATTTTAGGTTTGTTTGTTACTCGCTTTGGGTTTCTTTGTAATTTTTTCTAACTTTTTGTGGTTTTAGTTTGAATGTGAAGTCTTCTTTGTTTTGTCTTTAAAATTTTTTATTTTGCTTTGTAGTTTATGTTTAATTTCATTTAATTTATTATTATTATTTTTTACTTTTTATTTTACTGATTTTCTTTTTAATTTAGGTTCTTCAATTTCTTAAAGAAATTGTTTTTCTTTAATTAGACAAATTAAAATGTTGGTACCTGTAACGTTACTGGGCATCGTTATTGTCATCGTTGTCATTGTTGAATGCCCGGTAACTTAGTAGGGTTATGATATTTTAGCTTTTTTTTTTTGCCCCTTGAATTTACCCTTTTTTTGGTTCAATGAAACTGAATTTTCTCCAAAAAGAAATAAAAACTTTTGTCTTTTGTCATCTTTTTATTTTAAATTATTTTTCCTGAAATTTCAAATTTCTGATTATTTTTTCCTCAAAAATATCTAAGCTTTGATCATCTTTTTATTATAAATTATTTTTCCTGGCTTCAGAATATCAAAAAAAGTTTTTCTTTTTAAAGGATATATCGTTTTCAGAAGAAAAAGGAGAATATTTGTACTTTGTATTTAAGAGGAATCGAATCTTTCTTGGAAGATATTAAATTTGGAGGGTGTGCTTACACGTGCTTGTCCATTTTTGTTATATTTAATTGTTTTCTGAATTTTTTTTTTCTGTAGGATATCTTAATTGAAGTATTAATATATGTAGATATATTTTTATATACAGGAGCTAATTGGGTATTTGAAGAAGACTTGTAATGGCTGGAGAAAAGAACATTGAGAAAGGTACTTTTTTTTTTCCCTTTTTCCATTGTGTTTAGCTGGTGTTGCGTTTTTAGTCTTTTGAAGTTTTTGGTGAAACTGCGGGACTGTGTTTTGGTTTATATGGTTTGGGGTCTGATTCTTTGGGGTTATTTTGTTGACGAGAAGTTGGCAGTTCCTTGCTTATCAAACATTGTAGGGTTTGTCAAGAGGGGCATAGTGTCAAAACTGAGTTTGCTAAGTGGGTTTAAGAGATTTCTTTGTTATCCTAATAAATAAAAGTTGATATTTTTGGATGTGATGAAGAGGATGGAGCTGTTTTATTAATGGGATGCGAACTTGATGCTCCAAAAGTTGATGTTATTAAGAACCGTCTGAAATTTAGTGAAAATTAGCGGCTGCTTGTGTGATACATGTTTTTATTTTGCTAAGTGAGTTTTCGAGATTTATGGTTTAGTACTTTTAAAGAAGAAGTTGACTTTGTTGACTGACCCAGTGGGAATTTTGGATGTGGTGAGTGGACGGAACTGTGTGATTAGTGGAAGGCTGATTTCTAGAAGTTGAGGCAATTGAGGGCTGTTGGAAATTTAATGAAGATTACTAACCCTCGTGATAGATGATTTTATTGTTTTGGGATATTGAATTGCTGAGTAATTGAATTGATGTGGATTGTTGGAAATGACTTTATGATTTTAAATTGTCTTATTTACCTCATTTAGTAGATTACTATTATGACATGGATACATGAATTTATCTTTTTGAAGCTCACTGGATAGATGTACTTTTGGCATGCAAGTGGGAAGTTTATACCTTTAACCATCGATTGTATTAATTAGAGTTTTGATTGTCAAACTCGATTTCCCTGTATTGTTATCTGATTTTGCTTCTCTGATGTGATGATTATCTTGAATTTATTTGTGCGTATTTAAGTGCTCCCTTTTTTTTAGTTTTCTGTAATTTGATGCCATGAAAAAATCTAATCCTTTTTTTTTTCTTATACATTATATTTAATAGATCAGCCATTGGCAACAGAATTGAAGTCAGATCCCATCAGTAAATCAGCTGAGCGTGATGTGGTATGTCACAAATTATGTTTTATTCATCACAATGGTCAGAGAACATAAATTTACTTATTTAAATTTATAGGGAAGAGATCAATTCATATTTATATAATCCAACATTCTTTGGAAATTTGTGNCCAAATCCAAGTAAGCATCCACTTACCTTTTTTTTCTTTTCTCTATATCTGACTTCGTTTTTTCTTTTTTCTTTTTTTCATCTGGGTTGTCTAGTTTCCGAACTTTTGTTCTTAATTTGCTTCAGAATCTATAAGTTTTTTAGTCAAAGTTCTTAACTTTTGTTTAATTTTCTTCTTGATTTCAAGCAAAATTAAAAGAAATTCACTGAGGGTAAACTGGTCAAATCTGAATGATGACCATGGGTATATTTGTAATTGTGTTAGTCAAAATAAGTCAAGTCTGATATTTAAAGGAAAATTCTAAGGGTAGGGTGTGTACAGGTATTTTCTGTAGTTATGGATGAGAAAGGCTATTTTGAAAGCCACACTTACAAGAGCTCCAATTGTCTTGCACCAAAATAATGCATTACCTTATTTGAAGCATACGATTTGGTTGGACCGATAAATATGTGAAGTCCGCCTGCAATTCTAAACTTACCATTTAGAGCTGTTTGGATCAGGTGTATATAAGATAACGGGAGTAATCTTCTTTTATTTTATAAGATTCCAGTATTTGGTTTGTAAGTAATAAAATATGATGGTAATCTTTTATTACAAATAATGTTTACTTTTGGTAATGTGGGGGGTAATCTTATTACCTTATTAGGGGCCATTATTAAAACATTACTGGGGTAATCTGATTTTTCTACTGATTTTTCTACTGATTATCAGGCACAATTACTCTCAAATGTCTACCAAATAACAATTCTCAACCCCCCCTACATTTGAGAAATTAGCTAAAATACCCCAGCCATAAAAAAGTTTAAAAGTTAATAAAATATCCCCAACCACCCAAGACCACCGCGGGCTGTCAGCGTCAGTCGTCATAATGGTGCACGACCGGCGGGATCTGGCTGTTGTGCGCTGGTAAGACCTTTTTTGGCCATGGATCTGTGATCCATGGTTGGAAACAGCCAGATCTAGCATTTTTATGGTCGTGAAATGGTCATAGATCTGGTCGTTTTCTGGCCATGGAGCCATTTTCAACTTTGTTAGCTCACGATCGACCATATACGGCCAGTTATGTGCCATTATGTCGACTGTAGACGATGACCGACAGTGGTGGCTGGCTGCTGGCAGTGGGTTGGGGTGGGTGGGTATGATTTTGCTGTAAATTAAAGTTTTATATGATTGGGGTGTTTTAGCAAAATTTCAAATGTAGGAGGTTAAAAAAGATATTCAAAAAATACTATTATATTACTATTAAAAAAAAAAGGCAATTTAGTAATCTATATAATATACTCATCCATTTATCTTCGCAACCATACATATTATTCACTAATTTATTCAAATCAACCAAACACATTTTCTAAACATTCTCAGTAATTTATAACATGATATTTCTTTCCGTTAATATAATATACCCCTCTAATAAAATACTATATGATCCAAGCGCTCCAGGTTTTACTTTCACCTGTTCAAGATTTCAAGTTCAATGGCAATACAAATTAATGTAAGATTTCAAAGAAATTTTCTCAACTCTCAAGCATTGGTGAGTTTGTTCAATCACTTTTGCAACTATGATGTTTAATTTTCTCTTTAGAAATTTACTTCATAGTCATGGAAGATACGCTAACTTATCTCTATTAAACCCTAATAAATTTCAAGATTTTTCGTGTCCAATTTTTGTCAAATACATCTCAAGCAACTCGGATAAACAATCTTTTGCTGTCTCTTACCTTATTAATTCATGTGGGTTGTCTTTTGAATCTGGTCTAAAGGCATCCAAAAAAGTTCAATTTGATACTCCATAATGACCAGACTCGGTGGTAAACTTTTTCAAGAGCAATGGCTTCTCAGAAACTCAAATCTCAGACCTCATCAAAAAATGCCCAAAAATGCCTTTGTGCAATCTTGATAAAATCCTTTTGCCAAAACTTCAGTTTTTTTTCACTCCAAAGGCATTTCAAGTCGTGATCGTGCAAAACTTTTATGTCAGGACCCTGCTATCTTACAAAGGAGCTTAAAAAACCAAATAATCCCTTTCTTTCATTACCTTAGTAACTTGCTTCAATCTAGTGAAAAGGCTATTACTGCTATTAAACACTCTCCAAGGGTTCTTTATCGTGATCTTCAAAAATTGATTGCACCTAAAGTCAGTTATTTACGAGAAAATGGTGTGCTTGAATCGAATATTGTTAGGTTACTTAGTAATTGGCCTTCAAAATTTATAAATGACTCTAGTCAATTTGAAGAGACTGTGGACTTGGTAAAGGAAATGGGCATCAATACTATAAGATCATAGTTTGTTACTGCTATTTATATAATGTTGGTAATTCCCAAATTTGTGTGGGATAAGAAGATTGATGTTTACAAGAGGTGGGGTTGGTCTGAGGAAGAGATTCTTACGACATTTCGAAAGAATCCCTGGTGTATGATTACATCTGTGGATAAGATAATGGCAGTGATACTTTTTTTGTGAACAAAATGGGTTGGGAGCCTTTTGTCATTCTGAAGCAGTATAATCTTCTCTCACTTAGCTTGGAGAAGAGAATAATCCCTCGTGCTTCAGTTTTTCAATATTTGTCATCCACAGATTTGCTTAAGAATAATCCCTATAACCTGGTTACATCGTTTAAACTTTCTGAAGAAAACTTCTTATAGAGTTTTGTGAATCGTTATGATGAAGCGCCCCAGTTAATGAAGTTGTATAGAGAAGTTAAATCTTTCAAAGATGCAAAGTGAAAGGAAATCAACATTTGTAATATGTTGGCATCAGAATGATAGTGTTACATGATCTAGTTAAATTATATGTATTCAGATTGGCATCTAGTCCAGATTAGTTATGAGTTATTTGCAATTTCTGTTTTCATGTTGTGACATGTTGTCTCTTGACTAAAGCACAGGCTCTGCAATGTGATGTGTAATCATGTATCAATCTGTGATCTTTGGCTTTGTTAGTCTTGTTACAACTCTGCGACTAGTTACCTTTGGTTGACATTAATTTCCTTGATATATGTGATGTTTTTGGAAGACATGCTTATTTACTTCTTCCCCATTAGAAAAACATTTGAAAAGGAAGCTCAATGAGTTAATGACTTTAGTGAAATTTAGAAATTATTGTGTCTGGTTAGTTCGTATGTCAACCCAAGTCAACTTGAAGATAAAAATTGTCACTTGAATACTACAGTCATCTCGAAGACACAAGATCACCTTTCTGCAATTTTTGTTTTTCTGTTGTTCTTTGTCTCTTGACTAAAGCATGATATTTTGATGCATGATTTTGTATCACTAGAATATTCGATCTTGCTCACTCTTGGTTACATGTATCTAGTTTGCTTTGTTTACCTTAAATCTTCAAAGCTGTCTCCAAAAAACACACATTTCAAGGTTCAATGGAAATGTCTTCCTTTCTCATTAAGAAAGCATCTCAAGGTGAAGTGCAATAATGTATTTTTATCATTGTAACTAAGAGACTGTTGGTCACTCTTTAGTTTTTCTGATTTTAGATTTGCCAGCCTTTGTCGAGTTGAGTTTGAGATTAATAAGTTGTCGCTTACATGTTGTAATCATCCAAATGCAACAGTTTTATGTTTTTACATGTTTTTTGAATGCCTTTATGGTACTAAGTCTTGACATTCTCTTGACGTACTATTACCAGTGGGAATTATTTGACAAGATTCTATGGAAATGAAAATGAAAGAATAAAAAATATTTTGTAGCTTGCAAGGGGAGTATTGAATAGATCTGGCCTCTTCGCCCTAAACCACCCCCGTTTCGCCCAATGAAATGTTCTTCAAGTAGTTTAGATGCTATTATGATGTTTTGTTATCAGTTCATTTACATTTACTGAGGATCTTGCGAGTATTATGAGTTATTGATGACAATCAATACAATAGTTATCACTTGTCATCAATTAGGGAAACATTATTGAGTTGAAAGCTTCAGTCATGAACAAAACAATTAGGGAAACAAACAAGATATTAAGAGTGTTTGGGGTTTGTCTTTGATGAGATCCTGACCTGTAATTTATCAAATATACTGCAATCTAGTATAGTCCCAA
Source organism: Pistacia vera (assembly GCF_008641045.1). NCBI lineage: Eukaryota > Viridiplantae > Streptophyta > Magnoliopsida > Sapindales > Anacardiaceae > Pistacia > Pistacia vera. Next base: position 300,733 of record NW_022196140.1, on the reverse strand, counting down.
TCACACTCACAGTCAAAACAAGAATTCTCTATATTAATGGTAGCAAAACAGTACATCCAAAATACTCAGACTCTGTTACAATATTCCACAACTGAGAATCCGGTAAATAAGCTAATCTAAGTAAAGAAGGAAAACAGAAAAATAATACTGACTTCGAGGGTCAGTCACCTCCCTTATCCATCCTTAATCAACTTTTTCAAATGCCTCTCCCTTTTCCCTTCTTCCCCTTTTATTCCCTCCTGCACCTAAGTTTATTCATAACAGAATTTCTCTCTCTCCACTCTCCATAGGCCACCTGTCCCTTCATAACAAATTCTTCTAACCTCCTAAATGTCAATTATTCCCCTGCTTCTTACTCCACTTCTTCCTACGGTAAACCTTTCCCTTTGGTTGCTCATCATTACCCTCCCCAAGGAGAACCACCTTGTCCTCAAGGTGGAATGAAGGAAACTGGCTGAGAATAGTTTCAAAATCTTCCCAAGTATTTTCAAAGGAAGGTAAACCTTTCCACTGAATTAGCACCTCCCAATGCCCATTTAGGAGTTTCCTTTTCTGGAGAACCGTTTCAGGTTCAAGTTGTAGAATGAGGTCTTCATTGAGACCTGCTGGTAAAGGCTGACTATTGGTGATAGGGAACATAGCTTTTTTAAGTTGCGACACATGAAAGACATTATGAATACGTGCGGAGGATGGCAGTGCCAGCCTATATGCGACTGCCCCAATTTTTTCTGTGATGACAATGGGCCATAAAACCATGGACTGAGCTTCTCATTATATCGACGGGCTAGAGACCGTAATCTATATGGCTGTAACTTTAAGTACACAGATTCCCCTACCTCAAATGTAACTTCTCGGCGATGAGTATCCGCCGAAGTTTTCATGCGATGTTGGGCCTTGAGGAGATGGTCTTTTAACTCGTCAAGCACCTGGTTGCGCTGCTGGAGTTGCTGGTCCACTTCGTTGACAACGGAAGTGTGGTCTGAATAACGCAACACTGTTGGGGGTTCTCGGCCATAGAGAGCCTTAAAAGGACACATGCCGGTGGAGTGGTTATACGTAGTGTTGAACCAAAATTCTGCCTATGGAACCCATTTTGGCCATGAACAGGGTTGACCATTGACAAAACATCTGAGATACGTTTCCAAGCAACGGTTTACAACCTCTGTCTGACCATCTGTCTGTGGGTGGTACGCTGAACTCATGTGTAATTGGGTCCCTGATTGTTTAAACAGTTCACTCCAAAAGTTACTCATGAAGACTCTATCCTGATCGGAAACAATGGTACGAGCAAACCCGTGTAGTCGAACCACCTCTTTGATAAACAAATCAGCAACTATCTTGGCTGTGTAGGGATGTTTGAGGGTTAAAAAGTGACTATATTTAGTCAAACGATCAACTACGACCAGAATTGTATCAACCCCATTAGCCTTCGGAAGCCCCATGACGAAATCCATAGATATGTCTTCCCATACTTGGTTAGGAATCGGTAGCGGCTGAAGCAAACCCGCTGGACTCATGCCATCATACTTACTTTGTTGGCAAACCGGGCAAGTGGCCACAAATTCTTTGATGTCCTGTTTCATACCTTCCCAAAATACCACACTTGTTAGCCGTTTATATGTCCGGAAGAAGCCCAAATGGCCCCCGATGGGTGATGCGTGAAACTCTTGTAAAATTTTCTGGATGTGAGATCCAGATTTCGGCAGTACCAATCTGTTATGGTACAGCCGATGGTGGCCCAGTAACCTGAAAGGAGGATGACTATTGGGGTCTGTCAAGAGCTGTTGTATTATGCCCCGTAACTTATCATCACCTTGAATGGCATCCTCCAAACCCTCCAGTCCCGAAAAGTAACTCACAGAAACAGCATGAAGTTCGACCGTGTCTGGCATCCGCGAAAGGGCATCTGCTGCCTTGTTCTGAGCGCCTGGTTTATATTGAATGATGAAGTCTAACCCCAACAATTTGATAACCCATTTTTGCTGATTTTCACTCAATAATTTCTGCTCAGTAAGGAAGTGAAGACTACGCTGGTCCGTCCGAATTATAAAACGCCTACCCAACAAATAATGCCGCCACTTTTGCACAGCCAGTACAATCGCCATTAGTTCCCTTTCATAAACTAACTTCAACTTAGAGTTTAAAGACAAACCTTTGCTGAGAAAAGCAATCGGACGTCCTTGTTGCATCAGCACAGCTCCTAATCCACTTCCTGAAGCATCGGTTTCCAGGACAAACTCTTGCGTAAAGTTCGGCATCCGAAGAACAGGAACACTGGTCATGATTCTTTTTAATTCCTCAAAAGCCCCTTGGGCTGCTGTATTCCACACAAACGAATCTTTCTTTAATAGTGCAGTGAGTGGTAGGGCTATTTTTCCGTAATCTCGAACGAATCGACGATAATATCCCGTCAATCCCAAAAACCCTCTGAGTGCCCTGACATCTCTCGGTTCCGGCCATTTGGTGATACTCTCAATTTTCAAAGGATCAACCGAAACACCCTGAGCTGAGACCACATGCCCCAAATATTCCAACTGTGACTGCCCAAACTTACATTTTTTTCTATTGACCACCAATTGATTGTCTAAAAGGATCTGCAGGGTAAGGCTGAGGTGTTTCACATGGTCGCCCATCTCCTTGCTATATATTAATATATCATCAAAGAAAACCAGCAGAAATTTTCGTAAATACTGTTTGAGCACTTCATTCATCACTGCTTGGAAAGTAGTCGGTGCATTGGTGAGGCCGAATGGCATTACCACAAACTCATAGTGCCCTTCATGTGTCCTGAAGGCAGTTTTGTGTGTATCCTCTGGTTTCACTCAGATTTGGTGATAGCCGGACTTCAAATCGAGTTTGGAAAACACAGTCGCGCCTGCCAATTCATCAAATAATTCATCAATGGCTGGAATGAGGAACTTATCCGGAATGGTTACCTGGTTAACTGCCCTATAGTCCACACAGAATCTCCACCCTCCATCTTTTTTTTAACCAACAAAACCGGACTTGAGAAGGGACTGATACTGGGTTTAATAATTTCGGATGCCAACATTTCCTTGACGAGACGTTTGATTTCATTCTTCTGATAGTAAGGGTACCGATACGGCCGCAGGTTTGGTGGCTGAGCCCCTGGAACTAACTGAATGGCATGGTCTCGGCACCTAGCAGGTGGTAACCCCGAAAGTGGCTCAAACACTTGATTAAAAATCTGTAACGCTTCCAGTATCCGATCATCCACATCCCCACTGTCATCACACTGTTTTTGAATCTGACCGAACTCAATCAAGCACCCTTGTCCCTCACTCCGTAAAGCCTTAATCATAGCCTTGAGCGAAACCATGGTCTTATTCAGAGATGGGTCCCCACGCAGACACACAATCTGATCGTCCAACTTAAATCTCATGATCTGCTTCCTCCAATCTGTGGTGGTTTCCCCTAATGTTTCCAATCATGCAATCCCCAGAACAACATCCGCACTACTCATATCAAATGGAAAAAAATTCTGAATAATTGTTATCCCCTGTAGCTCCATACAAACATTTTTACATTCCTCTTCACATCTCACACTATATCCATCGCCCACTCTGACCCCAAAAGATTGAGTTCCCATCACCGAAATTCCCAAGTCTGTAACCACCTTTGAACTAATAAAATTGTGGGAAGCCCCACTATCAATCAACACAATTAGTTCTTGACCTTGGATTCTTCCTTTGAGTTTCATTGTTTTTGGGCCATGAATCCCCACCACTGAGCTCAGAGAAAGCTCAACTTGTTCCTGTCGTTGCTCCATTTCAGATTCTATAGACTCCCCACCACCAATCGGGTCTGAATCACTCTCCTCTTCATCCACTAAAATGATCTGAAATTGCTTCTCACCACATTTGTGCCCAAACGAGAACTTACCGTCACATCTGAAGCAAAGCCCTTTCTCCCTTTTTCTTTGAATCTCTGCGTCGGTCATTTTTCGAAATGGGAAGTCTCTTCTCTGGAAGTTTGGTCGTTCATAGGGGCGAAAAGTCGATGGGTTGTAATCACGACTGGAGAACTGCATCGACGATGAGCCTTGTGCTGACGTTTCCGGCGATCGTCGAATGAAGTTGGAAGATTGGTGTGATTTTGGGAGTTCAGACGAGTTAGGGAGTTTGGAGTTTATGTGATTTTCGAATCTGTTCGTGTTAGGGAACCTTGGGTTTGAGCTATTTTCAAATCGGGTCAAGTTAGGGCTATCCACTCGGGTCGTGGGTCTGGGTCCATTTGAAGGTCCAAGCCCCATAATGCGTGTGGGTTTAATTGATCCCATTTGGGCCTCCTCTATTGCTTGATTCCTCTCCTCAATTCATTGGGCCAGGTCTATTATTTGCATTAAGGTTGTGGGCTGGGCTAAACGGACTTCAACCCTTACTTCAATTTTTAATCCATTGATAAAGGCTGCTTGTAATATCTCTTCCTTCTCCCCTACCAGCAATGCCGCGACAGCTTCAAATTGACGTCGAAACTCCATAACTGAACCAGTCTGCTTCATGGCCATTAATGACTCATACGGGTTGAGCTCTTGAGACCCACTGAATCTCTGAAGTAGTGCCAGTTTAAACATAGCCCATGAACTTGCCGGAGCTCTGGATTCCATCCACTAGAACCAATTAATTACTTCACCCTCCATACAGACAGCTACTGCTGTCATTTTTCCTTCCTCATTTATTCCATTGAGGTGGAAGTAGCGCTCCACTCTAAATATCCATCCGTAAGGATCTTCACCGGAGAATATCGGCATTTCCAACTTCCTTCTTGTCACTTCATTAAGGTTTTGGTTACTATTGCCAGACCCGTTTGCTCCGTCTGTATTTTCTTCCTGATGAGACCGAAGATTTTCCGATGAACGCATCTCAGTTCTCCCTGTTTCTTTCTCATCCTTTCTTCGCACCCATGATTGTATCTCAACCAAACATTCCCGAATGGTACCCATCTCAACTCCTAACTTCGTAACTTCTTTTTCCATGTTATCAATTCTAGACTCCATTCTTGTCAAGACCATACCCCAGAACTCAGTGCTCTGATACCACTTGATGAGATCCTGACCTGTAACTTATCAAATATACTGCAATCTAGTACAGTCCCAATCACACTCACAGTCAAAACAAGAATTCTCTATGTTAATGGCAGTAAAACAGTACATCCAAAATACTCAGACTCTGTTACAATATTCCACAACTGAGAATCCAGTAAATAAGCTAATCTAAGTAAAGAAGGAAAACAGAAAAATAATACTGACTTCGAGGGTCAGTCACCTCCCCTATCCATCCTTAATCAACTTTTTCAAATGCCTCTCCCTTTTCCCTTCTTCCCCTTTTATTCCCTCCTGCACCTAAGTTTATTCATAACAGAATTTCTCTCTCTCCACTCTCCATAGGCCACCTGTCCCTTCATAACAAATTCTTCTAACCTCCTAAATGTCAATTATTCCCCTGTTCTTACTCCACTTCTTCCTACGGTAAACCTTTCCCTTTGGTTGCTCATCAGTCTTACAATCTTAAAATAATTAAAACCATCATTTTAAAGGTTTGTGCACGCTAGTATGTAACTATGACTTGCATCATTGATAATGAGCCATTGTCACTTCACAATGGAAGAATCCTTCAAAAGAATAGAAGGGTTGACCAAAATCAAACGAGAAGACCTTAAGTGAAGTTCTTCCTTGCACCATGAAACAAAAGTACGATAAAACAACAAATTTTCCTACAGTTCAATCTTCTTAATACATCATGTACATATGTCACAGTACCAAAACATAGATAGATATTCCTAGTGGCGCTTGGAGACCCGTTCATGTACACCTTAAATATATGATAGACAAATGACCAACATTGATTAACATTCATTCATATCCTTACGTCACTGAGCTTCATTTTTGCACAACTTTTTAAGGGGAAAGAGACAATTTCTCCAGAGAATGAATCTATGTGCAGGAAATAACATCATACACTAGTCTTGCAGACTGAGCAAAAGCTGTTCTTTGGGATCTTCTTCATTTGGGTTAGAGTAAGAAAACAAACAAGAAGCATTGTTGTAACAGGACTTGGCAAAGACAGAGATCTGTAGCATGTTATAGGGTTAAACATTGAAACACATTTTGGCTTATGGTTTAGTAAGAGAGAAAATAACAACAGGGAAACCAATATTGCAAAGATTTTGTAATTAATAAGGACTAATTGCTTCCTCTGACTGGAGCTTGAAAGATAGGAAACAAAGCATTTATAAAGATCAATCAACACCTAAAAAATGCCAACGATTTTGGTTTCACACCTGAAAAATACAACTCTTAGCCCATCTCACTTTATGCGGGTGATTTTGCTTTCTTTGAAGGATCCAACTTCTCTTTGTAAAGCTTCAATAGCTGGGGAGTTTCATCATAAGAATTCACAAATCTCTACAGGAAACTTTCTTTAGGATAAATGAACAATGATGACATTTTAGTATATTACCTCTCAACCAAACCTTTTGATGACAAAAATTGAATAACTGCAGCCCTGGGTACAATCCTCTTCTCCAAGCTTAGATTAATAAGATTTGGCTGTCTTGCTATAACGGCAGGCTCCCAACCCTTCTTTTTCGTGAAAAAACCCATCACTACCATAACCTTATGCTCAGATGTAAACATCAAAATGGATACTTTCGAAATGCTACTAAAATCTCTTCCTCCGACAAACCCCACATCTTATAAAATTTGAGTTTCTTTTCCCAAAGGGATTTGTAGATTATCATTTTCATAGCAACTGCTACAACAAACTGTGATCTCAAATGATTGATACCCATTTCCTTTACTACCTCCACAACATTTTTAAAAACTCTCATCCCTGTTGTAAAAACACGAGGCCAAATATACAGTAATGTGCGTATATTTGAATCAGGCACACCATAGCTTTGCTAAATATCGATCTTAGGAGCAATACAAAAGTTTATATCCCCGCAGAGAAAACGCATATTGCGTTTAACAATAATAATGGCCTTCTCTCTAGATTGAAGCAGATTACTAAGGTCATTAAAAGTAGGGATTATAAACTTTTCTAAGCTTCTATTTTATATACGAGGGCATATGGAAAATATACAAGCAACATCTGACTTTCAGAAGCCTACAGAGTAATAATAATTAAGTTTTGGCAAAAGGGTTTTCTCAGGATTAGCCAAAAGTAATTTGGGCTCTCTTTTGATGAGGTCTAAAATTTGTGGTTTAGAGAAACAAAGGCAGTTGAACATGGCAATGACAGAGTCGGGTCTTTCTGGGGATTTAAATTTAACACATTGGGAGATAGATGAAGCAGGTTCTTGAGAGAACCCATATGAATTTATGAGGTAAGAAAAAGTAAAAGAGTGTAGATTTGAAGTAGTCGAGACTTATTTCGTAAATAACATTGATTTGTAGTTTTGAAGACAATGCAATTGGTGTGTTGGTGATACATGGCAAATGGTTTTGCAGAGAAAATATAACATGGGAATTGGAATTAAAGACTTTGAGAAAACAAACTTACTATTCTTGAGAGAAGGTGTCTTCTCTAGTGGAGCGAACCTTTTGATTTCTGTATAAGCTGCCAAAACCCTTGAGCTAATGTACACTCACTCGGATGAACTCTTCTTTGTATTGAACTTTTTGGGTTTTGGAAAGGGAGGATGACAATTTCCCATCCAAGGTTTGGCGTAAGTGATTTTCCCACCCAAAAAGTTAAAAAAAATCAATTTCTCACATGAATAAAGATAAGTTGACAAACGAATCTTACAAATTTCTCTCACAAACCTTGATGTGGCAACTGAGTTGGCAACCCCACCACACCTAAGGCACAAACTGATTTTGATTAGACCCAAAAAACGACTGTTCATACGTTCCTCTCTAAGGAACGACCATTCTCGTTCTTATAAAGGAACAGTTATTCCTTATGAAGGAATGATCGTTCCTTCGAATAGAATGACCGAATTGTTTTTTCATAAGGAATGATTGTTCTTTATGAAAGAATGATCATTTATGTTTAGTCAAAGTCCTTCGTTGACATGTTGATGAGATTTGTTTGATAGGATAGTATTACCCTTCCCACACAAAATGTCAAAATCTATTGACCTTTTGTAGACAGGTTTTGTTATGGTACAAACTTACAGTACCATAAATATAAGTAGAATGAAAAAAATAATAATAATAAATAAATAATGGAACTCAAATTATGAAAGAGTGGATTACATTAGAGCAAACAACATTTTCCCACCCAAGGTTTAGTGAAATGCCAAGTTCCCACCCTTAAATTAACACCGTTTATTTATTTTAACAAATAAAGGCTAAAATAGTCATTTAACAGATTTTAATATTTTCGTTTCTTCCAAAACCTCTCTCTCTTGCCCTTTATCCCCCACCCTGTTGATCCCGCAAATCGCCGGCCACCACAACTTTTTGCTTCGCGCGATTGCTGCTCCCTGGCCAGATTTCGGCTGATTGAAGGCACCAACACCCCACCTGATACTACTGTCGGCATCATCCCCCCGCCCTCATCAAATCCCCATAACCCCCTAGCCGCACCAGCTCGTTGTTCGCCAGCTGTCGCAGCTATTCTTACGTGACTACTATGCACTTGGAAGCCTCGCCACCACCAATTTTCAACTCAAATCAAACACAATTAACACTTGCTCCTAATTGCTTATTGTATTTGGTTGATTGTTGTTGTAATCAGGTCGTCAACGACCCCTTGTCATCGGATTTCTGCACTCCTAAGCCACGCCCACAACTTGCTTGGAGAAAAGCCATGCCCACAACTTGCTCGGAGAAAAGCCATGCCCACAACTAACACCGAATCTGTTTTTCTGTGAAAAAGAGAATAGATTCTCTATTTTATACTGGGAAAATAGATTATGGGAAGAATGTGGATGAGTTTTGGGATGGTGGTGGCAGCGACGATGGTGGCCATGACTTTAAGAGGATTTGGAGCTGGTGAGATGAAGAACAAGAAAAAGATGAGAGGGCAGTTTAGTAATAGTATCATTTGCATATATGTTAGGATCTAACAGTCACTAACAATGTTATTTTAAGGGTGAGATTCTAGAATTTATGAAACCAAGGGTGGGAACTTGCCATTTCGCCAAACCTTGGGTTTACTCATTACATTATTCCAATACTAGGATAATGACAAAAATTGAACCAGAGATAATTATAAATATCATAATAAAAAAATTGAATTAGCATGTAGTAAAATTTTTATACATATCTAAATATCAATTTATTTTTTAGTTTTCATTTAATATTAAATTAAAAATAATTAACAACAAAGGATAAGAAAATTTTCTCCTAAAATCAAAAGTCACAATCCATAAATACTTTAATAATAATACACAGAGGCGAGAAATCAAAATCCAACGGCTGAGATTGAAAAATGAACGCCACGAGTAGGAACACCCCACCACTTATTCTATGATCCATTTAACACCCAATAATAATCAAATACAAAAAGCTAAATTTGAATCGATCTTACAATCTTAAAATAATTAAAACCATCATTTTAAAGGTTGTGCACGCTAGTATGTAACTAGACTTGCATCATTGATAATGAGCCATTGTCACTTCAAATGGAAGAATCTTCAAAAGAATAGAAGGGTTGACCAAAATCAAACGAGAAGACCTTAAGTGAAGTTCTTCCTTGCACCATGAAACAAAAGTACGATAAACAAACAAATTTTCCTACAGTTCAATCTTCTTAATACATCATGTACATATGTCACAGCCAAAACATAGATGATATTCCTAGTGGCGTTGGAGACCCGTTCATGTACACCTTAATATATGATAGAAAATGACCAACATTGATTAACATTCATTCATATCCTTACGTCACTGAGCTTCATTTTTGCACAACTTTTTAAGGGGAAAGGACAATTTCTCCAGAGAATGATCTATGTGCAGGAAATAACATCATACACTAGTTTGCAGACTGAGCAAAAGCTGTTCTTGGGATCTTCTTCATTTGGGTTAGAGTAGAAAAACAAACAAGAAGCATTGTTGTAACAGGACTTGGCAAAGACAGAGATCTGTAGCATGTTATAGGGTTAAACATTGAAACACATTTTGGCTTATGGTTTAGTAAGAGAGAAATAACAACAGGGAACCAATATTGCAAAGATTTTGTAATTAATAAGGACTAATTGCTTCTCTGACTGGAGCTTGAAAGATAGGAAACAAAGCATTTATAAAGATCAATCAACACCTAAAAAATGCCAACGATTTGGTTTCACACCGAAAAATACAACTCTTAGCCCATCTCACTTTATGCGGGTGATTTTGCTTTCTTGAAGGATCCAACTTCTCTTTGTAAAGCTTCAATAGCTGGGGGTTTCATCATAAGAATTCACAAATCTCTACAGGAAACTTTCTTTAGGATAAATGAACAATGATGACATTTTAGTATATTACCTCTCAACCAAACCTTTTGATGACAAAAATTGAATAACTGCAGCCCTGGGTACATCCTCTTCTCCAAGCTTAGATAATAAGATTTGGCTGTCTTGCATAACGGCAGGCTCCAACCCTTCTTTTCGTGAAAAAACCATCACTACCATAACCTTAGCTAGAGTAAACATCAAAATGGATCTTTCGAAATGCTCTAAAATTCTTCCTCCGACAAACCCACATCTTAAAATTGAGTTTCTTTTCCCAAAGGGATTTGTAGATTATCATTTTCATAGCAACTGCTACAACAAACTGTGATCTCAAATGATTGATACCCATTTCTTTACTACCTCCACAACATTTTTAAAAACTCTCATCCCTGTTGTAAAAACACGAGGCCAATATACAGTAATGTGCGTATATTTGAATCAGGCACACCATAGCTTTGCTAATATCGATCTTAGGAGCAATACAAAAGTTACCCCGCAGAGAAAATGATATTGGTTTACAAAGCTTCAAATTGACGTCGAAACTCCATAACTGAACCAGTCTGCTTCATGGCCATTAATGATTCATACGGGTTGAGCTCTTGAGACCCACTGAATCTTTGGAGTAGTGCCAGTTTAAACATAGCCCATGAACTTGCCGGAGCTCTGGATTCCATCCACTGGAACCAATTAATTGCTTCACCCTCCATACAGACAGCTGCTGCTGTCATTTTTCCTTCCTCATTTATTCCATTGAGCTGGAAGTAGCGCTCTACTCTAAAGATCCATCCATAAGGATCTTCACCGGAGAATATCGGCATTTCCAACCTCCTTCCTGTCACCTCATTACGGTTCTGGTTACTGTTGCCAGACCCGTTTGCTCCATTTGTATTTTCTTCCTGATGAGACCGAAGAGTTTCTGATGGATGCATCTCAGTTCTCCCTGCTTCTTCCTCATCCTTTCTTCGCACCCATGACTGTATCTCAACCAAACATTCTCGAATGGTACCCATCTCAACTCCTAACTTCGTAACTTCTTTTTCCACGTTATCAAGTCTAGACTCCATTCTTGTCAAGACCATACCCAGAACTCACTGCTCTGATACCACTTGATGAGATCTTGACCTGCAACTTAATGAAACACACTACAATCTAGATATAGATCCAATCCCAACACAATAAACACAAGAAATCTCTATATTAATGGCAGCAAACAGTACATTCGAAATATGACATCCAGACTCTGTTCAATCAACAATCAACAATTGAGAATGCAGCAAATAAAGCTAAGAACAAAAGATAAACAAAATGATAAGACTAAACTTCGAGGGTCAGTCACCTCCCTTCCCAATCCTTAACAACTTTCTCAATACTTCCCTTTTTCCCTCTCCTCCTTTTATTCTTAATACTCCTAACAGAATTTCTCTCTCTCCAATCTCCACATGCCACCTGCCCCCTCATAACAAATTCTTCTAACCTCCTAATTGTCAATTATTCCCCTGCTTCTTACTCCATTTCTTCCTACAGTAAACCTTTCCCTTTGGTTGCTCATCACAATATCACCTAATTTGTCTGATAATCATACAGACTACTATGTTTACAGCAGCAAACAGCTGTTTATACTACTGAAAAGTGAAACATGATGCAATGCAAATCCAACCGTCAAACCATTAAATTAAAACTTTTCATTCAAGACTTAAAGACAATTAAAAATACTATTTCTTTAAGAGAGAGAGAGATCATCATTTTGAAGACCACTCAAAATATACACTAGTTTCATAGGCCAAAACTTCATGGCGCAATTATAAAACTAAAATGAAAATAACATGCTCATTAGTTTTGGAAAGAAAACTTTCAACGATAGTGAACTAAATGCCCCACCCGTCAAGAAATTTCTGAAAGTGTTCAGAAGAACAAAGAATATGATACATGTATGGCTAAAGTACCAGGGAAGAATGTACCTCTTATCCTTCCAAAATGTGAAAGATCCACCACCTAGGTCATTATTCAAAGATGAATCAATAATGGCAACGGTTATCTACTCTTACGAATTTTTTGAAAAAACATAACACACCATAATTCTGACAAGCCTATAAAACAAAATAATACAAAGTTTAGACAAATTGAACATGACAACAGAGATATATCAATTAGAGGCATGCATCAACCAATATCTGAAGTTAACAAGATTGTTCATTCACCATCATAGGGACATTATTCTTACCACTCTTCTACAAACCTCCTGGCTTGTCATCTAGCTTACATAACAAAAACCAAAGCACTCTCAGGAAAAATACAACTCAGCCTAAAATCAGATATCAACTTGTCCCTATGCATATCAATTTCCTATTACCATCTTTTGCATTCAATTCACATTATACAAAAAATTACATAGCACTCAGCATATCACTTGAGTAACAAAAATGTAAATCAGATCCAATAGACATGCTTTCAAACCAGGTCCATACCCAAAAATTTTCCTATCTAGCAATTAAATTCAAACACACAAAATTAAAATTAAATTAAATAAAATAATAAAACTTGAGCTATATACTTGAAGTGCTTCAAATGTAATAAATTCAACTAGTTCAAAGTAAAATATAACATTCTCAATAAACACTCACTGCAACCCACATTTTCAGCTGCATCAAGAGCTTCATCTTCATTGCCGAATGTTTCAACAATCCCATTTTCCGAAACTCTGCCCCTACAACTCTTCACTTTGTCCTGCAAAGAACCCAGTTGGCAACTTTCTTGTTTTCATGTTTTGTTTAATTAAAAAAAAAAAAAAGTTCATTGCCTCTTACTAGGAGGTCGTGTCAATTGGAGGAGGTGAGAGATCGAAAGGCAATGCCGCAATTGGTTGAAAACTTGTGCTTTTTAAGTGGAAAAATTTAGTTGCCCGGCCATCCCAAGTTTCGATTTAAGAAAATGGCCTTGAAACTGTTTTTCAATTTTTTTTTTTAATTTAGAGAGATGACTGGCATAGTTTAGGATTAATTAAACAGTAAAATGGGTTAAATGAAAAGATTAAAACATATGTGAGCCGAATCAGAAATATGAAAGTTTTTAAAATTTGAAATTTCCCAAAGAAGCCCCACCTATTCACTCGCTTATCGAAATTCATTAGGGCAAAAAGCGATTTCTTGAACACAGGAGAGGCGATTTTTTCTGTGATCAAACCTGCAAATTTGCACCCTAAAATCAATTTCTTGACCTAAACCATACAGTCTGATTTTTGGTGATATAGTCGGATTTTCGTTGTTGTTAAACCCTAAAATGATTTCCTTAACCCTAAATTGAATCTGACACTCAAAATGAGGAGGAAACCCAACGCCACTTCGAATCCTAGATTTCGGTGGCGTAAGCATTCAATGGCTGCTCCAATGGATCATACGATCAGTGAAGTGTGTCCACCGCAGAGGAGACACCGGCGGCACAAGAACAGAGGAAGAATGCAAACGATTTTGAAAACAGAGTCAGGCGAGAATTCAGGCCAGGAGGAGGAGTCCGGCAGATTCAGGCTAGGAGGAGTCGTCCGAGGATTCAGCGACAGGAGAAGGCCAGTGAAGGAAGGTACGTTGTTTTGGGAATTTGCTTGTACGTCGCTTAAGCGATCATTTGTATCGCTTAAGCGATTAATCTGTTTTATTCATGATCGCACTGATCGCTTAAGCGATTGATTCAGTTTATTCTTGTCGCTTAAGCGATTTCAGATCGCTTAAGCATCTTGCAAGGCAGAATCACAGATATAATAAGCGATCTTTTGTATCGCTTAAGAGATTCTTTCAGTTTGCTCTTGGTCGCTTAAGCGATTTCAGATCCTTAAGCAAACTTGCACAAGGCAGAGTCAAGATCTCTTAAGCGATCCGAAATCGCTTAAGCGACTACAGTGGTAATTTTTTGTTGCTGATATTTTGTTATTAGTTGTTTTGGTTTATTTTTGTTGCTGACATTTTGTTTATATGATGTAACAATTATGCGGACCATAACTCTAGAGCTATAGTTGGAGCCTATAAGTGAGAAGATACCCTACTTCCCTGCAAGGGTGAGGTGAGGTCAAGTTGGGATGTTTTTGACAGAAAGGGACATTTTAGATGAATGAGGCATGGTGAAAGAGATTTCCGTCGCACTTGTTTCGGTCAGTTTTTAAGAATCGGAACAAAATGGAAAAAGGCATTTTGGGGGCAGGGTGCATACATGTTGCTGCACTCAGTAAAATGAAACAAAAAGAAAAAAAATGGTGGTTCGTAGTGGACGAAAGCCTACGGTTTGGGATGATGGAGTATGCCTGGTGCGGGCTTAGGATGTGGGAATTGCCAAATAAGGCGGAGGCAGATGCAATAAGGCTAGTCCGGAGCCATAAGGTTTCGTAAGAAGGTTTTGCAGGGGGCAAAGTCTATTACAGACAGGTTTTGGAGGAAGGCGAAACACTTTGGTTTAATGATGGAGAGAAGATAAAAGTGTGCTTGCTATTGTTTTTACATTCAATCTTATTGGCTGGTGACTCAACAAAAGCTGTTGAGAAAGATTGGTTGTTTTTGCAAGCGACTTGGAGTTCTTTAATTCTTATCCGTGGGGACGGATTCATTTGAGCGAACCATCAACAGCCTGAAAAAACCAGACATGGTGTTAAAGCATGCCAATGGGGCGGGGAAGCCTAAACCAAGCATGTATAATTTTTTTGGCTTCCATGGGCAATGTAGGTAAATATTAATAGCTTTCTATTATATTTTTTATAATATATGTGTTTGAATTATGACATGGACTGTTTTTTTACAATGTAGGCTTGGATGTACGAGGCCATCCTGTCTTCGCTAAGGCGGGGGGGGAGAGCACCAGTATCATATTTCCTAGGATGTTGCAGTGGCATGTCGAGGTGTAACCTTCGGATTACGACCAAATAGAGATTGAGATTCAAGCGGCTAGGGTAAGATTAAAGGATTAAGCTTTTGATTGCAGTTGCTTTAAAATATCGCTTTATCTGATTGATTTTGTTTTCTTATTGTAGGGAGTCGTCGTCCTTTCTCACCGCTACTTAGGGATGAAGCGGAAGAGGACTATGTCACATCTTTCAAAGCAATGAGGATGAAATGGATGAACGTATAGACCCCTGATGCGGGACCAAAAGGGGTCACACATGTGACGTTAGTTAGGCCATTACTTACAACGTCTTGATGCTGAGGATTATAAGCTCCATGGGCGGAGGCCCGGAAAGGAGGAGAAGAGGTAGGAAAAGGTTCGTATGCCTCACAACCAGTACACAAGTACGCTTTGCCAAGACATCGGCATCGAAATGAGGTTGTGACCTCATAAACGGCCTGTTTGAGAGTTTACAACACCGTTTATGCAAGGTTTGACAAGATGGAAGAGTGCATGAAAAGGGTGGAGGAGAAGTGGATAAGCTACGAGAGAAGTTGGTACGGTTGAGGAGAAGTTGGTACAATAAGAGGATTGGTGGAGAATTAAAGGCGGTTGAAGTGCAAACTGGCTTGAAAGAGAGAGCTGAAAGAGCAAGTTTGTGAAATCGCCTTACATGGTAGTGCACAGGTAAGAGAAGAAATTAAGAATAAATGGAGGAGAACAGAAATGGGAGGTTGGGGAGGAAGTGGGGTGATAATGGAGGAGGGGAGGTAGGAGGCGAGGAAGAGGGGATGTAAAAGTGGAGGAAGGGGGAGGAAGTGGGCAAGGGAAATTGGACTCAAATTCGATTTGTTAGGCCATAAGGAAAAGAAAAAACTCTTCTATGCCTATTACAATGGATCAGGAAGTAATGGCATATAAAGTGTAAGAAGGGGATTATCCCTGGGAATGGTTTGAGAAGTTTTGGCGATGGGCACGTGGCTTGAGGACTCCGCTTAATTTTCTTATTTTTGCCTATGTTTTCCATACTATCTTTTTGTTTTTATTTAATGCAGCACATGATGAGATATTGGCACTGATGAGCTAGAATTATATGATGATCTGTTGTATCCGACTGTGCCATCACCGATGAGGCGTTTGGCAAAGCTTGTTTCGCATATCACACTTTAATTAAAAATGTCGTTGCTATGTGTGAGCAAAAGGACCGAAGCGAAAAGATTGGCCCCAATATAGTTGGACTGCATCCCTGATGATTTTTTTTTGATGACAGAATTATGCAGTATATAGCGGAGGATAGCCCAAATATGGCCACGATTGGGCCTTTGTTAAAAGAGTGTATGCATCATCCTCGTCAAACAGATGCACTGGATAGCAGTCGTTGCACATCTAGAGGAAGGGGATGAAGATCCTTGACTGCAACCCCACTATTTGTCGAGACAAGCAGTTAAGGTCGAGTTGGAGCCACTGTCCAGTGGTTCCTCGGCTATTGCATGACGTGGGATGTTTGGGTACTTGGGTGATCAAGTACTAAAGGAAAGTGGCCAAAAGCGCTCTAGCTTCCCAATAAATGAGTCGAGGTAATTTGTATAAACTAACTTACATAATACAATTGTTCTATAAGTTTATTCTAATGCTAATGTCTTCTTCCTATTGTAGTGTGAATGGGGGCATATGCCCTGAATTTATTGAGTTCGACATGACCAACACCCCATGGATGGGTTGAATGACGAACCAATGAGACTCTATGGGAGGGCTGGGCTGTCGACTCTTCCATGGGCAGATAGATCCGTTTTGAGTGAGCAGAACCAATAAAAAAGTATGAAAGTTGGACTTTGAATTTTGTAGTTTAGTGATGTTGATGTGATACTGGTTGTGGTGCTGATGCTACAGGGTCATGCTTATATGAGCTATACCGAAAGACCCGACTGAGCGAACTTCTCACCTACCCACTCTGTAACTTTTTTATGTGTTTTTTTTTTATTACAAAGTTGACGTGTCTCAGGTGTGTGCCGGATAATTTTCAGGTTCTTGGCAAACAATGAGAGGAAACTTCTCAAAGCTGGTTCAAAAGGAGGCATCTGCAATAAAGTTGGCTGGGAAGGCATGGTACCAAACAGTGATCTTAGAGAGGTTGCTGGCAAACAAATTCAAAACTTCTCAAAGCTGGTTGGCGGAGGAGACCTCGCAATAAAGGGATTGTGCAAAGGTGTTAGTGAAATTAAACTCTTTGGCATCAAAAAGTAAATTAAAGGCAGTGTACGGAAATTCTTGTGCTGTGGCTCTTCTTGCAGCAAGCTTGTGCTAGAACATTGTAAGATTGGATCTACATTTGGGAGATATTTTTTTTTTTTTTTTTTTGTCCATATAAGATATCTCATTAGTATTTGAATTTACTATGTATGGTGTGATCATTTGCTTCACCCAAGTTGGATAATGGTTTTAGCGTTTTGTTTCATTTTGTGTATCACTACAACATGTGATGTACTGGTGTGATTATTTGATTCACCACAGTTGGGGCTAATGGTTAGCTTGTCCATATATTTCGATATTTGCCGCATCCCATGCCTATTTTTTATTTGTGTTTCGATAAACAGGTTACTTGATGTCTCTTAATTTTGATTTGTAATGAATTAGATGATATAAATGAGTGATGCACAATGTTTCCCAATCACAGTCATTTGAAATTATTAACTTAAGAATGGCATGGTACAAACAATTACGTATTACCGACCACATATACCTTAAACGACCAAGACTTTTCACAGATATGATCGCTTAAGCGATCTCAAATTGCTTAGCGACCAAGAGTCTATTACGAAGCATCGCTTAAGCGATACATAAATCGCTAAGCGATTACCCATCTAGGCAGATGTTCATCTGCCTTGGCCAAGATTGCTAAGCGATCCCAAATTGCTTAAACGACAAACGTGTTTAGGAAGAATCGCTTAGCATACATAAGATCGCTTACGATCATAGATCTGGGCAGATTCATTCTGCCTCGACAAGATTGCTTAAGCGACCAAGAGTATTTTAAAAAATCGCTTAAGCGATACAAATGGATCGCTTAAGTGATCATTCTGTGCAGATTCATTCGCCTTGGCCAAGATCGCTTAAGCGACACAAGAGATTTTAAAAATGCTTAAGCGTACAAATGATCTAGCGATCAAGTCGGGCAGATTCTTCTGCCTTGGCCAAGATCGCTTAATACCAGAGTATTTTAAAAATTGCTTAAGCGATACAAATGGATCGCTTAAGCGTTCATGATCTGGGAGATCATTCTGCCTTGGCCAGATCGCTTAAGCGATCAAAAGTCTTTTACGAAAATCGCTTAAGCGATACAAATGATACTTAAGCGATTTTTGATCTAGGCATTTGCCGTGGGCTAGATCGCTAAGTGACCAGGAGTAAAAGCAAAGAATCGCTTAAGCGAACAGACGGGATCTCTTAACCGACTGTGTAAATATAGAGGATCGCTTGAGTGATCCTTTGTATTCGGATATTATTTATTGTATTTCAGAGCATCGGTTAACCAATTAACGCTATGCTAAACATATAGGGTTTACGATTCGTTAGTAGACTATGACCGTTATTATATTATATTAAACATATAGTCTTTTTATGTCAGTATTGTAACCCCAATATGGAGGTACATGATTTAAATTATGTTTTATAGCCTTTTTAATTTTATTAAGTTATTTTAAGAGAATATGAAGAAAATGCCTTAAACTTGTATTAAGGGTAAAATGGTCTTTTCACTCAAAATTAGTTGAAAAAGTGGGGAGTGAAAAGAGGTAGAATTTCATAAAGAATGCAATAAAAATGAGGCATTATGGTAATGACCACAGGACAAGGATGGAATTTTTAAAAAAGTTTAAGGGCAAATGGGAAAGTGAGTTTATAAAATAAGATGATAAGGGTTTGTAACCCTTATTCCTTCATTCCACCACCACACTACGCCCCCATTTTCTCTCAAATTTTCATTCAATCCTCCAAGGTTTTGAGGGCTTTTGAGTGATTTTTAATAGGGTTTTGATTCAAGACTTCAAAAGGTAAGAATTCATGCTCTTTATCTATGAT
This sequence comes from Pistacia vera, assembly GCF_008641045.1. Taxonomy (NCBI): domain Eukaryota; kingdom Viridiplantae; phylum Streptophyta; class Magnoliopsida; order Sapindales; family Anacardiaceae; genus Pistacia; species Pistacia vera. The sequence continues at coordinate 281,395 of NW_022196140.1, read as the reverse complement.
TTATTGTGTAGAAGTTAGTTCTTATGAAGTTTTGGCTTAGGGTTAGAAGATTTTGAATCCAGCAAGAGTAGAAGCTTAGTAGAGAAGACTCAAGCATAAGGTAAGTAATTCCACTCAAAATCCAACTCAAGTTAAAGTTAAAATTCAAGTGTAGAGATTTCTTTTAAGTATGCATATGTTATGGTTATTGAGAAATTAAGATAGATTGATGTAATTATGCTTTTGTTAGATATATTTGAATATGAGAAGTGTATGTGATGGTTTGATGATGAGTTGATGGATTTATAATGAGTTCAATGTTGATTTTATGGAGAGATTTCCCCATGAGAAGGATGGATTGTGTTGATAAAATTTGATAGAAGTATGAATAGCTTTACAAGAATTTAAGTAGAATATTTGAAGTGTTTTTCTTGGCCATGTTTAGATTTATTGTGGAGGAGTTTTGCTCCATGAATGGATGGTTAAAGAAAGAAGTAGAGATGTATCAAAAATAGAATTAAAGTATGCATGCATTATGTTTGATGAAATGCCTAAGTGAAAAGCCTAAGTGAAAACTGCCATGTCACAGCCATGACCTTCTGAGTGATTTTTGGGCATTTTACAAATTCAATTGGGTTGAGATGAAAACATAAAAGTTGAAGCCCTGTCTCTAAGATTTAAAACGAGACCAAAACCGTAGCAATCCAATGTGTATAACTCAAGTTATGCCATCTTGAGTGTGACCTGTGCAGAATGACTATCTTGATGCAACATTGCATTTGTGCATTTCATAAGTGCCTTAAGTAAGAAATTTTAAGCATGAACCATCCTTATACATTAATTGTGCATTGAGAAGTAGCTTGAGAAAGAGTAGAAACTTTGTGAATGAACTACTCTAAGAGTAGAGAGAATGAGAAAAACACAAAGAGCGGGTTGGTGCTTTATGAACTCCACCCGGCAGTCACGAAGAGTGGGTTGGTGCTTTGTGAACTCCCCCCGGCCGTGCCTCCGGTAAGATGAGGCCGTGACATTCAAGTGAGGAAGAATAAACAGAGAATGAGTTGAGTCAATATAACGCCCCACTTGAGGTACGTAGTTATGATTTGCTGTATTGCTTAAATGTTCATTGATTTAGCTTCAATTGAGTTTGTATGTTGTTATTTTTGGTTGGTTGGTCTTTGGTTGAAATGGTATGTTGAATTGGTTTAGTGTTTGCCTTGAAATTGGTTGAGATTTGAGGAATCTTGGTATTACAGTCTTCGCCGCGGTGACGTCAGCTGTGTTGTAATGTCGGTTCTGTAATTTTTCTCCGGGGCAATGGGACGGTAGAAAAGTTTCTTGAGATTTCTAGAAAATTCTCCATAGGGGTAAAATGACTATTCTACCCCTAATTAGCAGGAAAGGTAGGGAGTGAAATGTAAGGAAATTTCATGGAGAATAGGTAGTGAGGGGTTGTGAGTGTAATGAATCAAAGGATATAAATGGAATTTCCAAGGAAGAGCAACGGCAAAATGGGAAAGGATGGTTATAATATGAGCTAAAAAGGGTTAAGTGTAATAAACCTTTCATTTCACCCATTTCCACCACCATTCTCATTCTCTACTTCCTTTCAATCCTCCATTCAATTTTCCAAGATTTCTAAGGAGTTTAGAGAGTTTTTGGGTAAAATGTTTAGTAGAGACTTCATCTAAAGCATCCTAAAGTAAGGATTCTTGCTTTAGATGCAAATTTGTTTATAGTTGTATTGAAGTCTTATATTTTTGTTATTGTTATTGTTGTTGTTTTAAGTTGTAGAGAGAAGACAAGACAATAAGGGGAAGGAAAAGTGCTAGAGAAGTCACTTATTCACAAGGTAAGTAAATCCAATCAAGTTGAGTTTTGAAAAAGCCTTTGAGTAGAGATTGAGTAGAGATGTATGCATGTATAAGTATGTATTATGCTTGTTGAGAAATCGAGTTGAGATGAGTATCTATTTTATGGTTGTTGGATACACTTCATGTATGAGAAGTGTTTTAANAGACTCTTTTTGTTGTGTTGTTGTGTCAGCCATTGTCAAATTAACTTGGGAAGAAGCAAAGAACAATGAAAGTGTATAGTATTTGAAGCAATTTAAATGAGTGATTAATGTCATAGTAATATTTATAGGAGAATAGGATACAAAGAGGTGGAAAGTGCATACCTTCTAGTTCCTTTGGTGAAGAATTATTGTTGTTGACGATGCTACTGATATTCGTTGCAGACTCATTTGGTTAAGATGTTTTGTCAGCCATTGTCAAATTAACTTGGGGAGAAGCAACGAACAATGAAGGTGCATAATATTTGAAGAAATTTAAACGAGCGATTAATGTCAGAGTAATATTTATAGGAGAATAGGATACAAAGAGGTGGAAACTGAATAGGCAACCGGTAATAAATAAACATGTCGATTGAAAAAATGTTCATAACTCTTTGGATAAGGAGATATAAAATGCTAGTAGACTATTCGCCCAACATTAAAGAAAAGGGTAATAAATATTTTGTTAATTATGCAAGTCAAAGATGTCATGATGATATTATAATATATTAATTAAGTAGTTAATGATGGTTTTAAAAAAATTATATGGTTCAGCGTGAGATTTTATTTTATTAATAATGAAATAAAAGTTTTTTTAAATATGTCATAGGAATTGTTATTTATAGATTTTGTTAATTTAGGTTATACTATATTTAGACTGATGTTTGTTGAACGTGTTTAATTCTTTGACATTCTCATAATTATTATTGTCTAATTTTGTTATTAAATATTGTTTATGTTTTATTCATCATTGTAATTTTGTAATTAAAATTTTACTAATTCACATAAGAATATATATTGATTCGTATTATTTAAATGTGAAAAGGAAACAAACTGTTGGAATATGAATAGAGATATTATAATAAATGTTAGTGTTTTTGTCATCTTATAATCCTAATTTTGTGTCCTGCCTATTATTGATCTTCTACCATTGTGCACACACTTCTAAAGGTAACCACCTTCACAAGTGTGAGCATTTTAGCCTATGTGTGTTCACAACGTTTCTGGCATATATTTTTTCTCAAATCACACTTCACGCATTTGTTTTCACTTATGAACATAATTATTTCTTAATTGATTTTCTGTCTTATTCTTTACACTTGTCTCCTGTTTATTCGTTGTGTAAGAAAAATAATATTTCTTTTGTCTGTGGTCCCAAAATGTCTTGTGCAAAAAGAAAGACATAAAAGTTAAAGTTTAACTTTTTTGTCCCCTAACCTTTAACGTATTGATCTCTTTATATTCTCCCGTTTTGTTTTTGTTTTGCAAGAAACCTGATTACATTGTTTTGCCTCTCTGAATATTCTCTAAGGTTCTTGTTTTTGTTAAGGTTTCTCAATATGCTTTGGTAGGCTTAGAATTACCCTCATCACTTATCCTTGTGTAAGATCTTTTAGATGTTGTTTTCCTTGTGACGAGAGCTTGAGTGTAAGCTACTGTCCTATCTTCATTGTTGATTCTTGAGAGGAGCTCTTCTTTGACATGATGTTGTTGTGCATGTGAAGCTTGCTGTGATGGTTTGAAGTTCGATCAAAGAAGATAGAATCGTTGTGTAGAAAACAGAGACTGTTTTACATCTTTTGGTTATCATGCTTTATAATTGAACTCATAAGTATTTCATAGTGAATTTGCTTCTCTGGACATGGTCCCATGGATGTAGGCTTGATGCCGAACCATGTACAAATGAGCCTGTTCTTTACTTGTTTTTATGTATGATTTAATTCAATCATTTGCAACTCACTTGCACTAAATTGAACAAGCAACCCATTCCGCATAAGTTTTAATCACTTGGTAATCCCCTTAAAACTTACAATAAATAAACACGCTGATTTAATAATAATAAAATCTTATTGGTAGAGTTTTAAAGGAAAGAGTAATAAATATTGTCTTAGATAGGAGTCATAGAAGTCATGATGATGTCATAATATATTAGTTAAGCAGTTAATTATGGTTCGGCAAGATGGTTATAAAATACTTATATGATTCGACATAGGATTTTGTTCGATTAATAATGGTACAGAAGTTTTTTTAAATTTGTAATAGAAATGGTTATTTATAGTTTTTGCTAATTAAGATTATAATATATTTAGATTGATGTTTGTTGAATACGTTTAATTCTTTAACATTCTTATAAATACTGTTGTCTAACATTTTTATTAAATATCTATTAAAATATTAAATATTGTTTATGTTTTGTTGAGCATTTTAGTTTTGTAATTAAATTTTTGATAATTCACATCAGAATATATATTGATTTATTTTATTTAAATGAGAATAGGAAACAAATAGACGGAATATGAATAAAGATATTATAATAAATAAACACAGCGATTTAAGAAGATTAAAATCTTATTGGCACAAGTTTAAAAGAAAGAGAATAAGAATAGATTGGAGAAGGTGGTAAACTTGTATATGACATTTATGCAAAATGGTTAATCATGCAAATAATAATAATAGGAAAAACGTTGGTTATTGATATCACTTCAATCAGTGTTCTAAAAACTGGATCGGACCAGACAATCGGATCGGTTTGACCAGGAACCGGCGTCATCTTCGGTTCAGTTTCCCCTGAAAACCGATATTCTTAATCAAATTGGATTGAGCCGTAGTTGGACCGTCAGAATAATGCCAAATCGCAGTCCAATCACGAGTCAATCCCGTTGGATTTCGGCATCATTCGAGGGAGATAACACCACCATAAGGCTTGGTGGCATCTCCATGAAAAAACCGTCCATTTTCAGTGGCCACCGTCTAGCCTTTCGTCGCTCGTCATCCACCCATTGTTCACGCAACCGTCGGCCTTCCTTCTTGATTCCGGCAAATTTCAGCGCATTTAGAACTCCATGACACCACCATAAGATTCGTCGGTACTTTTACATCAAAAGCCCCATCATTCCAACTTTGATTGGCCATCGATCGACGTTCGCCTATTGTTCAGACAACCGTCGACCTTCCTTCTTGATTTCGGCCGTTAGAACTCCTTAACACCACCATAAGATTCAACGGAACCTATACATCAAAAGCCCAATCATTCCAAACTTTGATTAGCCGTCAATCGTCGTTGCTGCCACCACTCACCAGTCTCTTCACGCAACATGGGTGTTTTGTATATATTTCAAACCTTTAGGGACTCATGCGTAATTATTTAGGAGTGTTTTTATTGAATTTCAAATATTTAGGGAATAAAATATAATTTTATAGGATACGGTCCAACTGACTGGTCAAAACGAGAATCGGACCCTTGAACAGGTCAAGGCTCGGTCCTGTTTTCAGAACATTGACTTCAATATTATGAAAATTAACTATTTAAAATTAAAAGTTATACTGATGTTTTGTGCAAAAAGTTTTGTCACAGTATAAGATTCATATGCTTCCTTCATATCCATAACCCTCAGCTTGATTTTGAAAACGAACGTTTGTCCATACAGTTCATTCAAAGCTTTTGGGATTTTTTTTCTGATCATTGCCTTGTTTGTTCAAGAGTTGAGAACATGATAACCCAACCAATTTCTTGGGTACTGTATCAAACAATATAAAAGTTGCTTTCGGAAAATGAATAGACAATTGGTAATAAATAAACGTGTCGATTGAAAAAGTTTTAATAACTCTTTTGATAAGGGGATACGAAATGGTAATAGACTATTCGCACAACATTAAAGAAAAGGGTAATAAATATTCTGTTAAATATGGAAGTCAGAAATGTCATGATGATACTATAATATATTAGTTAGGTAGTTAATAATGGTTTGGCAAGAGGGTTTTAAAAAAATTATATGGTTCGGCGTGGGATTTTATTTAATTAATAAGGGAATGAAAGTTTTGTTAGATATGTCATAGGAACGGTTATTTAAAGATTTTTTAAATTTAGATTATAATATATTTAGATTGATGTTTGTTGAACGTGTTTAATTCTTTGACATTCTCATAATTATTGTTGTTTAACATTCTTATTAAATATTGTTTATGTTTTATTGATCATTGTAATTTTGTAATTAATTTTTTTAATAAGTTATTAAATATTTCGATTAATTGTAGACAATCCAATGAGTTTTAACTTTTATTTTCAGATTAAATTAAAAAATATTTAAATTTTTACACGTGTAAGAAATTACATAAGAAACTTGCTAAAAATTGAATTTAACACATACTATTTCGTAATTTACATCACATCTTCTACATGTGATATTTTGTGGCAACGTCAACCTGTCTCAGTGTATACGATTTTGATCTTCCTTGTCTCAAGTCGGAAATATTCTTCTTTTAATGAGAATTGTCACAGTTGGACTCATGGATTTGAATACTTCCCTGCAATTTTCTGGTTTGTGGAAATGATTAGGTTGTTTTACTAATTTCATTAGAATTTTTATACCTCTACTGTCATATATAGTGAGTAGAGCAACGACGGTTTGATATATTGCTTGCATGTTATTTTATTTGCAAGCTGCAATCAGTAGTTGTAATCCTGTATTTGTATCACGTTTCATGAAGAACAATGTGTTCGAAGCAATAGCGAAGCATGTTTATTTTATGCTTCTGCAAGGGTCTTCAGAATTGAAAGTCCTGCTATTGTTATTGTTGGCAGTTTGTGTCGTTGTTTGAAAATGTTTCTTCTATGTAAGACTTCCTTTACGTTTGCTTATTTATTTAGAAATTTGCACCTGTAAATTGTAAGGTAAATAATGGTTTCGAACCACAAGATCCGCAATTAAAAAAAAAAAAGGGTTCAGCATAATTCATTTCAACAGTTGGCAATCACAATACCATTACCTGTATGATTAAGGAATTAACAATAAAAAAGTGTGCAGAATACGACTTACTTAAATATCAATTCTAACATGCATTTTGGTTTTTATGTATAAGAAAACCATTGATAACTAAAGAGACAAATGGTTCAGCATAAACCATTTTAATTGTTGGGAGTCTCAATACCACTTTCTGTATGACCAACAAAATAACGAAATAAGATGATGTTAGTAAAACTTACATCAACTGTATTTCTTGTAGAGCGGTGTGCTTTTTCTAAGTTGCTTTTGCAATGATTCGTTGTACAATTTCTGATGGTAATTGTAATAGATTTGTGGGTTGTATTTCTATTCTTTTGTAAGGAATCATAATGTTTTGGTGGCATTTTTTAATTTAGTGTAAGTATATGGAAATTAAGTTGTTATTATGGTCTTTGTGGTTTATATAATTTCAGTGTGGATAGCGAATAGTTTTTTTTTTTTTAAATTTATTTTGACTTGTAACGCCCACATCAAGGTATATAGCTTTATTTATGCCCTAATACCCTTAGTTGAATTTTATTAAAGTTATCTTGAACAAGTGTGAAGAAAATTTCTTAAACCTTCATTAGGGGTAAAATGGTCTTTTCATTCATAATTAGTTGAAAAAGTGGGGAGTGAAAAGAAATAGAATAACATGGAAAAGATAATAAAAATGAGGGCATTCTTGTAATTGACTAAGGGACATAGATGAAATTTTTAGAAAGTGCAAGGGTAAAATGGGAAACTAGTATATATTATTACTGTCATAAGAGTTCAAGAAGAGAAACCCTAGCCACTCTACCTATAGTTCACGCCACCTTCACCCTAAATTCTCTCAAATTTCTTCATTAAATTTCCAAGGAAATTCATAGGATTTTGGCTAACTTTTGATAGATTTTCCATCCTAAGCATCCAAAGGTAAGATTCTTGCACCAAGAAGTGAGATTAAATTTTAAAGTTTTGAATTCTTATGGTTGTATATGCTTAGGGTTTGAGAAGGAGGGAATTCTACCAAAGAGAGAGTATAGTGTTGGAGTTGCTCAAATTCAAGGTAAGTAAACCTAATTTGAACCTTAATTTGAACAAGACTTTGTTGAATGAATTTTTTTGCATGTTTGTATGTGATGGTATGAGAGAATTATGGGCTGTTTTTTATGTTTATTGATGTATAAATTCTAGCAATGAGAAGTAGTGTATGGTTATGTGATGATTTGGTAAAGTTGTGGAAGATTTTGTGTCAAGATTTTTGGAGTGTAGAGAAGTGATAAATTCAGCCAGGTTTGATACTCAATTTAGTGAGTTTTTGGCTCACAATTTGGTTGAATTAGAGAGTTGTGGAAGTGTAGCCAACATGGTAGTAGCATGTGCATATGAATTGTTTGATGAAAATCCTAAGAGAAAACATGTTACCATGGTTGCCTTGTCAAATCCGTGACCTTATGAGTGATTTTCGAGCATCTTACCCATCGAACTGGGTTGAGACCTAGCATAAAAGTTGTAGCCCTTTCTCTAAGCTTTAAAATGAGACCAAGATCAAAACAATCAAAAGTGAATAACTAGAGATATGACTTCTTAAATATGACATAAACAGAATGACTACCTCAAAAGTACCTCCAATTTATTAGTTATTTTTAGTCTAATAATCTATGATTGATTTCAAGTATGGGAATGTTGTTGGTAGAGAATACTAGTTCCATAATGATATCTTTATATGCCATAATGCATTCTCACATTCTCACATTTGCATTTAGAAATAATAGCAAAGAATGAGCATATTTCCATGCACATACACATATATAAGAACATTAAAGAACAAAGAGAAAGAGAGTTTGGATGAATTGTAGAGAATTTCTTTTATGCATGTATATGCTTATATATGAAGAATTGTTGATGGAATGGATATTGAATGATGGTTAGAATTCATCCATGAGAAGTAGTGTTTGTGTACTTGATGTTTGATGAGAGTTTGGATGAAATATGGAAGAATTGGAGTAGAAATTTTGGAGTGTACATTTTGGACACGTTTGGTGTTAAATATGGAGGATTTTATACCAAATTTTTGGTGCCTTAGAAAAGAGATAGAAGTGTAGCCAAATTAGAGTTGCTTTGTGCATATAAGTTGTTTGATGAAATGTCAATGAGAAGTGCATGTATGAGTATGATTATGTGTTATATTGAGATGAATTTGTAGATGGTAGAGAATGACCTAATTGCATTCCATATTGCATTATTGCATCTAAACATGTGAATTTAGAAAGAATTAAGCATGAAACCATCTACATGCATACATACTCATAAGAGCATGAAAAAGCACTAAAGAATGTTAAAGAGTAAATAGAAAGAAATGAGAATATTAAAGAAGTTCAAATCTGAAATTTAATCTAAAGAAGTGTAAAAAGATAAAAGAAAAGAAGGTTGTTGCGATGGGGAACCCGTGAGTGACAAGAAGAAGAATATTCCCACATGTACATTCCCACATGTACGCCGCCTTTAGTAAGTGGCCTAAGAAGATGAAGAATTTATACAGTCCATAATTGTACATGTGGATGAAGACTATACCCAGAAGAATATTTCTACATGCATGCCGCCTTTAGTGAGCGGCCTAAGAAGAAGAAGAATTTGTATAGTCCGTAAGAGTGCATGTAGATGAGGACTGTACTCACTCACACGGCCAAGGTTCCGAATCCATGCTTCAACCGAGTTCGATCGGCAAAGAATAAGAAAGAAAAGAAAAGAAAAGAATAAGAAAGAAAAGAATAGAAAGAATAGAATAAGAAAGAAAATAAGAGAAAAGAAAGAATAAAAAGAAAAGAAGAGAAAAGAAAGAATAGAAAGAAAAGAAAGAATAGAAAAAGAATAGAAAGAAAGAACAGAAAAAAGAAAGAAACAATAGAAATAAAGAAACAATAGAAAAAGAAAGAAAGAATAGAAAGAAAGAAAGACTAGAAAAGAAAGAAAGAAAGAAATACAGAGAAAAGAAACAGAAAACAGAATAGAAAAACAGAAAAGAAAATGCACAGTCTATGCATTTGTGCATTTGCATCATACCTATGCATGATACCATGCCTATTATCATGGGTAGTGAGAAATTAGAAATAGAGAAAGAACAGAGAAAGAACAGAGAAGAATAGAGAGGTGTGATGTAAGGAAAGAAATTCAGAATTTAAGCAATGGAGAGAGAAGAGTAGCATAGCGGGTTTACTTACTGAGCAATTAGTGCTCACCCCGTTGTTTTCAAGGTTTTTGTAGGTAATAGGTGAGATGCAGTCGCTTGGAACGTCACGCAACGGAAGGGTTGGGTAACAATGTCGAGTTGATGTTTTGTGACTTTATTATATTTTATAAAGATTTGTATTTAAAGAAAAATTAGTTATGGGTCCATTATTTTATACTCATCTACATGTATATTTATATATATTTTTTGAGTTTTACTGTTATTTTCGAGTATACTAGCTAGAGAGAGAGTATTACATGACTTCTTAGATAATATCATGTGAATTATTAATGACAGTTAGTATTGTTATTTGAATCTGGCTTTTAGTGATTTTGTAAATTAATGATGATACTTTTAATTTATTGAACATTAATTATTTTATTTTGTTTATATCTATCAGATATTGTTGTTTCATTATAGTTTGTACTGAAAAATATTTATTATTCTATTTAACGAATATAAAATATTTTGGTTTGAATCATTCAATGTTAAGTATTAATTTACTTTAAATGTAAACTGTTCACAGTCATGTAAATTTCTATATAGGTATATAGTATGAATCCTTTTAAATGCAGTTAAGGAGAGGATGATATTTCATAATTCTATACCACAACTATATCCAACTTAATGGTTCTATAGTAAGACATCGAATTTAAGAATACCTTGGTCTATCAAATCTTAATAATACAATAATGGTTGGGGATGCGTATAGTCAAATTAAGTGTCTCATAGTGATATTTTGAACTTAAGGAATCCTTGGGTTATTACAACTATGAATAAATTTTGTTTTTTCACCAATTATAATTGTTGTTGACTGTTCAATGAATGCTTTCAAAGAAATATATAAATGAGTATTTTGTTCGTCATTCCTGTCATTACAATTTAATCATAAGGAATTTTCTTTTTTTCAGTATATTATACTTATATATATATTTTTTGTACTTTGAATTGGAAATATTGTTTCTTATTTATATTATTTTATATATGGAATTGTTATTGCTTGTATTGTTGAATTTGAAATTCAATTGTTTTTTTAATCGTGAGTCCTAGATTCATTTCTATTGTCAAATTAAGTGTTTGATAGTGAGATTTTGAAGTTAAGGAGTTTTTGGTCTATTCCAATTATAAGCATGTGTTATTGCATTTAAATCGTAGGGAATTTAATTTTTTCCTTATTTTATACTTTTATGTTAAGTTTTTATATTTTGAAGTGAGAATATTTTATTGACATTGTTCAATTGAAATGGTAATATTATTATTGCTATATTCATTTAATGTAAAGGAAAGTAGTTAACTATTATTAAAGGTATTATAGTGCATTGTCGTTTTGGATTTGTAAAATTCATAAGTGATAAAAATGTTGTCATTTAATATGCTGTTGATATCTAAAGTAAATTTTGGGATTTAATGTATAGCATTTTACTTAAAGTAAATTTTGGGATTTAGGGTTTTTTCTGTCAGTTTCGACATTAAGAGCATTTGTTACACTCTGTTTGTTGTGTTTTCCACATCTGTCTTTTCTTGTTGACCGAAGTTGAGATAAGTAAAGTAAATTCTTTCTAGTTACAGTGACAATGTTGTTTTTTCTTACATTGTTCTAATTAATTTGTCATCGATTTTAACTTTGGTTATACTACATATTATTCTTACGGAGTTCTCACATTTGTTATCATAGTAGTAAGAAGTTGTTGTTAGATGGTTGTGCTTATAATTTGTTGTGTTGAGGTTGCTTATTCGTTTCTCTTATAGTCGTGTTATACATTATTTTTTTGGTAAATCTACTACTAAAATTGTTGCCTTTCTCATTATCATTTTGTTTATTATCTTGTTGTATTTAGTATAGTTGTAATACTTTCGTTGTTTTATAAATTGATGTCATGAAATGTCAGTGGTACAAATCCTTTAGAAATTACTAGCATTGTTATCATTTATTATCTATTTAGTCTGTGGAAAACTTAGACGTATCTTGGTACTAATTTTTTTTTTTTTTATAATTTCAATGTATTTATTTTTCTTTGCTTTTAGAATGTATATCAAATGTTTGTAACTTGTTTACATCTTTGGCATGTGATATTTTGTGGCAACGTTGATCTGTCCCAGTGTATAAGGTTTTGGTCTTCCTTGTAGTAAGTCTAAAATATTGTTGTCTTAATGGGAATTGTTGCAGTTGGAGTCATGGATTTGAAAACTTCCCTGCAATTTTACATTTTGTGGAAATGATTTAGTTGTTTTACTAATTTCATTAGAATTTTTATTCCTGTACTGTCATAAATGGTGAGTATATTAATAGCGATCTGATATAGTGCTTACATTTTATTTTGTTTTCAAGTCACAATCAGCAGTTGTAATCCTATGTCTCTATCACTTTTCACGAAGAACAAATGTGTTCCAAGCAAGAATGAAGCCTTACAATTTCTATTAAATTGACCGATGATTTGTTTTGTTTATTTTTTTCTATCTGATGAAATTTTATTTTTTAATTGTAGTAATGGCTCCTAAAAATCTGATGAAATTTATTTGAAGGCTTGATTCGAAGTACTATATAACGGAGGATCAAGTTGTGATTCCAAGTCGAAATTGTTAACGCCATTGCAGACTTCTGTTTTACCTGCATTAGTCTCCAATTCTGCAAAACCTAATTCTGGTTCCTGCCATGTTGAATTGATTGAAGAAAAAGGTAATGACTCATAAGAAATTCCATTACATAAATTGGTGAAGCGACAGAAAACTTGTCAGCAAGAGGGTCCAAATACGAATTCTGAATGGAAATGAAAAACTATTTCTGAAGAAGATCTAGACAGGACAACATTTAGTCTAGGGAAAGAGGTAATGTTTTTTTACTTTATTAAATGTGTACTTGAATATATAATCTATTTAGCATGGTGACATTAATGTGGTGTCATTGTTTTTGGAATAGGCTTACGAAGGTTTGTTAGAAATCAGGGAGCATTGGCCTGTGTTAGAAGATGTGATATTAAATTTGAAAAAAGAAAATGAAGACGTGATTTTTAAGGTTCACAAATTGGAAGAATAGATGAAGATATCGAAGAAGGTGTTTGAAAAGGTAAAAACCGAGTTGAAACACTGTCAAGAATCATTCAGTAATGTTGAACAGTCTTTTGTAAATGAGCGGCAGCAAAAGGAAGTCTTTAAAAAGAAAAGTAATGAATTGTTTGATGAAAATAATAAGATCAAATCTTTACTTGCAAAAGCTGAGAAAGACAGAGAAAAAGCTTTTGATTCAGTGTCAGAATTGTTTTTGGCCACCAGAAAAGCTTGTGTGAAAGAATTTAAGGTAAGATTTCCAAATGAAGACTCTAGTTTTTAGAGATAGTTGCGTTGAAGGATGAGAAGATGTTGTCTAATAGAGATTATATTGACTGTAATGCTATTGTACCTTTCTCTAGTCTATGTAATGATACTTCTGTAAATATTTAAACTATTTAATTGTACTATTAATGTTAAATATCTTGACAATGTTTGCTATTAATGTTAAATATCTTGACAATGTTTGCCACGCAAGAGTTTGTGGTTGGGTTATTATTACTGATGTGGATGTATTTAATTGATGCTAATTTTGGGTACGTAAAGAAAAAAGAAAATATTTATAACACATAATGTTAGAGTAGGTGCCCTAGAGCCAATCAATTATTGTAATATTGATTCTTTGTAATAATGTTTATTTATCAATAAAAGACATTTTCTACTATATCGTGTAAATAATAGTTATATGTATTGATATATGTCCTTACGATGGTAGAAATTGTTAGAGTATGTGCCCTAGAGTTAATCAATTATTGTATAATTGAATCTTTGTAATAATGTTCATTGATCAATAAAATGCATTTTATTTTATATCGCATAAATAATTATTGTATGTATTGATATATGTCCTTAGAATGGTAGAACCGTGACGAGGGTATCAAGTGTTTCAAATCTTGATAGTGAGAACCTTACGAGCACATATAGTGGCCATTCTAGAAACGTTCGTAGCCCCAGTATTATTCTGAGTAAGATGTAACACCTTCTTTTCTACTAGTATTCTTAGAAAATATACTATGTAAAATATACATTCTTAATAAATGAAAGGTAGTTGGGCCCAAAAATTTTCTTTATGTAACATATATTATTCTGTACATAGCAAAACCACATATACAAAAACTTTTACAACGGTTGATAGGAATGCCATTTCTCTCCGCTTGTCGACGTCCATCTGACCACTTCTCACCTATTTCCTGCAAAACATGGAAAAACAAGGGGGTGAACAAAAAAAAGAGCAGTAAGTAAATCCTCTACTCCTTTATCCCCGTGACTTATACTATGGTTCTTTCCTTACTCTATTATTTTCTTCTTCATTCATTCTTTGTTCTTTCTCTATTTCTAGTTCTCACTGTTCTTTCCTTTCTTTCTAATTCTCTCTGTTGTTTCTTTCTATTCTTTCTTTCTTTCTTATTCTCACTAACCATGATGGAAATCATGGTAACATGCATGAATAAAATGCATATGCAGTCATGCTTAGACATGCGTTTTCTTTTCTTCTTTCTATTTCTTATTCTGTTTCTTTTCTTGCTTGCTCAAGCTTTTCTTTTCTTTTCTTGCTTGGTCAAGCTTTCTCAAGCTTTCTCATTCTCATTCTTATTCTTATTCTTTCTTATTCTTTGCCGATCGGACTCGGTTGATGCATCGATTCGAAACCCTGGCCATGTGAGTGAGTACAATCCTCATCTACATGCACTCTTGTGGATTGTACAAATTTCTTCTTCTTAGGCCACTCGATTAAGGTGGCGTGCACGTAGGAACTTCTTCTTGGTATAGCCCTCATCCACATACACTCTTGCGGGCCGTACAAATTCTTCTTCTTCTTAGGCCACTCAATTAAGGTGGCGTGTATGTGGGAATTTCTTCTTCTTATCACCCACGGGTTCCCTATTGCAACAACCTATTCTTTTCTCTTCTTCAGCACTTTTCTTTCTTTAATTCTTTAGTGCTTTTCTTTCTTTCTTTTTACTCTTAAAGTTCTTTAGTCTCTCTTTAAATTCTTATGCATATGCAAATATATGCATATGGATAGCTCATGCTTATACTTCTTTCTTAGGTGCAATTATGCAATGCAAATATGCAATGTTGCACAAAATTAAGTTTCTCTATGCATGCATATGTTTCTCTTAGGCATTTCATCAAACAATAAACATGCATACAAACATTCTATTTTAACCATAATTCTACTTCTTTCTTGGACCATCCATAATTGGAGTACAACTCCTTTGAATCATCCCAAATCCTAGCCACGAAAATACACTTCATAAATTCTCTTAAACTCTTTCTAAATTCAACCCAACTTCTATCAAAGTCTATCAACTCAACCAACCCTTCCCATGTAGAAAACCCATTCATGGATCATCATCAAACTCAATAACAAGTTCCATGCACAAATCTCAAGCATATGAACTTCATATAAAATTCACATAAAACAATCTCTATGCTTTACTTGCTCAAACAAGGGTTAGGGTTAGATTTACTTACCTTTTTCTTAAGTAGTTTCACAAAAGCTCACTATCTTGGTTGGACTTGTTCTCTTTCTCAAACCCTCTTGATGCTTAGGATCAAATCCTTGTCAAAATCCAACCAAAAGCCCTCAATTTCCTTGGCAAAATGGATGAAGAATTGAGAGAAATGGAGAGTAGTAGAAGTGTATAGGGTGTAGAGAATATGAGGGTTTCTAAGGCTAAACCCTTGTTAGCTCATATAAATAAGCACTCTTTCCCATTTTGCCCTTGCACTTTCTTGGAAATTCCATCTTTACCCTTTAATTCTTTACACATCCATCCCCACTCCAATGCATTCTCCTTGAAATTTCCTTGCATTTCACTCCCTACTTTTTCTGCTAATTAAGGGTAGAATGGTCACTTCACCCCTATGGAAAATTCTCTAGAAACTTCACTAGAAAAATCAGCTGAGTCTTCGCCTTGGTGGAAAATACAGAGCATACATCATCGCGGTGAAGCTTCTTCTTCGCCCCGGCGAAGTTTGCACTTCCATAATTCTCCAAGGCTTCACCAAATTCAGGGCATCCAAGCAACTTAACACCTTACAAACTAACCAAGGGAAACTAATCAACAATAACAACATATAAATGAACTTAGGGCCAACAAACAACACCAAGACAAAAATAAGCATACAAACTACGTACCTCAAAGTGGGCGTTACATAAGGGCACAGATAATACGGTAAGGCTATCATAGTGTTGAACGACCTATCGAAAGGCAGTGAATGTCTCACTTGTAAGGTTATTTGGTGACAACCTAGTGTAACACAGGGTGCTGCTGTAGGCAAGTTCACAGGACTGACCCACCAGAGGATTCCATATGATGGTAACCCAGTGTTTATGGAACAAATCCTCTAACGAATGGTGGTGCATGTGATCCTTAGACTTGAGATCACTGGAGCATCTTATGCATCGATTGGTGCAGTTTGTGTTAGAGTAGATGCCCTAGAGCCAATCAATTATTGTAGAATTGACTCTTTGTAATAATGTTCATTAATCAATAAAAGGCATTTTATTCTATATCGCGTAAATATTATTATTGCAATATGTATTGATATATGTCCTTAGAATGGTAGAACCATGATAAGGGTATCAAGTGTTTCAAATCTTGATAGTGAGAACCCTATGAGCACATATGGTGGCCATTCTAGAAACGTCCGTAGCCCCAGTATTATTCTGAAGTAAGGGCACAGAAAATACGGTAAGGCTATCATAGTGTTGAACGACCCTATCGAAAGGCAGTGACTGATCTCACTTGTCAAGGTTGTTTGGTGACAACCTCGTGCAACACATGGGTGCTTGTTATAGGCGAATACATCGCAACAAGTTCACTGGACTGACCCACCAAAGGATTCCATATGGATGGTAACCCCAGTGTCTATGGAATAAATCCTCTAACGAATGGTGGTACATTTGATCCTTAGACTTGAGATCACCGGAGCACCTTGTGCACCGATTGGTACAGTTTGACACTAGCCTAACGCAGTTCTATTTAGAGCTATCAATACTATGGTGATTGGCTGCATCAAGGAGTGTATCAAGACTATGGTGGATTGATAGAGGATTCATCACTCCCAAGTAGGGGAGAAGTTATCTCACGGCGCAATTCAGTATATGGCAATGACACTAAAATTGTGGCCACAATGGGATTGAGTTGTTGCTCTATCCGGTTTATAATATAGGTTATTGGTCCAGAAACTGGATACATAATATCGAGAGTAACCGGAGGTTGACACTATTTCTATGCCTTCGTCTCGTCGAGATAATGTATGATGAAAGGATCGAATTGTACGGTAACCATATCATTGACAGGTAGCTACTTTGCTGAATCCGAATCTATCGGATGGCCATGATGCCTTGCTAGGGTCCAATCTTGGTCTGTGTATTAGTGAGACGATTAATTGATGTTAATCACGATACTATAGACTGCCGGTATGATGAGGAGCCTATGAGTCACACACATAGAAGATAATTTAAGAGCTAGGAAGAAAGAAGGGCATTTTCGTCTTTTTGGGTGAAAGGGTATTTTGGTAATTTCATAGTGTAATTAAATTTGCTGAGGTCATAGCCTTTATTTAATTTATTAGAAAAATTAGATAAGTGAAATTATGTTTAAATATGTGTTCACATATATTTAAATAAATTATCATTATTGTTAAATGTTAATATATATATTAATTGCTTTTAATTGAAGATAATGATGAATTAAAATAAATATCTAATTAGGGGGTGTTTGGAAACATGGGGTGTTTGGGTTGGAGCCCAAGCCCATTCCATATGGGAATAGGGCAAGTAAAATAACACTATAAAAGAAAAGTGTTAATTGAAAAATGTGAGAATTTTTATTCATTCATTCTTTCATTGAAAAGGAAAATACATAGCCCCAAAACACTTTCACTCTCACGCTAGTTTTGTTTTGCAAAGAATCAAAGTTCTTCTTTGATTTTTCTTCTCGTTTCTTAAGCCTAAGGAGGATCTAGCAAATCCCTCCTTAGTTCCTTGCGATTGTCTTCGTGTGGACTACGTCGGCTCGATCCTACACTTGGGTCGGTAGCAAAAATGTTCAAGGACAAAGTTGGTGGAGCCTCCATATGTGCGTAAGATTATTGAACATTGAATCTGATTTTCTGCAGATTTAATTTATATATTATATAAATTGTGATATTATACTCGGATCTTGGTTCTAAGGAACGATCCATGTCATTTATGTTTTTGTTTTCCGCTGCGTAAGTGGGTCTTTCACTAACAGTTTGACACTAGCCCAACTCAGTTCTATTTAGAGTTGGCAATACGGTAGTGATTGGTTGCATCAAGGAGTGTGTATAGACTATGGTGGATTGATAGATGATTCATCACTCCCGGGTACGAGGGAAGTTATCTCATGGCGCAATTCAGTAAATGGCAATGACTCTAAAACTGTGGCCACAGTGGGATTGAGTTGTTGCTCTATCCAGTTTATAATACTAGTCATTGGTTCAGTAACTGAATACATACATATCGAGAGTAATTGAGGTTGACACTATTTCTATGCCTCAGTCTCATTGAGATAACGGATGATGAAAGTATTGGATTGTACGGTAACCATATTATGCTTCGCTGAATCTGAATCTATTGGGTGGCCATGATGCCTTGCTAGGGGCCAATCTTGGTCTGTGTGTAATGAGACAATTAATTGGTGTTAATCGCGATACTATACACTACCGGTATGATAAGGAGCCTACGGGTCACACACATAGAAGATAATTTAAGAACCAGTTTATAAAAAGGGCGTTTTCATATTTTTAGGCAAAACTGGTATTTTGGTAATCTCACAATGCAATTAAATTTGCTAAGGTTGTAGCCTTTATTTAATTTCATATAAAAATTAAATAAGTGAGATTACGTTCAAATATGTGTTCGCATATATTTAAATAAATTATCATTATTGTTAAATGTTAACATATTATATATATATTAATTTAATTGAGATAATGATAATTAAAATTAAAATATCTAAATGGGGGCTGTTTGGATATAAGGGGTGTTTGGGTTGGTGCCCAAGCCTATTCCATGATGGAATAGGGCAAAGTGTGCACTATATAAGTGCAACACTTTGTGAATTAAATAAGTAATTCATTCAATCATTAAGATTAAAATATTCTAGCCCCCTTTCTCTTCTTCCCACTCGAGTTTGCCTTTTTGCTTGAATAAAATATTCTTTGATTCCTTCTTGGTTCTTAAGGCTAAAGAGGATCTAGCAAATCCCTCTTTAGTTCTTTGGGGTTATCTTTGTGTGGACTACATTGGTTCGATCCTACTCTTGGGTCGGTAGCAAAACCCATTTAGAGACAAGTTGGAGGAGCCTCCAAACGTGCGTATGATTCTTTAACTCTAGAGTGAATTTTCTGTAGATTCTAATTTATTATATAAACTGTAAATTTGTGCCCTGATCTTGGTTCTAAGGAACGATCCATGTTGTAAATAATTTTTGTTTTCCGCTACCATGACTTGATCGTTTCCTAATAGAACTGTGACGAGGGTATCAAGTGTTTCAAATCTTGATAGTGAGAACCCTATGATCACATATGGTGGCCATTCTAGAAATGCCCGTAGCCCCAGTATTATTTTGACCAAGGACATAGATAATATGATAAGGTTATCATAGTATTGAACGACCCTGTCGAAAGACAGTGACTGATCTTACTTGTCAAGGTTGTTTGCCAACAATCTGGTGTAACACATGGGTGCTTGCTGTAGGCATGTTCACTGGACAAACCCACCAGAGGATTCCATATGGATGGTAACCCCAATGTCTATGGAATAAATCCTTTAACATATGGTGGTGCATGTGATCTTTAGACTTGAGATCACCGAAGCACCTTGTACACCAATTGGTGTAGTTTGACACTAGCCCAACATAGTCATATTCAGGATTATCAGAATAGTAGTGATTGGCTACATTGAGAAGTGTATCAAGACTATGGTGGATCAACAAATGATTCATCACTCCCGGGTACAGGAGAAGTTATCTCACTGCGCAATTCAGTAAATGGCAATGACACTAAATTTGTGGCCACAGTGAGATTGAGTTATTGCTCAATAATTTATTATTCCGGTCATTGGTCTAGTAATTGAATACAAAGATATTGAGGATGTCTGAGGTTAACTCTATTTCTGTACCTCAGCCTTGATGGGATAACAAATGATGAAATGATTTGATTGCACGGTAACCATATCGTTGATAGGTAGCTATTTCCCTGAATCCGAATCTATTGAGTGTCTATGATGCCTTGCTAAGGGCCAATCTTGGTCTATGTGTAGTGAGACGATTAATTGGTTTTAATCGCGATACTACTCATTGCCGATAGGATAAGAAGCCTACGGGTCACACACTTAGAAGATAATTTAAGAATCAGTTTGTGAAAGGGGTATTTGCGTCTTTTAAGACGAAAGGGTATTTTGGTAATCTCATAGTGCAATTAAATTTGCTGAGGTTGTTGCCTGTATTCAATTTAATATTGAAATTCAAATTAGTGAGATTATATTTAAATGGATTATTATTGTTAATTAAATATTAATATATTTTAATATATTAATTGTTTTTAACAATAATAATAATTAAATTTAAAGTACCATTAAGGGGTGTTTCATTGCAAGAGGGATTGGGGTTGGAGTCCATGGCTATTCCTAACTAGAATAGGGTTTTAATTAAATTGCACTATATAAATGCAACTTAAAATTAAAACAAATAACAATTCATTCAATTAAAAAACCCTAGCCAACCCCTCTCTTTCTCTCTCTCTCTCTCTCTCTCTCTCACGGTTCTACATAGATTGAATCAAAGAATTTTCTTCTTTGATTTTCTTGATTCTTGAAGCCTCCTATATGTTCTAGCAAAACATATAGTTGTTTATGCAGATTGTCTTCGTGTGGATGACATGAGTGTGATTTTACATTGAACCGGGAAGCGAGATCAAAATCAGAGATATTTGAAGGAGCCTCAAAATGTTCGTAAGCATTCCAAATCCTTGTATGGATTGGTTGTATATAGTTTTATTTTTTAACATGTAAATGGTATAATCTATACCCGGATCTTGGCAAAAGTAATTGATTTTTCAGTTTTAATTTTTGTTTTTTCACTGTGTTCAATTGATCAATTATTTACAGTGGTATCAAAGCCTCGGGTACCAGATTATATTGTTTAATTGATGA
Source organism: Pistacia vera (assembly GCF_008641045.1). NCBI lineage: Eukaryota > Viridiplantae > Streptophyta > Magnoliopsida > Sapindales > Anacardiaceae > Pistacia > Pistacia vera. Next base: position 260,150 of record NW_022196140.1, on the reverse strand, counting down.
TTGATAACATGTGATTTGTTTGATAATATGTTAATGTATAAACTGATTTTTTAAAATCTGAAAATTCTGGAAATTGCATGATTTGAATGATTAAATGATTAACTGGTGTATATTGAATTTTTATTGGTTGGTTGGTGTCCTAGTCGAATGCTGGTCCATTCGATTTGATTTGGATTCGTGATGTTATGCCAAAAAAAATTACAAAAGCGTGAACTAGTTGTTCACAGATCTACGGCTTTGGCCACGGCAAAATAACACTTCGCCGTAGCGAACTGTGGAAAAAGTAGATCTTGCCACGGCAAAATAAAACTTCACCATAGCAAGATGCATTCTAGAATCCTGGAGCTTTCTAGAGGTTCACGCTCGTCGCATCGAAATAGAACCTCACTGCGGCGATCGTGGTGTATTTGAACTTCGCCGTGGTGATGAGTTTTCGTTGCCGCGGAGAGAAAGCTATTGGACCAGTTTGTGTTTTACACACAAGGACCAAACTACAGTTTTTCAAAACCTTTAAAGCTAATAATTATTCTGCACATCTAAGAGGGTAATTTAATAATTTCACCCACTCAATTAAAAAATGTTTATTTTGAATGTATGCAATGTTCTTGTTTGATAATTGCATGGTGCCTTGTACATGAGCCTTAGACCTTTGGTTAGTTTTTAAATTTTGGGTTTGTTTGTAATTTTTTAAATAAAAAGGACCTGCAAATCCTACCTTTCTCTAAAATCTCTATGTATTTCTTCTTCTCTTCTCACTCCCTTCGTATGTAACACGAGGTTTCTATTGTATTGATGTAAATTAAAATAGGATTTTATTTTTGTAAAATCTTTTGTAATGATCGTGATGAAGAAATAAAGGAGCAATGAAGAGGAAAAACTTGAAGACCCGAGTTTTGTAATTTTAACCCTAGGTTGACCTATTGATTCCTTTAGGCTCAAGCAAATTTGTTTTAGTGGGCCACGTACCGGCACTTTTAATTTTTTCTTAGAATGCATGCTAAAGTTGAATGTTTAATAACGTGCCGATCAATGTCATTCTAACAAAGATAATAAATTGGTGAGACCACAAAATAAAAACCCCTTAACAAAGGGTATTAAGTCATTAATTAAAACGCCTTCCATCACCATGACTTTAATTAAACCACTGTTCGTTGGAACCTTGTTCACCAAAGCGAAGGGTACACTTCTACCAATGGGAGGTTAAAGCTCATTGGATTTTTCCTTAATAGATTGACTTAAATGATATGTTTTGCTTGTTTGCCAAAGCGAAAGTTGATAAGCATATCATAGGCATAGTAGAGAAGTACACTTTTTGTGTGTATGTGACAACATGTAGTGTCTACTCTACTGATATTGAGAATCACACTTGAGGACAATGGCTTTGGTCATTGTATTATGTGATTGGTTTGTTGGCTTACTATGCATTTGAGGTTGGTAGTTGGAGCTATCAACTAGTATGGATTAAGTTTGTTGGCCTACCTAATCAACTCATTTTGGCTCGTTCACAAGAGTTAGTAGTGAGGGCTATTGGCTTGAGGAAAATAGTGGGAGCGATTTTTAATAAAAGACCTTATTAAATAATAATAAACATTGTAAATAACTTTTACTTTCTACATTTGTAGATTCACCAAAATGAATAATACCAGCCTGCAATCGATAATTGAAAAGGAAAACAGGCTTGATGGATCCAATTTCTCGGACTGATATCAAAATCTTTGAATTGTACTAAAGTCCGAAAAGAAATTGTATATCCTTGATAAGCCTTATCTGGTTGAGTTTGATCCCGATGCCACTTAGGAAACAAAGGATACTTACCAAAATTTCCATGATGCTGATAGTGTTCAATGCATTATGCTATCAATGACACCTAAGCTACAAAAGTAACATGAGAATATGGACGGTAGTGCCATAATTTTGCACCTCAGCATTGTTTAGGAGTCGTATGATTGAGGGATCCCAAGTTGGTCCTCATATGCTCAAGATGATTGGGTACATAGAGAGACTTGAGACTTTAGGGTTTGGTGTGGATGCGGACTTAAAAGTGGATTTCATTCTACAATCACTACTTGACTCTTATTCACCATTCATATTGAACTTCAATATGAACATGATGGTGAAGTCCCTGTCAGAGCTCTTAAACATGCTGAGGATTGCGAAGCAAGACTTGAAAAAGTCCAAGCCTGTTTTGCTGGTTGCTCTCAAGCCTGAGGGTGGCATCGGGAAAGGTGGGAAGGTAGTCTACTTCTATTGTGGCAAGCCCGACCACCAAAGGAAACATTGCAAGTCTTTTTTCGCAAACAAGAAGAAGTCAAACACTTCAACTTCAAGTATGTACATGATTGAGATTAACTTCTCTCCTTCAACATCTTGGGTCATTGACACAAGATGTGGTACTCATATTTGTATTGATGTGTAGGGACTAAGACAGAGTAGATTGCTCGCCAAGGGAGAAGTGGACCTACGAGTTGGAAATGGAGCACATGTGGCTGCATTAGAAGTAGGGAATTATTGTTTGACTTTGCCTATGGGCTTATTGTTGGAAATCAAGGATTGTTATTTTGTACCTGCAATTTATAGAAACATTATTTTAGTATTCGCTTTGGATAATATAGGATATCATTTTGAAATTTCTAATGGATTGTTGTCCTTTAGTTTGAATGGTATACTATTTGGAATTGCAAGGTTATATAACATATTATATGTTCTTGATTTGAACAATAAGGATATTCTCAACGTTGAAACTAAGAAAGCTAAACATAGCGATCAAACCCAAACATACCATTGGCACTGTAGATTGGGTCATGTTAATCAGACCCGTATTGCAAAACTTCAAAGGGATGGAGTTTTGAACCCTTTTGACTTCAGTTATTTGAGGTATGCAAGTCATGCCTTTTAGGTAAGATGACCAAGTCACCTTTCTTAGGAAGAAGTGAAGGGGCTAAACTATTAGACATCATCCATAGTGATGTATGCGGTCCATTAACAGTTAAAGCCAAAGGTGGATATTCATACTTCATCACATTTACTGATAACTTCAGTAGATATGGTCATGTCTATCTTATGAGACAAAAATCTGAAGCCTTTGATAAAATCAAAGAATTCAAGAATGAAGTACTAAATATGTTGGGCAAAAGAATTAAAGCTCTTAGTCGAATTGAGGAGGTGAATACTTGAGCTCAGGGTTTTCTGAATACCTAAAGGAGTACGGGGGTGTATCACAACTCACCCCTCTATATACACCCTAATATATGGTGTATTTGAAAGGAGGAATATGACCTTACTAGGGTTACGCCCTAGAGACTATGACTCACGTACTTAACCATATGCCGTCAAAGTCTGTAGATAAGACTCCATATGAACTATGGAGTGGGCAAAAGACCAACTTGTCTTATCTAAGGATTTGGGGTTGTGAAGCTTATGTCAAGAAATTGACTTCTAACAAGCTGGGCTAGAAATCCAACAAATGTATTTTTGTGGGGTATCTTAAAGAGACCAAAAAGTATTATTTCTACCATCCAGAAGAGTGCAAAATTTTTGTCGCTTATACTGGTGTCTTCTTAGAGAAAGAATTTTTTTTAAGAAGTACTAGTGGGAGAAAAGAAGAACTCAATGAAGTTTTAGAACCACAAGATACATTAGATGAAGGACGGGAAGATGTGCCACAAGATTTGATTGAACATCGTGAGGAGGTTACTCCACACTCTGTGGATGAAAGTGAACCACCTTATGTAGCACAGGAGCTACGTAGGTCTGGAAGAGTATGTAATGAGCCCGAGAGATATTATTTTCTCGTGACTCAACATGGTGATATATTGTTCTACTAAGATAATGAACCCAGAACCTATGAAGACGCTATATCGAATCCAGATTCTGTTAAATGGCTTGAAGCCATGAAATTTGAGATAGACTCCATGTACCAGAACTAAGTAAGGTCTTTGGTGGATCCATTTGAAGGGGTAAAACCCATAGGGTGTAAATGGGTCTTCAAAAAGAAGACTAACATGGATGGTAATGTGTATGCCTATAAGGCACGGCTGGTTGCCAAAGGTTTCAAACAAATTCATGGTATTGACTATGAAGAAACCTTTTTGCCTGTTGCCATGATTAAGTCCATCTGGATTATGCTTGCGATTACTGCATATCACAATTATGAAATTTGGCAGATAGATGTCAAAACAACTTTCCTGAACGGAAACTTTAAAGAGGATGTGTATATGACACAACTTGATGGTTTTGTTCTTGATGGACAAGCTGATAAGATATGCAAGTTGCAGAGATCCATTTATGGACTCAAGCAAGCTTAAAGGAGTTGGAACATTCGTTTTGATGAAGCCATAAAAGAATTCAGTTTATCAAGAACGAAGATGAGCCCTGTGTTTACAAGAAGGTAAGTGGGAGAGTAGCGACATTCTTGGTGTTGTATGTCAATAACATACTTCTGATCGGGAATGATATACCGAACTTGCAATCGGTAAAAACTTGGTTATCCAAGTGCTTCTCCATGAAGGACTTAGGAAAAGCAGCCTAAATCCTCAGAATAAAGTGTTAGTAAATGGTCCCGTATACGCAGCGAAAACAAAAACAAATTATTCAGGGATCGTTTACATGAGCCAAGATCAAGGGTATAATTTTACAATTTTATCATAATAAGAATCTGCAGAGATATTAAACATGAGTTAAGAGAAACAAACGCACGTTGGAGGCTCCACCAAATTTGTTAACGAATGTTTTGCTACCGATCCAAGTGTAAGATCGAACCCACGTAGTCCACACGAAGATAATCTCAAAAGAACCAAAGAGGGATTTGCTAGATCCTCTTTGGCTTCAAGATTAAGAAGAAAGGAAAATCAATTAAATTGATTTCTAGGCCAAATGAATCTGCCGTGGGAGAGTCAATATTGGGGCTGCTGTGGTTTTTGGTTTTACAAAGAAAATGAACTAAAAGGAATTAACCACCTTTCTTTTACATTTAACTTTTCTTTTATAGTAAAACCAATTTGCCCTAATCCCATACGGAATAGGCTTGGGCTCTAACCCAAACGCCTCATGTTGCCAAACACTCCCAATTTAATATTTTTATTTTTTCATCATTATCTCAATTAAAATCAATTAATATATATTTAAATATATATTAACATTTAACAATAATGATAATATATTTAAATATGTGCGAACACACATTTAAACGTAATTTCACTTATTTAATTTTTCTAACAAATTAAATAAAGGCTACGACCTCAGCAAATTTAATTGCACTGTGAAATTACCAAAATACCCTTTCGCCTTAAAAGACGAAAACGCCCTTCTTTCTTCTTGCATCTTAAATTGTCTTCTATGTGTGTGACCCTTAGGCTCCTCATCATATCGGCAGTGTATAGTATTGCGATTAACACCAATTAATCGTCTCACTAATACACAGACCAAGATTGGCCCCTAGCAAGGCATCATGGCCACCCGATAGATTCGGATTCAGCAAAGTAGCTACCTGTCAACGATATGGTTACCGTGCAATTCGATCCTTTCATCATACGTTATCTCGACGAGACGAAGGCATAGAAATAGTGTCAACCTTCGGTTACTCTCGATATTATTTATTCAGTTTCTGGACCAATGACCCGTATTATAAACTGGATAGAGCAACAACTCAATCCCACTGTGGCCACAGTTTTAGTGTCATTGCCATATACTGAATTGCGCCGTGAGATAACTTTCTCCCGTACCCGGGAGTGATAAATCCTCTGTCAATCCACCATAGTCTTGATACACTCCTTGATGCAGCCAATCACCACCATATTGACAGCTCTGAAAAGAACTGCGTTAGGCTAGTGTCAAACTACACCAATCGGTGCACAAGGCGCTCCGGTGATCTCAAGTCTAAGGATCACATGCACCACCATTCGTTAGAGGATTTGTTCCATAGACACTGGGGTTACCATCCATATGGAATCCTCTGGTGGGTCAATCTAGTGAACTTGCTGCGGTGTAATCGCCTACAGCAAGCACCCATGTGTTGCACCAGGTTGTCACCAGACAACCTTGACAAGTGAGATCAGTCACTGCCTTTCGACAGGGTCGTTCAACACTATGATAGCCTTACCGTATTATCTGTGCCCTTATTTCAGAATAATACTGGGGCTACGGACGTTTCTAGAATAGCCACCATATGTGCTCATAGGGTTCTCACTATCAAGATTTTAAACACTTGATACCCTCGTCACGGTTCTACCATTCTAAGGACATATATCAATACATATTGCAATAATAATGATTTACGCGATATAGAATAAAATGCCTTTTATTGATTTAATGAACATTATTACAAAGAGTCAATTCCACAATAATTGATTGGCTCTGGGGCATCTACTCTAACATCATCTACATGTATATTTTCGTAATATATATATATATTTAGTGAATTTTACTGTTTATTTTACGAGTATACTAGCTAGAGAGAGAGTCATTACACTGTAGCCTTGTCTGTTGCCTGCAACATCGGTTTTTTGTGAAGAATTTGTGAGGAATTCGTTAACTAGCATATCTTGACTGCAATAGTTTGTTCCTTCACAAAATCAAGATTTTTTTTGCTATATGACCAAGTTTGAGTTGGGTATTTTGTTGTTTTTAGTTTTTGTTCTGTAAATTTGTTATGTTTAGTTGTTTGTAGTTGGGTCTCTATTTCGGATTGTTATAGTTACGTTTACCAATTAAGTGGAATGATAACAAAAAGTATTGAGAGTTAAGAGTTAGGAAAAAATATATATTACGTTTATAAATGAGTTGCTTAATCTTGTTACCTCGTGTTGTTCGTCATGTTTTTATTAATCATTTCTAAGCTTTACTTTATGCTACATGAGCCTCATGGATTATTGCTACTTTAGTGTTAGTTTTGGAGCTTTCTTATGATATTCTTAAAATATTTTGTTTTTGAATGTCAAGTAAAACTACATTTGAGTTGATTCTTGTTGGAAATTTTGGGTTTTTTGAATGAGACTTGTGCATTTATCATCTTGGTGTGTCTACGGTTAGCTTCATGGTTTAATTGTGTGAAACAATGTTATATTCTAAGTTGACTTACATTGATGAAATCACAATTATTTATATGTAATTGGCTTCAAAAAATCCAAATCCTTTTGCATAATATTTCTGCTTTTGATAGTTGTTTACTAGTTGAAATGACATATGAAGAAATTTTAAAGGCTATTTTCCCTTTATTGGATGGAGTAGACCTTGCTTCCTATATGGTAGTGTCTAGGTAATAGAGAGACATAGCCCGGGAAATTTTTTGCTACCCCTGCTTTTGCTGTTTGTGTTGGCTAGGCTGATTTGTTGCTACACCTGTTTTTGCTACAAATGTTTTCTGATTTGTTGCTCTTTGTGTAGTTGCTGCAATTTAATTGCCTGTGCTAATTATTTTTGTTCAGTTAACCCCTGTTTATTTTTGTGGTTAATAAATTGTGTTGGGCAGGACCATTTATAAGTTTTATTTGTTTTTTACAGGTATGGCATCCACTAGCTAGCCGACATTGGATGAAACAAGGAATATGCAACCAAGCGTTACTTGCCCCCCGATTGAAGATGCAAATGATAATCTCTTTCAAAGGAGAAAGAGAGACAATACATCTACAGTATGGGCTGAATACAAAGAAGTGGTCTTTCCTAATGGTGTGAAGAAGGTAGAGTGTATCTATTGTAAATACAAGCTTCAAATTCATGCATCCGAAAGCATATACATTTTGGAAGACATTTACAAAGGTGTGTGAAGCGAGCAACTTCACGTAGACAACAACATATTAATTTTTCCCTTGCTAATTCTAATGAGGCAACATTTGTGCTTCCTGCTCTTACCAGCAAGTTCGACATGATGGTGATTAGGGAATTGATTGCACAATGGGTGCTTATGCATGAGCACCCATTTACCATTGTGGAAGAGGAGGGTTTGAATAATATGTTGAAATATAGGATTCCAGAATGGTCAAAGGTTTCACACAATACATGTAAAAATGATTGTGCGAAGGTATATGAAATGGAGAAACAGAAGTTGAAGACATTGCTGCAAGGTGTAAGGAGGATTAGTTTGACCATAAATTTGTGGAATTCTGACAACCAAAAGTTTGAGTATATGGTTTTGATAGGGCACTAGATAGATGATAATTGGAGGTTGAACAAACAGGTTCTTAACTTTGCTCATTTACCTCCTCTAAAAGGTGGTGTACAAATTGCTGATGCAATTTGCAAATGCTTGGCAGAATGGGAGATTGAAGACAAGGTCCAAACGATATCAGTGGACAATGCTAATTGTAATGATATGGCAATTAGGGTGTTGAATCAAAATTTTACAATGACAAGGCAGTTGAGTTGTAGAGGTAAAATGTTTCATGTCAGATGTTGTGCACACATCTTGAACCTGATGGTGCAAGATGGGCTTTGGCAGATTAGGAGAATCATTGACAAGATCCATGAGAATGTGGTAAAAATCAATGGTTTGGAGGGTAGGCTTAAAGTTTTTGCAGAGATTGTGCAACAATTGCATTTGTCATGTCGAAAACTTATCCTTGATTGTAAAACAAGGTGGAATTCAACCTATGACATGTTAGAAATTGCAATTAAGTTTAAAGAAGTGTTTCCAAGATACAAAGAAAGGGATCAGGGTTACAAAATTGTCCAGATGAAGAAGATTAGGTGAAAGTAGAGAAAGTCTGTGGGATTCTAAAGGTTTTTAGTACAATGATCAATATCATCTCAGGGAGTAATTATCCAACATCAAATGTATTTCTAAAGCAAGTATGTAGGATCAAAATCTTGTTGGATAAAAACAGTGAAAGTGAAGATGAACTTATTAGACAGATGGTGTGAAAAATGAAAGAGAAGTGTGATAAGTATTAGGGGCAATGTAATTTGTTGATGGTTGTGGCAGCTATATTGGACCCTAGGTACAAAATAAGGGTGATTGAGTTTTCTTTCCCTGAGATGTATTCTGACATTAAGGCACGGGCAAATGCTACAACTGTCCGGGATGCTTTGTATGAGGTATATGGGGAATATGCTAATGATTGTCAGTCATCTAGTGCAACCTGCAAAGGTACAAGTGAAAGGGTTGGACTTGGAGTAATTCTCGAGGGGTCTAAGGGGGGGAGAGGAGTTGATGATTTCTGGATGAGGTTGAAACTATTGAGCTAAATAAATCTCAGTTGGATATTTATCTAAGCAAGGCATGTTATAAGTGTTAGGGTGATTCGGAAGATTTTGATGCCTTGGATTGGTCGAAGGTGAATGCTTTGAAGTACCCTATCTTATCTAGGATGGCTCATGATATACTAGCCATTCCCATCACTATGGTGGCTTCAAAGGCTACTTTTAGTGCCGGTAGTAGAGTCATTGACACATATCGATCTTCGTTGTCTCCCGAAATAGTGGAAATGCTGTTATGTGGAGCCGATTGGTGTTACATTTTGATGAGAATCCTAGCCCATCATGCTCATCACAAATGCTAGGGATTTCAATGAAGACTCAAGGACAACATGAAGATCAACATTCGGCCCAAGCATCCCAAACACTCAAGGAAGTTCACAAAATTGTCCAAGAGGTCTTAAGGTTCCAAGGCACGGCTCAAGCCCAATTTTGTGACCAAAAACGTGAACAAGAAGTGGGAACAAGTTTCATTGGCCTAAGCCCAAGTTTTGGGTGTCATTTGATTCAAATTTTGGAGGAAAATCCCTAAAATTGTTGTTAAGGACATAGGTCCTTAAATTAGGGAAAAGTTGTCCACTTGATCATTAAATGGTTATGGCTTGTTTTTGACTTGTGTGGTGGAGACTTTTTGTTTATTAATTTGAATGTAATATTTTAATGTTTCCATCATGTAATATTTGCTAGGGTAAATCCCTAATTTTTGTAAAGCCTATTTAAAGGCCACTTGATCATTTTTGTAAATAGATTTGAATATTGAAGTGAATAGTACTTTGTCTTGAGAATTGTTTTCTCTTGTTTCCTTTACCCAAGTTCGGCCAAACTTGGTGGTAGAGTGTCTATCAAGCTGGTGGAGTTTCCTTTAGGCTTGATTAATTCCTTGGTCATCTCTTATGTAAGTTGTTTTTCCTTTAGCTTCAAGTTAACTCATTTTCCGGATTTTGTTTTGCATGGTGTGTATGAATCCGTTTGTGGTGCATTTGAGCATAAATGACTTTGTGATTGACTGGAGTTTGATATAAGGAGTTGTTTTAAGTTGTTTAATGGTTGTGAGTGTGTATGGAGTGTGTTAGCCGAATGGTCATAAGGAGTTGGAAGAAAACCTAGCCTAGGTTGAGTCAAAAGTGGTTGTTTTGGGGTAGTATATGAATTGAGGTTGAAGAAATTCATATCACATTTTAAATGGAGTGAAAAAAGGAATCATGGTAGATTTTTAATAAAATATTTATGTATTTATTCTACAATTACTCTTGTTTCATTCGAACATTGACATCAACTTTTTTTCTGTTTTAAATTTCAAATACAGAAGGAACCATTGGACAACTTCCGGAAGTCTGAGTTTTGTGCTGTTTTGATGATAATTTTGATGTATTTTGATGGACATTTGTGTGTGTGTGTGTGTGTTTTTATTTTTTGGGGTCTTGGATTGTATAATTTGTTGTGTATACATTATTTATGTTGATTTAAATGTGATTTATATTGATTTAGATGCAAATTTACCAAAAATTGGATCTGATTTGTGTAAAATAAGATCTGCATGTTATATTAAAAAAGGGCCAAATGAGCTGTAATTGAGCCATAATCGAGCCACTTCGAGCTTGCGTTAATCGAGTCATAGTCAAGCTTTTCGAGACGAGTCAAATGAGCTCGATTCGAGTCAAACAAGCTCAAGTCGAGTCCTGAGCTGACTTGTTTATAAACGAGGCAAGTCACGAGTCAAATTTTCTTGACTTGGCTGACTCGTGACTTGACTCAAACTCATCTAATGCTTAACTGAGTCAAGCTCATTCAGGGTGATACTCGGCTCGTTTACACCTCTACTTGCCATAGTTTTACTAAAATGTTGATTTGTTTTTATCTCTTGCATCAACTCAAGCAATTTGATCTCAAAAACTCAGCAAACTGCAATTACTCTACTTGCTTGATCACATCGTCCAATAGAATTCTATAGATATTGTATTTATGGTCACTTGGGATTACATGTGAACGTTGGAAAAATATCTTGATATCCAAAACATCTGCAAATTGCCATTGCATCTTGAGAATTATGAACACGGTTTTGGTGATTGCCAATATGAGATGAAGGGAGCAATGTAGATTTCCCTAGATGTTGTGCATTAACATCACCTTTTGAAATAGCATCCATCAATCCACTATACAAATCACTCCTTAATTTTTGCTGATTGTTTCTAATCCAACGAAATCTTTTCTCTTCAATAGCCAACTTTGCATCTACAATATATTGTTGTAATAATCTACCATATTTAATCAAAGTATGCCCTTCATACAATTTGTATTGCAATCGAAATGCATAATATTCTCTCATGCTTGTTGAGTGTTGAAAATGCGGATTTATTTTGTAATTTAGGGGTGAAATTGTAAGAAATTCAATTTTTAATGCGTTATTTAGGATGAGTTTTCTTACTTGTTTTGTTATCTCCTAGAATCAAGGGTTTTTTTTTTTTTTTTTTTTTTCTGTTTTCAGGTATTTAGGTGCAAAAAGATGAATTATTCGTGCTTGTGTCGGTGTTCAAACATCTTGGAACCGTCGAGTGTGGATAAATCAAGGCAAGTGAAAAAAAAGTGAAAGTCCAAATTTGTGCCACATTGCACTTTTCTGAGCCACGGCGTGAAGACAACGAAACAGAAATTGAGCAATTGCACAATTTTATGTGCCATAACGCAAATCGCAATATTTGGAAAAACTTCGCATTTTCAACCCTAATTTGGGTGACCATTATTTACAATTATGACATTTTGCCTAAAAACTATATAAAGGCAACTTCACTCCGTTTTTCAGATATATTAGGTTTTAGAGAACACTTTTCAACTTTGGAGGCTTGGGAGAGAGTGATTGATTGTGTAAGGCAAATCCTTGATCATCTTGAGTGGATTTTGCATCAAAATGTGTAAGTGTAAGATCAAGGTTTGTTTTATTGTATTTATGAGTAGCTAAACTCTTTCCTAGTGTATCCAATGTAATTTAATTAGACTACTTTATGTTTATTGTTTAATCAAATGTTTAATTGATCTAATGGTATCTTAGTTTCGTTCATTTATGTTTATTGAGTTGATTAATCATTATTATTGCATGATTGCCTTTGATTTATGGTTGAATGGTTGTATGAGTCAAGGTTAGGCTACACACCACTAGCTAATCTTGAATATCTCTTGATCTTTGATCGTAGTTGATGTTTGATCGTGTTTAATAGTTGATTGATTGACTATATGAGTTGGGGTTAGGTTACACGCCACTAGCTAATCTCCGATTGCTATGATGAATGATTGATTTATGTCTGTGTGATGCCCTCAGCAGATGTGAGTTGGTTTGAGTTCTTTTTGATACTTTTATGCGTAATGGGTTTTTGTGAATTAGACTAGGCTACACGCCACTACCAAGTTTGGATTATGAAAACACTAGGTTGATCCGGTTGCCCACAGCATGACCTTACCTTGGTAAGTATCGACCCTAAGATTTGGATCGATAAACATCGGTTAGATTAATAACATAAAGTAGAATAATTATGGTGAAATTGGATACACTAGACCCTTTCTCATTGTTAATCACTTGTTTAGATATCGTTTTTACCTTCGTTGTCATTTTAGTATTTCTATTATTTTTATTTGACTTTAGTTAATTAGATTTTATTGAATTGTTGGATATTTTTATTATCTCACCTGATTTCACTATTCTAGTTGTTTTTACATAGTATTAGATTAATTGATAGCTCAAGTCTCTATAAGATCGACCCTTACTTGTGCACTGTACTGCAATAGCGACCCGTGCACTTGCGGAGGAATTAAAGTTGTTTTTAACCAAACAAGTTTTTGGCACCATTGCCGGGGAGTTAGAGTTATTTGATTTCTTTAATATTTGTGATTTTATTTTTGTAGTTAGATTTTATTTTATTTTATTTTAGTTGATTTGTGTATTTTTGTGTTACACTTTTTCCTTGTTTTGAGTTCTTTTAAATGATTGTTGGGCGAAGAAGTGCTTCCTTATTTTGACAGGGTGAATTTGATCAGTAGACGAGAAGAGAGCCTGAAGTTTAGAAGAATCAAGTGCATCAAATTTAGAATCAGAAGAAGAGATGGCGAATCCACCTCGCCTGATGAAGGAGTATGCGTATCCTACCATTGGAATGACGCCCTCCTGCATTGTTTTGAGTGCTGTGCGAGGAATTATGAGTTGAAGAGTATCCATTTTCAGATGCTTCCTTCATTCCATGCGATGGCCACTGAAGATCCATTGATATTTATTAGAGATTTTTACTCAACCGTGCAAACTTTTCCCTTGTAGGGTTTGACTAAAGATCAATTGAGGATGAGATGCTTTCCATATACATTGAAGGACATATCGAAGAGTTGGTTCATGTCATTGGCACCAGCTTCACTTACCACTTGGGATGCGGTCTACAAAAAATTCATACGTAAATTTTATTTTCATGCGAAGACTGCAAAAGTAAGAGGTAAAATTGCTACTTTCTCTTAACTTGATGGTAAGCCATTCCATGAGGCTTGGGAAAGATTTAAATTGATTTTAGTTCAATGTCCACATCATAAATACCCTTTAGAATTGTTGAATTAGTTTTTCTATGATGGACTAACACAGGCTTGCCAAGCCATAGTTGATAATGCTGCAAGTGGTGCCATGGGAGAAAAGACTGTAAAGGAGACATACGAGTTGTATGAGATGCTTGGTGCCAACTCATAACAGAAAAGTGTTAGAGGGAAAACAAAGGGAGTTTACAAAGTAAGTGCTAACACCGAGTTGGCGTAGCAAGTGTCCGAATTGACGAACCAAGTCAAGACTATGTGCAACATGATGATGGGGCAAGGACAGAGTAGTTCCAATGAGGTATGTGCTATTTGTGGTAATGTTAGCCATACTACTAATGTTTGTCCTTCAGGTGTGTGTTTTCCAGAATTTGTGGAGCAAGCGAATATGATAAACTCTTACAACCAAAGACCCCACAATCCATATTCAAACACATACAATCATGGGTGGCGGAACCATCCAAACTTTTCATGGAGAAATAACCAGCCGTAAGGAAGTTCTGAACACATCATGCAACCAAAGAAGCCATCATTGGAGGAGACATTGAATAGTTTCATTCAAGCTTCTCAACAAACAAATCAGAGCTTCGAACAGAGATTCCAACAACAAGATGTAGCCATAAAGGAAGATGGAAGTCTAGATAGGCCAAATTGCAGAATCATTACAAGGCCATGTTCATGGGAAGTTACCAAGCCAACCCGAGCAAGCAAAAGCAGTCACAGTTTTGAGGAGTGGTAAGGCAATTAACAAAGACATCAATTTTGAAACTAATGAGCCCTTTTCAGATTTTGTAGGTAAAAAGAAAGAGGGGAAATAGCCAAGTGCACCTATGCAGAGTGAGGAGATTGAAGATCAACATGTGCCACCAAAGCCTTATGTTCCACTCGTGCCTTTTACAAGATGCTTGATTAAAAGCAAATGGAATAAGTCATTTTCTGAAATATATGACATTTTATCTAAGGTTAATGTGAACTTACCCTTGCTTGATATGATCAGGAACATGTCAGCTTACGCGAAATTCTTCAAGGAGTTGAACACCCGTAAGCATAAGTATGAGCGACACGAGAAAGTGATGATTTTAGAGACGGCGAGTGCGGTGCTCCAATGCAAGTTACCACCCAAGCTGAAAGATCTGGGGAGCTTTGTTATCAACATCACTATTGGTAAAAAGAAAGAAGAAAAAGCGATGTTGGACTTAGGTGCAAGTATCAACCTCATGCCATATTCCATCTATCAACGGTTGGGACTGGGAGAACTAAAACCTACAACAATGACCTTGCAATTGGTAGATAGATCATTGAAATATCCAAGAGGTATTTTTGAAGATATTTTAGTTCAAGTTGACAAACTAATTGTTCCTGTTGATGTTGTGGGGTTAGATATGAAGCAGACTTCAGACCATAGTAGTGAGTTGCCTATTTTGCTAGGACGTCCCTTCATGGTCACAAGGACCATTATCGATGTGAAAAATGGAAAGCTAAACATGACGGTTCTTAATCAAACCATTGAATTTTTAGTTTTCAATTCTATGTCTTTACCTTTAGTTACTAATAATTGTTTTGCAGTTGATTCTTTAGATCATATCATTGTGTCTAGTTTTCTACAGGGGGAGACTAAAGATAAACTTGCAATAACTCTTTCTAGCTAGTGTACTTTGAAAAATATAATATGAATTCACTAAACATGTTATGAAAACATATAAGTGTATAAGTAGAAGGTAGTGGGCCTAAAAAAATTTCTTTACTATTATATATTAAATTCTTTACAACAACTAAAGTATCATATACATAATCTCATAATATGGTGGACAGTAGTGCCATTCCCCTTTGCTTCTCAACGTTCCATCTGACCGCTTCTCACCTATTTCCTACAAAAACATTTGAAAACAATGGGGTGAGCACTAGTTGCTCAGTAAGTAAATCCGCTAGGCTATTCTTCTATCTCTGTTGTTCATATTATGAATTTCTTTCCTTACATCACACTTTTCTATTCTTCTCGGTTCTTTCTCTATTTCTAGTTCTCTCTATTCTTTCTTTATTTCTAATTTCTCACTACTCATGATAGTAGGCATGGTATCATGCACAAGTATGATGCACATGCACAAATGCATAGGATGTGCATTTTATTTTCTGTTTTTATGCTTCTTATTCTATTTTTCTTTCTTTTATGTGTTTCTTTCTTTCTCTGTTTTTCTTCTTTCATTCATTCTATTCTTTCTTTTCTTTTCTTTTCTTTCTTATTCTCTTATTCTCTTTTTATTATTTTCTTTCTTTCTTATTCTTTGCTGATCGGACTCGGTTGAGGCATGGATTCGAAACCCTGGCCGTGTGAGTGAGTGAGTGAGTACATTTCTCATCTACATGCACTTCTTACGGACAGTATAAATTCTTCTTCTTCTTAGGCCGCTCACTAAAGGCAACGTGCATGTAGGTATATTCTTCTGGGTACAGTCCTCATCTACATGCACTATTACGGACTGTCCAAATTCTCTTCTTATTCTTAGGCCGCTCACTGAAGACGGTGTGCATGTGGGGATATTCTTCTTCTTACCACTCACGGGTTCTCCATCGCAACAATATTCTTTTCTCTTATCTTTCTTTTAGAAATTAGTATTCAATTTCTTTTCTTTTCCTTAGTACTTTTATTTCTTTCTCTTTATTCTTTAGTGTGCTTATATGCATGTATGCATGTAGATGGACTTTCTTATTGTTCTTTCTCAATTCAAATCATTAAATGCAAGAATGCAATATGGCATGTAAACATGTCATTCTCTACTTTCTCTACCATCTACAAACTCATATCAAAATAATAAATCAACATACTCATACATGCACTTCTCTATGAAATTTCATCAAACACTTTGTATGCACAAATAAAGCACTAAGGTGATTACACTCTACCATCTACAAACTCATATCAAAATAATAACTCAACAAACTCATACATGCACTTCTCTATGAAATTTCATCAAACACTTTGTATGCACAAATAAAGCACTATGGTGATTACACTTCCATAACAATCTCTAACCACCAAAATTTTGGAGCAAAGCTCCCTAAAGCAACTTCAAACCTGGCTAGGAAAATACACTCCATAACTCTACTCAAATTCTTTCTTAACTCATTCAAACTTCCATCAATTTCTATGCACACAATCATCACTACTCATGGTGGAATTCTAACCATGAATCATCATCAATTCCATCAAAAAATCTCAACACTTAACCATAGCAAATACATATAAGAAAATTCTCTACTCAAGTATTGCTCAAATCAAGAGCTAGGGTCGGATTTACTTACCTTGAACTTGGGTAGTTCCACACTAGAATCTCTCTCTTTGGTAGACTTCCTCCTCTTCTTAAACCCTAAGCATATAAACTATAAGAATTCAACACTTTAGAAATTAATCTCACATCTTATTGCAAGAATTCTTACCTTTGGATGCTTAAGATTGAATATCTACCAAAATCCAACAAAAAATCCTCTAAATTGCCTTCGAAATTTGATGAAGAAATTGAGAGAATTTGGGGATGAAAGTGGCGTTTGAGAGGTAGAGAATGGTAGGGTTTTCATTCTTGTACCCTTAATATCTCATTTATTACTTATACTTTCCCATTTTGACCTTGCACTTTCTATGAAATTCTATCTTTGCTCTTTAGTCAATTACAAAAATACCATCATTTCCATTGCATTCTTTATGAAATTCTACTTTCACTCCCCACATTTTCAACTAATTGTGGGTGGAATGACCATTTTGCCCTTAATGAAAAAAATCTAGAATTTTCTCAAAATTGCCAACAAGTTATTTGCCCCGGCGAAACTTTTTCTTCACCTCGGCAAGACATTCTAGAGCATACATTGTTGTGGCGAACTTCTTTCCTTGCCGCGGCGAAGACTGCAATTCTAAGAACTCAATTCGAGCAGTATGTACAATGCCATGGTGGCAAAACTCCTTTGTCGTGGCAAAGTCTGCAAATCCTAATTTTTCAATCTTTTACCTTGAAATAAATAAACCTAAGGGCATTAAAGCATAAATAAGTTACGTACCTCAATATGGGCATTACAAAACTAGAGTTGGCCTTGACAATAGAGGATGGTGAGTTAAGTGATGATAAGGTTAGGGAGTATATGGAAGAGTTGGATAGTGAGATTAGGGACATGTCTGATAAGGAATTAAGGATGGTGATTGAACATGTTGATGTCAAGTTAGTTTCTTCCGTTGAATCCCTGCCTAAACTTGAGTTAAAACCTTTACCACCTACCCTTAAGTATGCTTACTTAGGAAAAGATCAAACCCTCCCTGTAATTATAGCTTCAGACCCAACCGTAGAGGAGGAGGAGAAATTGCTTAAGGTGTTGAGTGATCATAAGGCAACCATAGGTTGGACAATAGTAGACATCAAGGGAATTAGCCCTACTATGTGCATGCATAAAGTGTTGTTGGAGGAAGATGCTAAACCAACTAGGGAAGCTCAAATGAGGTTGAATCTGCATTTGCAAGAGGTGTTGAGAGTTGAGGTATTAAAATTACTTGACACTGGGATCATTTATCCTATTTCAGACAGCAAGCAAGTGAGTCCAGTACATGTAGTACCAAAGAAGTCAGGCATTACTGTGGTAAGAAATTCTGATGATGAGTTAGTGTCGACTAAGATGATGACATGATGACGGGTTTGCATTGATTACAGGAAGTTGAATGCTGCAACTAAAAATGATCATTTTCCTCTTCCTTTTATTGATCAAATGTTAGAAAGATTAGATGGCTATTCTTATTATTATTTCCTTGATGCAGATTCTGGATTGATTTTGGGTTGGATCGATTTGGGCAATTTTTATTTTGGGGCAAATCAATCTCAATCCAAGGTTTTGATCACTGATTTAGATTGGGCAAGCATCCTAGACTGCTTATTTGTGATTTTAATTGCATATTTGGCTTTGGATTGTTGAGTTGAGTTGATTGAGTGCTTTGGGTATTGATTGAGCAAGATTTTGAGTGGATTTTGAGTTGATTTGTATTGTGCTGTGATTGGGTGTTGTGTGATTGCCATCTAATTGGGCATTGGGAGAGATTGTTGGTGGAGTTGTGTTATTGTGTGATTTTTAAAGTGTTGGTACTCAGATTGACTGTTATGGCATCGCAAAAGAGGGGTAGAGATGCGGCTAGCTCTAGTAGAGGTCTTGGAGGTTCCTCACAGGACACCCATGATCCTAGATTTATGAGTTCATATGCTGAGGATAGGTATAAGGAGAACGCCGTTAATGGTAGAGGATTCATGGATGAACGAGGGTTTGATTTTAAGAATCTTTATGAAGGCATTACTAACATTATCAGTGATTTGAGTTGGGAGCTTTATAGCCCAACCGGGAGTAGCTGTTAAGCCTCTTGTGATGGAGTTTTATGCTAATGCCTTCAACCATAGAAATAGAAGAATTAGGATTAGAGGGCAAGAGGTGAGATTTGATGTCGAGAGGATTAATGAGGTTCATGGGTTACCGACTATTTCTAAGGAGGAGGATAATTTTTCTAGATTCCGTAGGGACCCAAATTATGATGAGGTGCTATAGAGTTTGATAGAGGGTCGAGGAGAGTGGATTCTTGGTCGGAACAATAAAAGAAAGGGTTTTGTTGTGACTTCACTCATACTCACTCATAAGGTATGAGAGCATTTTGTATGCACCAAGATCTATCCTTCAGGGCACCTTAGCACAGTAGACACTGAGAAGGCTCTCATGATGTATGCCATATCTCAACGGATGTAGATCAACATATGGGAGACTATTCATTCAAAGATTTTGCATGCATCCAGATCTTCTAAATCCTATCTGTATCCCAACCTCATCACTGCCTTATGTGTATCTGCAAGAGTTGTTATTGGGGATGATGAAGTGAAGAAACCACCACTTCCACCATTGACATTGAAGTATCTCTAGAAGATTACTAGTGGGGGTAAAGGAGCTTTAGCCCAAGCACAAGCACAGTCGCGCAGATAGAGAGCCCCTTGCTCATCGACATCTTCTACCCAATCTATATAGGGTCAGATAGCCAACTTGAGAGCAAAGATGAGAGAGTGGCAGACATGGGCCATAGGACAGATGACGTATCAGGTTGAGTGTTTACAAACGCTTCAGTGGATCCAACAATTTCAGTTATCTTAGTCAGGAGTGGATCCGAGACAGTTTGTATTTCCTGTCTACCCAGCGGGTTTTCAGCCAAGGGCACCCGTTGGTGATATGGACATGGCTGGAGATGATGATGATGATGATGATGATGATGATGATAATGATGGTGGTGGTGGTGGTGGTGACCAGTAATGAGAGCCTAGATGGATTTGCTGATAGATTTCATGTTTTTCATTTTCTTTTATGTACTCTCGTTTTTAGTTTATTTGTGTGTGATTTTACTTTTCAGTTGTAAAACTCTAGTTCCTTTATTATGGTTTCGATGTTCTTTTCATTTCTATTTTATTTTTATTTCCATAAATATTATGCGGATTAACAGACAACATGGATTCTATCCAAGACACCATGTGTCATTTTCTTTTGTGTTGGTGGATTTCATGTTGATTACAGGGTATGCATTCAGTGGTATTACTTCTGGACTTTACGATTTGTTACTCAAAAGGGGGGTAACTCGTTTCCTTCCTTTTTATCTCTACATTGTTTTGTTGGCTACATTGGGGACAGTGTAGGATTTTGGTTGAGGGTGGGAGAGTATGAAATTTTTGCATGCCTGTAAATTTTTTTTTATTTATGGAAGTTTGTGATTCCTGGATGATGTTAAATGTCTGTGATATTGTTGATTGCAATGAAATGTAGTATTTAGAAGAGGTGATTTCTACACTAATTTGAGAATTATCTTGGATGTTATTTTTGCTTGAGTTCGAAACTCTTGGGTTTGTGGTTTGTTTGGTTGGTTAGTTCTAGCTTTTTGAGGTGTTTTGTGGTTAATTTCCTATGTTTTTATGAGGTCCCTAAACTCTACAACCTATTTGATGATCACTTGAGGCGAAATCCTAGACAACGCATGATTTAAGAAATGACTTAGGCCATCTTTAGACTGTTTGTGCCTTTCAAGCCAACCTTTTATGCTATTATCCTTAGTCACCCTGTTGAGCCTTGTTGTATATATTTAGCCTTGATTTTCTTTCTTTCAACCTATAATAACCTATCCCATTTAACCCTTAAACACATTTCCTACCTATGATTTTCTTTTAAGAGGAATTAATCTAAAATTTTGAAAGTGAAATGTATGTGGCTTCGAGATTTGTATAAGACTATGTGAGGATGTTTGAAAGATCGAGTTGGGGGTTGTTGTGTGGGAAAAAAGGGAATTGGGTGATATCATTACTTCCTAACGTTACAAGCTTAATGAAGTCCTAACTATCTAAAATTGTCTGTTGGTCTACATTAGTGGAAAGTGATATGAAAAGTAGGCATATGGAGTTGTGTTTTTAATGTTTTCTCTTATATGGGATCAAAATGTTGTTTTCTTTTGGAGATTGCTATGAAACCACCTCTAAGGCTAGGATTAATGATTTGTGGATTAACTATGATAGAGAGTTGAGAACGAAGGTGAAATTGAATTTTAGGGTGTTCTTGGATGTGTGTGATCATTGCTTATTCTTGTTGCTATATGTGTATGCAATGTATGAGACATATTTATTTATGTATCTAGGAAATCCATGTTTTGTATATATGTGTGTTAGGAAATGGTAGGCTATTTGTAGGTAGCCTCGTTGAAAACTCTCACGAGACTATAACTCGTCCACTAGAGGGACCTAGGGGTTTAAAGGCTTATTACATATGCTAAATGCAATCGTGTCAACCAATGGAAGTAGTTTAGTTAGGATTAGATTTTATCGCTTTCATTGCTAGGGACTAGCAATAAGCTGGTTGGGGGTTGTGTTGGGTGTTGAAAATGTGGATTTATTTTGCGATTTGGGGGTGAAATTATAAGAAATTCAAGTTTTAACACATTATTTAGGATGAGTTTTCTTACTTGTTTTGTTCTCTCCCAGAATCACAGGTTTTGCTATGTTTTTAGGTGCAAAAAGATGGATTATTTGTGCTTGTGTTGGTGTTCGAACATCTTGGAACCGTCGAGTGTGGATAAATCAAGGCGAGTGGAAAAACTCAGCATTTTCAACCCTAATTTGGGCGACAATTATTTACAATTATGCCATTTTGCCTAAAAACTATATAAAGGCAACTTTTCTCCGTTTTTCAGATATATTAGGTTTTAGAGAACACTTTTTCAACTTTGGAGGCTTGGGAGAGAGTGATTGATTGTGTAAGGCAAATCCTTGATCATCTTGAGTGGATTTTGCATCCAAATGCGTAAGTGTAAGATCAATGTTTGTTTATTGTATTTATGAGTAGCTAAACTCTTCCTAGTGAATCCAATGTAATCTAATTAGACTACTTTATGTTTAGTGTTTAATCGATTGTTTAATTGATCTAATGGTATCTTAGTTTCGTTCATTTATGTTTATTGAGTTGATAATCATTATTATTGCATGATTGCCTTTGATTTATGGTTGAATGGCTGTATTAGTCAAGGTTAGGCTACACACCACTAGCTAATCTTAAATATCTCTCGATCTTTAATCGTAGTTGATGTTTGATCGTGTTTAATAGTTGATTGATTGACTATATGAGTTGGATTTAGGCTACACACCACTAGCTAATCTCATATTGCTCTGATGAACGATTGATTTATGTCTGTGCGATGCCCTCGATAGATGTGAGTTGGTTTGAGTTCGTTTTGATACTTTTATGTATGAAGGGTTTTTGTGAATTAGACTAGGCTGCATGCCACTAGCTAGTTTGGATTATGAAAACACTAGGTTGCTCCGGTTAGCCACGACACAACCTTACCTTGGTAAGTATCGACCCTAAGATTTGGATTGATAAACATCAATTAGATTAATAACATAAAGTAAAATAATTATGGTGAAATTGGATACACTAGACCATTTCTCATTGTTAATCACTTGTTTAGATATCTTTTTTACCTTAGCTGTCATTTTAGTGTTTTTATTATTTTTATTTGACTTTTAGTTAATTTAGATTTTATTGAATTGTTGGATGTTTTTATTATCTCAATTGATTTCATTATTTTAGTTGTTTTTACATAGTATTAGATTAATTGATAGCTCAGCTCTCTGTGGGATCGACCCTTACTTGTGCACTGTAATATCTCACTAAGCAAGTATTCACTAAGTATCTTATAGAGAGAATCTAGAGAATTGCTAGCTTAAAAAAAATGTTTGTCTAAAATTTTTATCCTTAATCCAGTTATAACATACTATACACAAAGATTATTTCTCACATATATAAATCCACATTAAAATTCTTCACTGAGACAGTGTGTGTAATCCTCTCACCAACTTGATGTAATACCCAAGATATCAAAGGTATGTTCCTAACTCAAAACCACACAACACTCATACTAATAACTATCAAACAATATTACCAAAAACAACTCAAATGAGGGCGAAAGAGGAAACAATAACTACGTACCTCAAGTGGGGCGTTACATAAGGACATATATCAATACATATTCCAATAATAATGATTTACGCAATATAGAATAAAATGCCTTTTATTGATTAATGAACATTATTAAAAAGAGTCAATTCTACAATAATTGATTTGCTCTAGGGTATCTACTCTAACAATCTCCCACTTGCACTATAGCCAATCATTCATGCACTCAACATTGAATGACCCAAGTGCCTGCACTATAGCCAGTCATTCATGCACTCAACATTGAATGACCTAAGTGCTCATCATGCTTCTGCTACAACAGAAACATTAATAATGGGTTAGTAGGTATTCTGCAAGTCTGCACGTTCCTTTCTTATTGATCCTTCAGATCAGATTGAATCAACTAAGTAAGTGTTTCGATTACTGGTGAGACAGTGATTCCTCAGCCACAACAATGGCTCCATTGTTATCGCAGTACAACTATACTGGATTAGCAATGCTTGAAATCACATTAAGTTCAGTAATGAACTTTTTGATCCAAATCGCCTACATGGCAGCATTTAAAAATGCGATACACTTAGCATCAATTGTAGAATTCATTGCAGTACACTGATTCAAGCTCTTCCAGCTCATTGAAGTTATATTGAGACAAAATTGTGTAATCCCAAATTGCAAACTATAATCATCTTTTCCTATTTGTAAATAGCATCACTATATTCTCTTACAGTGTCATTGTATTCTCTTACAGTGAGCTCATCTTTCCTCCATAATCCAAGAATATATATTCTTAAGCCTTTTTCAAGTACTTAAGAATGTCCATTGACACTCATCTAGTGTCATTCACTTGGATTTAGTTGATATCTTCTACTAGTACAGAATGCACATAAGACATCAATCTAAGTACATAACATATTGCTCACTTGAGCCTGATTGATATCCACTACAAGTGCTGAATGCACATTAGATATCAATCTGAGCATACAAGATGGATCCACTTGCTAAAGCATGTGGGATCCTATTCATTCTATCTCTCTCATTGTGTGGTTAAGGACACATATCCTTATAGAGATAGACACCATATGCCATCAGAAGAAATCCCTTCTTGGATTTTTCTATACTGAATGCGTTCCGTACATTATGGAAAAGTGTTAAACATATGAATTGTAGAACTTTCAATTATATTTCTGGTCGTTCAAGAATAAGCACAATACGAGGTCTACAACTTAATTTATGGCAGAAATACTGAAGCATGTCCAAAGACGTTTTTCTTCAGTTCCCAGCGTACTTTTCACAACTTCAAGCCAAGTTTTCACCCTTGTCCAGTAAGAATTAGGAAAAACAAAAACACGAAACTTGTAGCTCTTCTTCTTAGCTTTCCAAGCTTCTAAATTCAGGTCATTCTGAGTTTCCAAGCTCAAGTTACACAATTTACGCTCAAAACTATCATTTATGCAAAAAATCATCATTTAGGCCTGCAAAGTCAAATTAATAGAATTAGGTAGCAATTATGGCCCAAATTGTATGAAAAGAATCCTAAATCCTATCAAAATTCAATGCAAAATCATAGTGTAAAATATGATTATCACTCCTTGTAATTATAGCTTTAGACCTAACCATAGAGGAGGGGGAGAAATTGCTTAAGGTGTAGAGTGATCATAAGGCAGCCATAGGTTGGACAATAGCAGACATCAAGGGAATTAGCCCCACTATGTCCATGCATAAAGTGTTGTTGGAGGAAAACACTAAACCAACTAAGGAAGCTCAAAGGATGTTGAATCCATATTTGCAAGAGGTGGTGAGAGTTGAGGTGTTAAAATTACTTGACTCTGGGATCATTTATCTTATTTCAAATAGCAAGTGGGTGAGTCCAGTTCATGTGGTACCAAAGAAGTCGGGCATTACTGTGGTAAGAAATTCTGATGATGAGTTAGTGCCGACTAGGATGACTACAGGATAGCAGGTTTGCATTGATTACAGGAAGTTGAATGCTATAAATAAAAAGGATCATTTTCCTCTTCCTTTTATTGATCAAATGTTAGAAAGATTCGCTGGTTATTATTATTATTAATTCCTTAATGATTTTTCAGGTTACAATCAGATTCCTATTGCTCTAGAGGATCAAGAGAACACAACATTCACATGTCCATTTGGAACTTTTGCATACAGGAGGATGCCCTTCGGATTATGCAAAGCTCCAGCCACGTTTCAAAGGTGTATGATGTCTATCTTTTCTGATATGATTGAAAATTTTATTGAGGTGTTTATGGATGATTTTTCTGTTTTTGGGTCATCAGTTGATAAATTCCTTGATAACATAAATTTGGTTTTGAAAAGATGTGCTAAAACGAATTTGACATTGAGTTGGGAAAAAGTCATTTCATGGTGAAGTAGGGAACTGTTTTAGGCATGTGATATCTAGTAGGGGTATTGAGGTAGACAAAGCTAAAGTTGACTTGATTGCTAAATTGCAGCCACCCACATCTATGAAGGGTGTGCAAAGTTTTCTAGGCCATGCAGGTTTCTATAGGCAGTTCATAAAGGATTTTTCTAAGATTAATACACCTTTGTGTAATCTCTTGGCTAAAGAAACACCTTTTGATTTCAATGATGAATGATTGACTGCTTTTAATACTTTGAAAGATAAACTCACATCTACACCTATTCTTATGCCACCTGATTGGTCACTTCCATTTGAGTTGATGTGTAATGCTTCTGATTACGCATTATGGGCAGTTTTAGGACAAAGAGTAGGAAAATTGCATCATGTTATTCATTATGCGACTCGTACTTTGAATGATGAACAAATTAACTACTCAACCACTGAAAAAGAATTATTGGCTGTTGTGTTTGCTTTAGAAAAATTCCGCTCTTATTTGATTGGTTCTAAAGTGATTGTGTTTACAGATCATGCTATATTGAGATATCTATTGAGTAAAAAAGTGTAATACCCAAGATGTCAACAGTATGTTCCTAACTCAAAATAGTCCTTTAGATGTTAATTTTATGTTAAAAAGCATAAAATCTAACTAAGGGCAAAATAGTTAATTCATTTGGAACGGTATGAATCAATTATCCATNCAAATTAATAGAATTAGGTAGCAATTATGGCCCAAATTGTATGAAAAGAATCCTAAATCCTATCAAAATTCAATGCAAAATCATAGTGTAAAATATGATTATCACTCCTTGTAATTATAGCTTTAGACCTAACCATAGAGGAGGGGGAGAAATTGCTTAAGGTGTAGAGTGATCATAAGGCAGCCATAGGTTGGACAATAGCAGACATCAAGGGAATTAGCCCCACTATGTCCATGCATAAAGTGTTGTTGGAGGAAAACACTAAACCAACTAAGGAAGCTCAAAGGATGTTGAATCCATATTTGCAAGAGGTGGTGAGAGTTGAGGTGTTAAAATTACTTGACTCTGGGATCATTTATCTTATTTCAAATAGCAAGTGGGTGAGTCCAGTTCATGTGGTACCAAAGAAGTCGGGCATTACTGTGGTAAGAAATTCTGATGATGAGTTAGTGCCGACTAGGATGACTACAGGATAGCAGGTTTGCATTGATTACAGGAAGTTGAATGCTATAAATAAAAAGGATCATTTTCCTCTTCCTTTTATTGATCAAATGTTAGAAAGATTCGCTGGTTATTATTATTATTAATTCCTTAATGATTTTTCAGGTTACAATCAGATTCCTATTGCTCTAGAGGATCAAGAGAACACAACATTCACATGTCCATTTGGAACTTTTGCATACAGGAGGATGCCCTTCGGATTATGCAAAGCTCCAGCCACGTTTCAAAGGTGTATGATGTCTATCTTTTCTGATATGATTGAAAATTTTATTGAGGTGTTTATGGATGATTTTTCTGTTTTTGGGTCATCAGTTGATAAATTCCTTGATAACATAAATTTGGTTTTGAAAAGATGTGCTAAAACGAATTTGACATTGAGTTGGGAAAAAGTCATTTCATGGTGAAGTAGGGAACTGTTTTAGGCATGTGATATCTAGTAGGGGTATTGAGGTAGACAAAGCTAAAGTTGACTTGATTGCTAAATTGCAGCCACCCACATCTATGAAGGGTGTGCAAAGTTTTCTAGGCCATGCAGGTTTCTATAGGCAGTTCATAAAGGATTTTTCTAAGATTAATACACCTTTGTGTAATCTCTTGGCTAAAGAAACACCTTTTGATTTCAATGATGAATGATTGACTGCTTTTAATACTTTGAAAGATAAACTCACATCTACACCTATTCTTATGCCACCTGATTGGTCACTTCCATTTGAGTTGATGTGTAATGCTTCTGATTACGCATTATGGGCAGTTTTAGGACAAAGAGTAGGAAAATTGCATCATGTTATTCATTATGCGACTCGTACTTTGAATGATGAACAAATTAACTACTCAACCACTGAAAAAGAATTATTGGCTGTTGTGTTTGCTTTAGAAAAATTCCGCTCTTATTTGATTGGTTCTAAAGTGATTGTGTTTACAGATCATGCTATATTGAGATATCTATTGAGTAAAAAAGTGTAATACCCAAGATGTCAACAGTATGTTCCTAACTCAAAATAGTCCTTTAGATGTTAATTTTATGTTAAAAAGCATAAAATCTAACTAAGGGCAAAATAGTTAATTCATTTGGAACGGTATGAATCAATTATCCATGAAAGGCATTAGGGGCAAAATAGTCATTTTTGTTAGAGTAGATGCCCTATAGCCAATCAATTATTGTAGAATTGACTCATTGTAGTAATGTTCATTGATCAATAAAAGGCATTTTATACTATATCGCGTAAATCATCATTGTATGTATTGATATATGTCCTTAGAATTGTAGAACCATGACAAAGGTATCAAGTGTTTCAAATCTTGATAGTGAGAACCCTATGAGCACATATGGTGGTCATTCTAGAAATGTCCATAGCCCCAATATTATTCTAAAGTAAGGGCACAGATAATATGGTAAGGCTATCATAGTGTTGAACGACCCTCTCGAAAGGTAGTGATTGATCTCACTTGTCAAGGTTGTTTGATGACAACATGGTGCAACACATGGGTGCTTGTTGTAGGCAAGTTCACTGGACTAACCCACTAGAGGATTGCATATGTATGGTAACCCCAGTGCCTATGGAACAAATTTTCTAACGAATGGTGGTGCATGTGATCCTTAGACTTGAGATCACTGGAGCACCTTGTGCATCGATTGGTTTAGCTTGACACTAGCCTAACCCAGTTCTATTCAGAGCTGTCAATACGGTCATCATTGGCTACATCAAGGAGTGTATCAGGACTATGGTGGGTAGACAGAGGATTCATCACTCCCAGGTACGGGAGAAGTTATCTCATGGCGCAATTCAGTAAATGGCAATGACACTAAAACTGTGGCCACAGTGGGATTAAGTTGTTGCTCTATCCAGTTTATAATATAGGTCATTGGTCTAGCAACTGAATACACAATATCGAGAGTAACCGAAGGTTGACACTATTTCTATGCCTCGGTCTCATCGAGATAATGGATGATGAAAAGATCAAATTGTACGGTAACCATATCGTTGACAGGTAGCTACTTTGCTAAATCCAAATCTATCGGGTGGCCATGATGCCTTGCTAGGGGCCAATCTTGGTCTATGTATAGTGAGACGATTAATTGGTGTTAATCGCAATACTATACACTACCAGTATGATGAGGAGCCTATGGGTCACACACATAGAAGATAATTTAAGACACAGGAAGTAAGAAGGGTGTTTTCATCTTTTTAGGCAAAAAGGTATTTTGGTAATTTCACAGTGCAATTAAATTTGCTGAGGTCATAGCCTTTATTTAATTTGTTAGAAAAATTAAATAAGTGAGATTACGTTTAAATATGTGTTCGCATATATTTAAATAAGTTATCATTATTGTTAAATGTTAATATATTAAATATATATATTAATTGATTTTAATTGAGATAATGATGAATTAATATTAAAATATCTAATTGGGAGTGTTTGGAAACAAGGCATGTTTGGGTTGGAGCCCAAGCCTATTCCATAAGGGAATAGGGCAATTGAACTTGCACTATCAAAGAAAAAGGATTCTTTGTGATTTTAATTCATTCATTCATTGAAAAAAACAAAAACCTCCAGTCCCAAAATACTCTCCCATGCCAGACTTGGTTTTTGATTGAAAATCAAATACATTTCATTTCTTCTTTGTTCTTAAGACTAAAGAGGATCTAGCAAATCCCTCTTTAGTTCCTTGCGATTATCTTCATGTGGACTACGTCGGTTCAATCCTACACTTGGGTCGGTAGCAAAATACGTTCAGAGACAAAGTTGTAGGAGCCTCCAAACGTGCATATGATTTCTTAAACTCTAAACTAATTTTCTGTAGATTCTTATTTTGATATAAACTGTAAATTTGTGCCCTGATCTTGGTTCTATGGAACGATCCGTGTTGTTATTGATTTTTTTTTTCCACTGCCTCAGTGGATCATTTCCTAACAATTTTGCCTATGGATCAGCATTGAAAAAGTCAAGGATGAGTAGGCTTAATTGCATTTAATGGCATTAATTAAGTAATAACTATGTTTAGTGTGAAATGACCAAAATGCCCTTATATGAAGAATTAAGGACTTATGAGTTATACAATTAAAATAATTGGGCCAATAGTATAATTTTGGAAAATAAATGAAATATTTTCCTATAAATGAGAGGAAATTCGTTCAAGCCAAGGGAGAGAGCATATCTTCAACCTTTCTTCCATTTTCTCTCAAATCTTCCATGAAACAAGCCTTCTCTCTCTAAGTTTTAAAGGAGTTTTGCATAATTTTTCAAGGAGAACAAGATAAGAGCATTGGATCTTCAAGTTGAAGGTTTTAAGGTAAGGATTAAAAACCCTAGTTTTGATATGATTTGAAGATTTGAAGTAGATGTTGAGGTATAATGTTATATATGTAAGATTAAGGTGTAAAAGAAGTCAAAGGCAAAGGATTTGTTGGAGGAAGTCTTTAAAAAGGTAAGGAAGAACCTCCCATGACTTTAGGGTTTATGCTAGGGTTTGTAGATTTTTATGAAACCTTAAATTAAGGCTTTAAGGCATAGAATTAGTTGATGGCAAGTGTAGTTGAACTCATTTATTCTACTTATTGCCTTGAATTCATTATACATGAAGTTATTGCTCTTTATGTTTTATGAGTTGTTATGTTTGATTGAAGAAAATGAAGTGTGGATACTGATTGTGGCAAAAATTGTAGTATTGGAGGCCACATGGTGTTGAATGGTTGCTATTAGAAGTGTTGATGTGTTGTTTGCATTAGCTTACAATGTTATAGCAATAATGGATGATTATGGAAATGAGATTTTACACTTCCTTTAAGATGTTAAAGACTATTAAGGGGAGGTTTATTTGATCCATAAGTTAACCTATTGGTTAATGTCAATAGGAATTGATGTGGCATAGTTAATATGAAAATTCGGATTTAATGGGCTTAGGGGTTTTGGTAACCCTGCTTCTGTATTTCGACCATAACTTGAGTTATAAAAATCGAAATGAGATGATTCTTGAAGCATTAGAAAGCTAAGACACAGACCTATAACTTTTATGTTTATGCCAAGAGCCAATTCGTTTGAGAAAAGGATGGAAAATGGCCTGAAGCATAAACTGGTTATTAAAGTTTAAGATTTAACATAATCAATTCTTATGATTATGAATTGATTATTAATGTATTATTGTAAGTATGCCATGTACTAATGTTTACCCATTAGTTAGATGATATTTGAAAGATATACATGGTCATGATGTTAATACATGATTAATGTTATGAAATGGCATGAAGATGCAATGTAATACATGTTTTAAGATGATGTATGTGAGCAAGAGGTAATGTAAATGGATTGATAATCCATAGATGACTTAAAAGTATTAAGCTCACCAAAATATGTATTTACATGCCCTAAAATGTTAGAGATGCATATAGACATGATGGAAAACGCGTAAGCATATCCTCATATACCGGTTGAGGAAAGATGAATATAGGCTTTAGATGCTAAATAACGCGTAAGCACACCTCCCGATGATATGAGCTCTAGATGAATTTGAGGCTAGATGATATGAAGTGCTTAAGATGCTAAGAAAAGTCCAATCAGCTAGATGTTAAATGGTTCATATGCATTTAGTTGCATTACATGAGTTATGATGTTATTTACATCATGCGATGATTTATACTCATGTTAGATGATTTTAGATTTTATATTATGACATGTGATGTGTGTGTACTATGTTTATATATTTATTTGTATGTGTACACATTGATGTTTATACAGCCATGGGATAAAATGATGAAAAGCATATGAATTAGTAAGAAAAGGGAAGCACACTTAGATGTAAAAGATAAGTGGTGTGTTAACAAATATGTTTAAATAAAGGTCAAATAGCACATTTAGAATGAAATGGATCATTCCTTACTGAGCAATTAGCGCTCACCCTTTCATTGTTGATTGCTTTGCAGGTAGACCAGAAGCGAAGGATGCTAGAGACAACGGGGCTACATGTGAGAGGAGATGATTTATTGTCATCTTGATGTAAATAATGTAAATGATAAATGTTTGTGAAACACCTTTTGGAAGCTTCCACCTTATAAATATGTGTTGATTGTGTAATTTCCAGATAAATTCTTAAAGTTTTTGAAATTATAAGTTTGGATCCTGCATGACATTTTATATGCATGTTTTGGATATTATTATTACTATCATTACACAAGTTTTTTTCTAAATACAACTCGTTCTCTAGACATGTATCCCCGGGATTCTCATTGAGGGATATTTAGAGGATACTTGGCTGGAGGGGGGTTTTGCAAAAAGATGCTAAATCCAGGTTAATCAAATGGATTTTATTATTGCAAGGGTTTGATTTGACTATCAAGGATAAGAAGGGAAGTGAGAATGTAGTGGTTGACCACTTGTCTAGACTTGTGGAGACAATAAGCCATGAAGAGCATAATCAAGATGGGGAGTATCCCCTCATTGAGACCTTCCCTAATGAACAACTTTTTTCCATCCTTAGAAAAGAACCTTGTTATGTTGACATTGTGAATTATCTTGCATGTGGTATAATTGACCCTGATTTAACCTTGCAAGAAAAGAAGAAATTCTTATCCACTATTAAGCATTACTTCTGGGACGGTCCTTATTTGTTTAAAAGTTGCTCAGATCAAATAATAAGGAGACGTGTCCTCGACTCAGAGCAGCAAGACATTTTAAGACATAGCCATGAATCACCTTGTGGAGGACACTTTGGTGGAAATAAAACGACGCTTAAGGTATTGCAATCTAGTTTCTATTGGCCATCCTTATTTAAAGATGCTTTTACCTTTTGTGCAAGATGTGATCGTTGGCAATGGACAAGGAATATTGGCAAGAGAGATGAGATGCCACTCATGACATTTATGCCGGTTGAGTTGTTCGATGTATAGGGCATCGACTTTATGGGTTTGTTTCCTAACTCTTTTGGTTATACTTATATACTTGTCGCCATTGATTATGTTTCAAAATGGATTGAGGCGATTGCCACAAAGACTAATGATAGTATGGTTGTACTCAGTTTTCTTAGAGACTTTATTTTTACCCATTAAGGTACCCCTAGAACTATTATTAGTGATGGTGGTAGTCACTTTTGTAACAAGTCTCTTGCAGCATTGTTGAAGAAGTACAACATTAAACATAAGGTGGCAACTCCTTATCATCCTCAGACTTCGGGGCAAGTAGAAGTAACTAATTAGCAAATCAAGGCCATTTTGGTGAGAACAGTTTGCATATTAAGGAAAGATTGGGTGGTGAAACTGAACGATGCTCTATGGGCATATCGGAAAGCCTTCAAGACTCCACTCGGAATGAGTCCCTATAGGTTAGTCTTTGGGAAAGCATGCCATCTACCAATGGAGTTAGAGAATAGAGCCCATTAGGCGATCAAGAGATTGAACTTTGACATGGACAAGGCTGGACAAGAAAAGAAATTGCAACTAAACGAGTTGGATGAGCTTAGGAATGAAGTATGTGAGAACGCTAAGATCTACAAGGAAAGAACTAAGTTGTACCATGACAAAGTGATGCGACGGAAAGAATTCCAACCAGGTATGAAAGTGTTACTTTATGACTCACAGTTGTGTCTTTTTCCAGGGAAATTGAAGTCAAAATGGATTGGGCCATTCATAGTTCGAGAAGTGTTCCCTCATGGAGAGGTGGAGATAGAAAATTGAAGATGGGAAACCGATTCAAAGTTAATGGACATCGGTTGAAAGCTTACTGGGAAAATTATGCTCCAAACAAGGAAGTGGAGTACTTCAATGATCCTAAATGATGATTGAGTGTCCTGTCTAGCTTAAGATGATAAACAAGCGCTTATTGGGAGGCAATCCAAATATTTCTTTTCCTTTGTTGATTTCATTTTTATTTTATTGCTTTTGTTTAGTTTTTTTTTGTTTATTTCAGTTTAATATTTTGGTTGTGTTATTTTGTGTGTTTGAATTTTATGTTGATTACCGGATATGCATTCAGTGACGTTACTCCCGGACTTTACGATTTGTTACTCAAAAGGGAGGTAACTTGTTTCTTTCCTTTTACCTCTACATTGTTTTGTTGGCTACATTGGGGACAATGTAGGATTTTGGGGGTGGGAAAGTATGAAATTTTTCCATGCCTATAAATTTTTTATTTATGGAAGTTCGTGTTTCCTGGATGATGTCAAATGTCTGTGATATTGTTGATTACAATGACATCTAGTATTTAGAAGAGGTGATTTTTACACTAATTCGAGAATTATCCTGGATGTTGATTTTTGCTCAAGTTCGAAACTCTAGGGTTTGTGTTTGTTTGGTCGGTTAGTTCTAGCTTTTGGAGGTGTTTTGTGGTTAATTTCCTAAGTTTTTATGAGATCCCTAAACTCTAGAGCCTATTTGATGATCACTTGAGGTGAAATCCTAGACAACACATGATTTAAGAAATGACTTAGGCCATTTTTGGACTGTTTGTGCCTTTCAAGCCAACCTTTTATGCTATTTTCCTTAGTCACCCCGTTGAGCCTTATTGTATATATTTAGCCTTGATTTTCTTTCTTTCAACCAGCAATAACCTATCCCATGCACCCTTAAACACATTTCCTACCCATGATTTTCTTTTAAGAGGAATTAATCTAAATGGATGAAAGTGAGATGTGTGAGGTTTTGAGCTTTGTTATAAAATCTTGTGAAGATGTGTAAAAGAATTGGTAGGGGGTTGTTGTGTGAAAAAAAAAAGAAAAACAAAAACAAAAACAAAAACAAAACAATAAGGAACATGAAAAGGGCAAATATTTGATTGTGGTTGGGGAGAGTGATGCAATGAAAAAAATTAAATAAATAAAGTGTTTCGAGTTTGTGAGAGTAAGTTGTTTTGAGCGATTGTGTTCTTTGAATTGTAAGATTTTTCCTCTTAATTGCTTGAATCCCTTACGTTCTTTCATAACCCATTACCTTAGCCTAATGTTACAAGCTTAATGAAGTCCTAATGATCTAAGTTGTGTGTTGCTCTACATTAGTGGAGAGTGATCTAAAAAGTAGGCCTATGGAATTGTGTTTTTAATGTTTTCTATTATACGGGATCAAAATGTGTTTTCTTTTGGAGATTCCTATGAAACCGCCTGTAAGGCTAGGATTAACAGTTTTTGGATTGACTTTGATGGAGAGTTGAGAGCGAAGGTGAAATTGATTTTTAGGGTGTTCTTGGATGTGTGTGATCATTGCTTATTCTTGTTGTTATATGTGTATGCAATGTATGAGACATATTTATTGATGTATCTAGGAAATCCATGTTTTGTACATATGTGTGTTAGGAAATGGTAGGATGTTTGGGGGTAGCATCGTTGAAAACCCTCACGAGACTACAACTCATCCACTAGGGGGACCTAGGGGTTTAAAGGCCTATTGCATACGCTAAATGCAGTCATGTCAACCTATGAAAGTGGTTTAGTTAGGATAGATTAGTTAGGATTAGATTTTATCGCTTTCATTGCTAGGGACTAGCAATAACCTTGCTGGGGGTTGTGTTGACTGTTGAAAATGCGGATTTATTTTATGATTTTGGGGTGAAATTATAAGAAATTAAAGTTTTAACGCATTATTTTGGATGAGTTTTCTTACTTTTTTTGTCATCTCCCGGAATCACGGGTTTTGATATGTTTTCAGGTGTTCAAATAAAAAAAAAATGGATTATTCATGCTTGTGTTGGTGTTCGGACATCCTGGACCTATCGAGTGCAAATAAATCAAGGTGAATGGAGAAAGAGTGAAATTCCGCATCTGAGTCGCGGTGCACTTTTCTGACCCGCAGCGTGAAGTCGACGAATCCAAATTGAGCCGCAACGAAAACCAATCAGGCCACGGTGCAATTGCGTTGTCAGACTTGACAACGGCACAAATGCGCAATTGGGCTGCGGCACAAATCGTGATATTTGGAAAAACTCCACATTTTCAACCCTATTTTGGGCTACCATTATTTACAATTATGCCATTTTGCCTAAACACTATATAAAGGCAACTTTACTCCGTTTTTCATATAGATTAGGTTTTAGAGAACACTTTTTCAACTTTGTAGGGTTGGGAGAGAGTGATTGATTGTGTATGGCAAATCCGTGGTCATCTTGAGTGGATTTTGCATCCAAATGTGTAAGTGTAAGATCAAGGTTTGTTTTCTTGTATTTATGAGTAGCTAAACTCTTTCCTAGTGTATCCAATGTAATCTAATTAGACTACTTTATTTTTATTGTTTATTCGAATGTTTAATTGATCCAATGGTATCTTAGTTTCATTCATTTATGATTATTGAGTTGATTAATCACTATTATTGCATGATTGCCTTTGATTTATGATTGAATG
This sequence comes from Pistacia vera, assembly GCF_008641045.1. NCBI lineage: Eukaryota > Viridiplantae > Streptophyta > Magnoliopsida > Sapindales > Anacardiaceae > Pistacia > Pistacia vera. The sequence continues at coordinate 224,023 of NW_022196140.1, read as the reverse complement.
GTTGTATGAGTCAAGGTTAGGCTACACGCCACTAGCTAATCTTGAATATCTCTTGATCCTTGATCGTAGTTGATGTTTGATCGTATTTAATAGTTGATTGATTAACTATATGAGTTGGGGTTAGGCTACATGCCACTAGCTAAGGTTAGATTGCTCTGATGAACGATTGATTTATGTCTATGCGATGTCCTTGACAGATGTGAGTTGGTTTGTGTTCGTTTTGGTGCTTTTATGCATAATGGGTTCTTGTGATTTAGACTAGGCTACACGCCACTAGCTAGTTTGGATTATGAAAACACTAGGCTGATCCGGTTGCCCATGGCACGACCTTACCTTGGTAAGTATCAACCCTAAGATTTGGATTGATAAACATCGATTAGATTAATAGCGTAAAGTAGGATAATTATGGTGAAACTTGATACACTAGACCATTTCTCACGGTTAATCACTTGTTTAGATAGTGTTTTTACCTTAGTTGTCATTTTAGTATTTTTACCATTTATATTTGAATTTTAGTTAATTTAGATTTTACTGAATTGTTGGATATTTTTACTATCTCACTTGATTTCACTGTTTTAGTTGTTTTTACACAGTATTAGATTAATTGATAGCTCAACTCTCTATGGGATTGACCCTTATTGCAATAGCGACCCGTGCACTTGTGGAAGAATTATAGTTGTTTTTAACCGAACAAGTTTTTGAAACACAGAGTTGGAAGCAGATAGAGCTTGGATAGATTCATTTAGCTTCAATGTGAAAGAGGAACCATGAGGATTGTGACCTTTGTGTTCATAATTAGAATTGCCTGCTATGAAACCTTGATAATCATGATCGAAATGATGATAACATTGTAGTGCTCAATGCCCTGTTTTACTGCACACTTGACACACCAATTGTAATAATCTCTCTAGCTAGTAATTCTTTGAGAAATATATGATAAAATCAACTAAATAACTTTTGAAAACATATATACATATATGTATATAATGTAAAATCCAAAAGCTCTAATTTTAATTCATATAAATATATACACAAAATAACTAATATACTTTAATAAGTACACAATATTCTTGGACAGTGCCGCCAAACTCCTCCGCTTACTAACGTCCCACTCGACTGTAAATCATCTAGTACCTGCAAAATAGTAAAATAATGGAGTGAGCACTAATTGCTTATTAATTAAACCAAACTACACTACTACTTTTCCTCTGTTTCTCATATTCTGACTTTTCTTTTCTGACTTCAATCTTTTCTAATATTCTTCATTCTTTTCTAGAATTCTTCATTCTTTTCTAATATTCTATATTCTTTTCTAATATTTTGCATTCTTTTCTATTCTTCTAATTTGCTACTTGCCAACGTGCAAGGACAATTAATAAATCTATACATTGTCGAGCACATAAGAAATTCTAAATAATGCAAGCAGCATAATCCATATGTAGAATAATAAACTTTTCTGAGAAATGAACTTTCTTTTCTTCTCAGTTTTTTGTCTCTTATTTTGTTTCTACTTCTTTTCTTTTCTATTTTCTATTTCTTATTCTGTATCTGTTTCTCTTTCTTTTCTATATTCTATTCTGGTTTGCCAATCGGACTAGGCTGAGGCATGGATTTGGAACTCTGGCCATGTGAGTGTATTATAAAATTCTTTCTGGGTACAATCCTCATCCACATGCACTACTAACGGATTGTACTAATTTTGTTTTTCTATTCTGAGGCCACTCACTGATGGCGGCGTGCATGTAGGAATTTTCTACTGGGTACAGTCCTCATCCACATGCACTGCTAACAGACTGTACAAATTCTTTTTTCTATTCTGAGGCCGCTCACTGATGGAGGCGTGCATGTAGGAATTTTCTGCATCTCTGTCACACACCAGTTCCCCATCGCAACAACCTTCTAACATAACATTCTGTAGAAAGAGATTCTATATACATTTCTAAATAAATTTCCAAGCTATGGAAATTCTACACTTGCATTCTTCACTAAATGAGAAAATATACATATTTGCATGTTAGCTTAAAAAGAATCTATAAGCCATTTTTTTTTTCTTTCTTTTTCTCATTCTTTGCTAATATTTTCTTTAATATTCTCATTTATCAAATCAAGGCTATATATAAATAAATCATATGCATAATATATGCATGATCAAGCCCATTTTTTAATGTTCTTTCCAAGTTCAAATACACAAACTTGAGAATTCATTATGGCATATTGATGTGTCATGACATATTCTACCATTCTCTATTATCAACAATGCCATATCAAAGTAACACTTTAACACAATTCTTTTCTAACACTTTCCCAAAGTCATAAGTTACACAATTTCTAATTTCAAGAATTAAAACTCATGTGCTATTCAAGAAGTAGTAAAGGTTCAAGTAACTTGAACCAAGCACTAAGGGTCATCTCTCTCATTGAACTAACATGACCAAGTGATATTCTAAATTTTGGCATAACAAAATGCACTCTTGAATACTAAAATTTAAACTTGGTTAAGCCCAACATAATCTTTCTACTTCAATTCTTGCCTTTCTCTAACCATTTCTTCAATAGGATTTAACCAACTCATGCATGCATTTTCTCTTTGGATTTTCATCAAACAATTCATATGCACATGCAAAAACTTAGTTGGCTACACTTCCACATTTCTCTAAATCCACCAAAAATTGAGCAAAAACTCACTAACTCTAGCCTTAAACCTGGCCGGTTTCAATAATTCTTCAACACTTCAAAGTTTCAACAATAATTCTTCCATATTCACCAAATCACCACATACTCAACACTACTTCTCATGGCTGGAAATTACACATCATTCAACATCAAAACAGCTAATAATTCTCACATACAAACATGCAAGAATCATTCTACAAAATTATTGCTCAAATCAAGGCTAAAAAGTGGGTTTACTTGCCTTGAATGTGTGATACTCCATTTGCTAAAAGTCTCTTCCTCTTGGACTTTAGGATTGAAGAACTACAAGAATTTAAGCCAAATCCTATGATTTCCCTTTGGAATTTGGTGAAGAAATTTGAGAGAAAAAGGGGTGAAAGTGTGCTTGTACAAAGGCTAAAAATGGGTTAGGGTTTCTTCTAATGAAACCTTATATGTAATATTATATACATGTATTCCCATTTTTCCCTTGCACTTTCTAAGAAATCCCATCTATATCCTTAAGTCAATTACCAAAATACCCTCATTTCTATTATCTTCTTCACATTATTTTGCTTCCTTTCATTCCCCACTTTTTCTTCTAGTTATGAGTGAAAAGACCATTTTACCCTTAATGAAGTTTTAAGGAGTTTTCTTCACATTTGTCAAAGGTAACTTCAAAGAAATCCAACTAAGGGTATCAGGACATAAATAACATTACGTACCTTGATGTGTGTGTTACACCAATCTTGGCTTAAAATAGCCTCTACCTCATCCTCTTCCTTTGTTGAAGAAGGGAACACTCCCAAGAACAAACTGTGAGGTAGGATTATAAGGGACTATATTTTGTTCAACAATAAAAGCTCCTGACATCTGATTTCCTGCAATATACTGAGGAAGTACTAGAGGTTCACCAATATTATTTTGGATTTGCTGAGGCATTACATGTTGAGGCACAACACCAAGATAAGCTGAAACAGTTGATTGAACACCACCTGTGGGATAGTGTAAAGGCATTCCAGATGAACTCAAAGTTAAACTTGGAGCTATTTCAGGTGGTTTTTGTCTTGAAGCTATTAAAGCAGAGGATAAATGCTCATGAAAATTCATCATTGCACCATGTTGTCTTTCTAAACACATTTCATGTTTACATAAAAGGAACTGGGCTTCTTGGAGTGTAGCATGGCTGCTGTTTGATTGAAGATTTGCGACAACGACATCATATTCTAGTCCAAGACCATCCAATATGTGTAGGAGTAATTCTTTATCATCAATATTCACTCCACTTGGAATTAGTTCATCCCCTAATTCCTTCATCCTCAAAACATATTCATTTATAGTTTGTGACTCTTTCTTAGTTGTCTATGACAAATTTCTTAGATACAAAGTTCTTGCCTTTGAAAATGATTGAAAATGTAATTCCAAAGTGTTCCAAATTTCATACGCATTGTGGCATTTTTCGACATGTCTAAACATCGACTCAGAGATAGAAGAGATCAACCAACTCACCAAGAATTGGTCAGTTCGTTTCCACATGTGATACTTAGGGTTTGACTTCTCAATCAATTCTTCACTTCCTTCTAATTTCTCAAATTTAAAGATTGAAGGACAAGGATTCTCACCAGTTACAAAGCCATCCAATTTGTGAGATATCAGTGTTGGTAGGACTTGTGAACGCCAGTAATTGTAGTTTCTATCTGTTAATTTCACAGTCAACAAGGAAAGTGAAGGTTGAGCTGCTTGGGTTTGTGTGTTTGCATTCCCAAACTACTCCATGTCTGCTTTAGGGGTTTATTGGAAAAATTAGGATTCAAATTTTCCATTGACGTGTGTCTGAGGCTCTGATACCATGAAGATTTTCAAGAAAAATTGCAAAGACGAGTTGGGAGAGAAAACTGTTGTAACAAACTTTTCTTCTTTAGTAAAGTGTTCATTGAGTGAATTGAAAGTGCACGCGACACAATTATATGATTGTTAGTCGCCAAAACGCACCATTTACATAACTCTTTAGAGTTTGCAAAATAACCCAAGCCATCTTTCCATTCTTACAATTACACCCCAGATTTCTACAGAACTAAGCAAAATAGAAATTGAAAAATAGAGTCAAGCTAAGACTTTACACAACATCTCCTCTTCAACAATACATCTCTGAACTCTAAGCTTTAATAAAGGCTGTGATCAATATCTCCTCTTAAACAAAACATCTCTAACTTCTGACACCTAAACTTTATATCACAATATTTGTTCATAAGTTTGACAAAGGGGGAGAATGTAGAATATTTATGTCAAAATTATGCTTTGTGTGTGCACAACAGGTTCGTGTCTACACCTTTGCTTTAGATATATGCAACCTTGCACGAGTTGCGTTTTGGTATAAAGTAACAAAGATATTTTTATCTTTTAAGTTTTCTTTTGGGACCACAAATGTCAAAATATCCATTTGTGGTCCAAGGGAATAAACTTACACGAGTTGCGATTTGGTTGCTACTCATTTTGAACATAGATTTTCGAGATGCTCAAGCACGCTATTTACCTAACCTCAATGGACATTATAGTCTTGCATGGTTCAAAAACTTGATGATTCTCCCATAATCGAGATCTATTACAGGCTGAAAGTAGAGAAAACAAGGATATCAAGGTTGCTGTTGTAATGCCCCACTTGAGGTATGTAGCTAATTTATTGTTTTGCTCTTAACTGAGTTGGTATATTGTTCATATTGTGAGTTGGTTGAGTGATTGCCTTGAAATTTGTAAAGACTTGGTGAATTTCTGTTTTTTAGACTTCGCCAGGGCGAAGAAGAAGCTTCGCCGCGGCGATGAAGCCTTGCAACCTACGGTGTAGGTTCTGGAATTTTTCACCGGGGCGAAGAAAGATTCTTTGCCGTGGCGAAGGGCATAACAAAATGTTTATTAAGTTTCTAGAGAATTCTTCCTTTGGAGCACAATAACCATTCTACCCCTAATTAGCAGGAAAAGTGGGGAGTGAAATGCAAGGAAATTTCATGAAGAATAGTTTAAATGGGGGTGCATTTGCAAAGAATTCAAAGGGCAAAAGTGGAATTCCAAAGAAAGAGTAAGGGTAAAATGGGAATGAATGAATATATTCTGAGCTAAAAAGGGTTGAAGCTTAGTAAACCCTTCATTCATTCTTCTTCCACCACCATTCTCTCTCACCATTTCCTCTCAATTATTCCTTCAATCTTTCAAGGATTTTTGAGAGTTTTTAGTTGGATCTTGGTAGAGAATTAATCTAAGGCATTCTAAGAGAAGGGATAAGTTACTAAGGAAAGAGAAGTGTTAGTGGAATCACACCATCACAAGGTAAGTAAATCCCCATCCAAGTTGAGATTTGAGAAATCCATTGTGTAGAGATTTATTTATGCATGATATATGTTATGTTAGTGATGAGATAAGTAGTTATTTTGTGGTTGTTAAATACACTTCAATTGAGAAGTGTGATGTATGATGAGAATGTAGTTTATGATGAAATTGGAGGAGATTGAGGAATCTTTTTGGAAGTGTTATGTTATGGTAGGGATTATAGCTTGGTGAGGGAGTTTTCTCCCATTTTGGATGGTTCAAGAGAGGGATAGAACTATAGATAAAGTAGAGTATATGTATGCACACTAATTGTTTGATGAAATGCCTAAGAGAAGTATGAGCATGAGTTGTGAACCTTAATTCTTGCAACATTGCATACTGGCATTTCCTAAGTGCATTAATGAGCATGAACCATCCATATACATTAATTGTGCATTTGAGAAGTAGCTTGAGAAAGAGTAGAGAACTTTGTGACTAACCTACTCTAAGCATTAAGCTACACTATAAATCTAGTTTGAGAAAGAGTAGAGAACTGTGTGAATGCACTACTCTAAGAGTAGAGAGAATGAGAAGAGCACTAAGAACGGGTTAGTGCTTTGTGATCTCCACCGGATAGGTATCAGAATGGGTTGGTGCTTTGTGATCTCCACCCGATAAGTATGAGAATGGGTTGGTGCTTTGTGATCTCCACCTAAAAGTTGTGAAAAGCGGGTTGGTGCTTTGTGATCTCCACCCAAAAGTCATGAAGAGTGGGATGGTGCTGTGTAAACTCTACCCAGCCGTGCCTCCGGTAAGATGAGGCCGTGACATACAGCTGCTCATTTTGAACACAAATTTTCGAGATGCTCAAGTACGCTATTTACCTAACCTCAATGGAGATTAGATAGTCAAGAAAATGCTACAAAAAAAACTCCACCATGTTAGATTAAGTGCCCTAGAGTCAATCAAATATGGTAAAATTGATTCTTTGTAATAATGTTCATTAATCAATAGAAGACATTTTATTTTATATCGTGTAAATCATAATGGTATCTATTGATATATATCCTTAGGATGGTAGAGCCGTGACGAGGGTATCAAGTGTTTCAAATCTTTATAGTGAGAACCCTATGATCACATTGCTGGAGTAGGTGCTCTAAAGCCAATCAATTATTGTGGAATTGACTCTTTGTAGTAATGTTTATTAATCAATAAAAGGCATTATCCACTATATCACGTAAATCATATTATATGTATTGATATATGTCATTGGGATCGTAGAACCGTGACGAAGGTATCAAGTGTTTCAAATCTTGATAGTGAGAACCCTATGATCACATAGGGTGGCCATTCTAGAAACGTCCGTAGCCCCAGTATTATTCTGACCAAGGACACAGATAATACGGTAAGGCAATCATAGTGTTGAACGACCCTCTCAAAACGCAATGACTAATCTCACTTGTCAATATTGTTTGTCAACAACCTGGTGCAACACATGAGTGTTTTCTGTAGGCAAGTTCATTGAATTGACCCACCAAAGGATTCCATATAGATGGTAACCCCAATGTCTATGGAATAAATCCTCTAACGAATGTGATCCTTAGACTTGAGATCACTAGAGCGCCTTATGCACCGATTGGTGTAGTTTGAAACTAGCCCAACATAGTTCTATTTAGAGCTATCAATATGATAGTGATTGGCTACATCAAGGAGTGTATCAAGACTATGGTGGATCGACAAAGGATTCATCACTCTTGGGTATGGGAGAAGTTATCTCACGACACAATTGTAACGCCCCACTTGAGGTATGTAACTAATTTACGTTGCATTGCTTGAATCTTTATTGTTTTGCTCTTAATTGAGTTGTTATATTGTTAATATTGTTTGGTTGGTCCTTGGTTGAATGGATGTTGTGAGTTGGTTGAGTGGTTGCCCTAAAATTTGTAAAGACTTGGCGAATTTTTGTGTTACAAACTTCGTCGAGGCGAAGAAGAAGCTTAGGTTCTGTCAGTTTTCACCGGGGCGAAGAAAGATTCTTTGCCGCGGCGAAGGGCTTGGAAAAAAATGTGTATTGAGATTCTAGAGAATTCTTCCATAGAGGCAAAATGACCTTTCTACCCTTAATTAACAGGAAAAGTGGGGAGTAAAATGTAAGAGAATTTTATGAAGAATATGCTAGAATGGGGGTGTGATTGTAATGAGTTAAAGGACGAGGATGTAATTCCCAAGGAAGAGCAAGGGTAAAATGGGAATGAATGAAAATAAATTGAGCTAAAAAGGGGTTAAGTTTAGTAAACCCTTCATTCACTCTTCTTCCACCGCCTCTTCCATTCTCCATTTCCTCTCAATTCTTCCTTCAATCTTTCAAGGATTTTAAGAGTTTTTAGTTGGATCTTGGTAGAGAATTAATCTAAGGCATCCTAAGAGAAGGGACAAGCTACTAAGGAAAAGAGAAGTGTTAGTGGAATCACACCATCACAAGGTAAGTAAATCCCAATCCAAGTTGATATTTGAGAAATCCATTGTGTAGAGATTTATTTATGCATGATATATGTTATGTTAGTGAGAACTTGGGTTGAGATAAGTATTTTTTTTTGTGGTTGTTAAATACACTTCACTTGAGAAGTGTGATGTGTGATGAGAATGTAGTTTCTGATGAAATTGGAGGAGATTGAGGAATCTTTTTGGAAGTGTTATGTTATGGCAGGGATTATAGCTTGGTGAGGGAGTTTTCTCCCATTTTGGATGGTTCAAGAGAGGGATAGAACTATAGATAAAGTAAAGTATATGTATGCACACTAATTGTTTGATGAAATGCCTAAGAGAAGTATGAGCATGAGTGATGAACCTTCATTTTTGCTACATTGCATAATGGCATTTCCTAAGTGCATTAATGAGCATGAACCATCCATATGCATTAATTGTGCATTAAGTAGTTTGAGAAAGAGTAGAGAACTTTGTGACTAACCTACTCTAAGCATTAAGCTACACTATGAATCTAGTTTGAGAAAGAGTAGAGAACTGTGTGAATGAACTACTCTAAGAGTAGAGAGAATGAGAAGAGCACTAAGAACGGGTTGGTGCTTTGTGATCTCCATCCGATAGGTATGAAAACGGGTTGGTGCTTTGTGATCTCCACCCGATAAGTATGAGAATGGGTTGGTGCTTTGTGATCTCCACCCGATAAGTATGAGAATGGGTTGGTGCTTTGTGATCTCCACCCGAAAGTCACGAAGACTAGGATGGTGATGTGTGAACTCCACCCAGCCGTGCCTCCGGTAAGATGAGATCGTGACATACAGCAGCAGTTAAGTAAAGAGAGCTGTGTGAAAGATGAGTAATGTAAGGAAAGAATTAGAGAGAGAGTTACGGGGATAGTCGACTAGAGGATTTACTTACTGAAAATTATTTCGTGCTCACCCCGTTGTTTTTCTTTGTGGTTGCAAGATCTAGGTGAGAACGCGGTTGGATGGGCGTCGGCAAGCGAAGAGTGATAGCTACACTGTCCACTGTTTTAATACCATTTTGTAAATGATACTTTGTTTTGTATAAATATGTTTATATGTAATAAAAGAAAACTTTGGGCCCATTTACTTTTGCTACTATACATATATTCTACTTGATATATTTCTACAAGTATCCTTGTGTAAAACAGTCATTACAGCAATTCAATGAATGACAATGACACTAAAGCTGTGGCCACAGTGGAATTAAGTTGTTGATCAATCCAATTTATTATTCCGGCCATTGGTCTAGTAACTAAATACAAAGATATCGAGGATAACTGAGGTGGACATTATTTTTTTACCTCAACCTCGATGAGATAATAGATGATGAAAGGATTTGATTGCATGGTAACCATATCGTTGATAAGTAGCTATTTTGCTGAATCTAAATCTATCAGGTGGCCATGAGCGGCCAATCTTAGTCTGTGTGTAGTAAGACGATTGATTGGTGTCAATCGTGATACTACTCACTACTAATATGATAAAGAGCCTATGGGTCACACACTTGGAAGACAATTTATGGATGGTAAATTTTGGAAGGGTATATTCGTCTTCTAGATGAATAGGCATATTGGTAATTATGCCGTGTAGTTAAATTTACTGAGGTTGTAGCCTACATCCAATTTTATTATTGTAATAATTTAGCAAAATTATATATTTTATTATTAGAGTTAATATTAATATTTAACTAAATAATTAAATAATCGAGAGCCATTAAGGGCTGAAAAAAAAAAAAAAAAAAAAAAAAACGGGCGAATTAAAGGTATGTGACGTTTTATGCTTGTTTTGGTTACAAATTTTTGAGATGCTCGAGCATGCTATTTACCTAACCTCAATGGAGATTAGATAGAGAAAAAAATGCTCCAAAAAAACTCCACGATTCTCCCTTAATCGGGATCCATTAGCTACTAAAAATTTGAAAAAACAGGGAAATCAAGGCTATGTGGCTTTTTTGCTTGGTTTAGCCACCGATTTCAAGACGCTTGAGTACACTATTTACCTAACCTCATTGCAGATTAGACGGTGAAGAAAATGCTCCAAAAAAACTTGATGATTCTCCCGTAATCGAGATCCATTATAGGCCGAAAAGTAGAGAAAACGGGGGTATCAGGGCTATGTGGCTTTGCTGCTCATTTTGGGCACAAATTTTTGAGATGCTCAAGCACACTATTTACCTACCATTAGTGGAGATTAAACGGTGAATAAAACGCTGCAAAAAAAACTTTACCATTCACTCATAATCGAGAGCCATTACGGGCTAAAAAATTGAAAAAAAAAAANTAAGATTTTTCGCCCATTACTAAAATATTTTCTGTAAACAACCCACACAAAATGATAAGTATTAAGCTTATATATAATTAAAATGGGCCATATAGAAATGACAGTAAAGAGATGAAGAAGAGTCAAACCTGGGAACTTGACCCTAAGTAGCAGGAACAAGCATGGAAAATTCCAGTGAGCTTCTGGTCATACAAAGTCTTTAATTAGATCAGAATCCACTAACTTAATCACAGTCTCTTATAATATATAATGTTTTAGTTTTAGATATGGCTTCAATTAGCTTTGGACTGTTGCATATGGAAGTTTCAAGTGCCGCCGGTACTGTGGGGTCTTCAGAATGTTGTGGGGGACAATTCTTCTTTTATTTATAATATATTTCACACACACCAATTACGGTAGGGTTCAATCTGTGATCTAAATTGATGTTGAGACTCCCCAGTTGTCTCTAATTAGTAATTAATTAATTAAATTATAATAAAGTAATGGGAGTGAGCCTTAGTAGTGAGAAGGGTGGGTGGTCGTCATACCTTAACAAGCTGTCAACATTTGATAATTTAGATTAGTTTAATACAACTAGTATTGATTAATTATAAAATATCATGTCTTCATCATTATGTTAAGAATTAACGACTTTTTTCATCCAAATAATGACTTAATGATACTTTCTGACCTATAAACTTTTAAAATACTATTTTATTATCTAAATTTATATTTTGACGACAAAAAAAGAGCAAACTTTGTCCAGATTATTGAGGATTTTGAAGAGCAGAGGACGATGAATCTTTTGATGGTGGAAGGTTAGATTTTGGTCATTGGAATTGATCAGAATTTGACTTTGGAGAGGCAACTGCGCAAACCTTAATCGTTCGATTGCCGATGATTGACAAAGTCGACGGAAATAGAGTTTGAGGAGTTTTAATGAGTGATGATCAGAGAAGAAAATGATAGTAGTGTGGGGTCGTAACGATGCTAAAATTGAAAATGGAATACAAATTTGGATAATAAAATAATGTTTTAAAATTCTATAAGTAGAAAAGTATTATTAAATTATTATTTGGATGAGAAAAAGTCGTTTATTGTTATGTTAATCTTGTATGTCCATTTTCTCCACGGTGATTAAATTGCATGATCACCTAAAAGTATCATCTTCAGTGGACTTTAATCAATTATTCTTATAATCTATGCTTTAAATTTACTGGTCCACACACCTCTTAATCTCTATGCTTTTGTTTTAACTAGTTCAAGAATCGGGCACAATTATAATTATTTTGGGCTTCTAAAATTTAACTTCTATATATAATTATATATGAAGGGCATGCATGAAATTAAAGTGACAAGTGGAATTTGAGTAGGCGTAGATGGGACACTTTGGGTTGGGTCATTGGTAAAATTGCTCAAATGTTCTGTCTTTATAGCACCGTCCATAATGGGAAGTGACTTTTAGGTTTTAACCACCATCAAATATATATTTTTTTTTTTTTGACAATTTTAACATTAAAAAATATTAAAAATGAAAAAACAAAATTTTGAATACAGTCATATTCTATTTTTATATTTTTCTTTAATTCTTAATTATAAACCTCTCTAAATCTTCTAAATCAATGAAACATTTTTTTTTTAATTTCAAATATTTCTTTGTTTAATGGAAATATATCACTAAAATTATGGAGAAAATAATCACACAATGGGATGAAACTGAATATGAAGAAAACGAAATAATATTCAAATTTGAAATTGGAAAAAAGGGATATAAATAAAAAAAATTAATTAAGAAATTGAGGAAAAATAGTGTAAATAAAAGCCCTAATTAAATTGAAATTGGAAAAAAGATATGTAAATAAAAACCCTAATTAATTAAGGTTATTTTTAGTGTTAAATAAAATTTAAAGTGACTTTTTTAAAATACAGAAAAGATGTATTCAGCGATTGAGCCTGTTGATCAATTTGACGGACCGTAAAAATTCACTTCCCTTCATACTTGATTGGCCGGCCCAAAAACCCAATAGTTTCGTCCACTTGATGACAAGTCTTTGCATCATTAAGTAGACGCTCTTCTTCTCGCTACAATAATAACACAAGTAGGTAGCCGGGTACCTTAGATTTTTTAGTTACAACTATCACAAACCTTCCTAAATTAAAAAGAGACAACGTCTTTACCGTGTTTAGTTTATTATTTTGAGTAGTATTTTTAAAAAAGTTTAGTTGAATTGTTATTACGAGATAAGATTTAAAAATTAATAAAATATCTAATAAATTTGTTAATTTAGCTAAACACTCCATATAATAAAATATTAAAAATTAACAAAAATACCCTTACCTATCCATTAAATGTCGGCAATTGGCCACGATCGCTAGAGGGTGGTCAAAAGTCGTCGGATGCTGATCTGATCGAAAAATGCTAGATCGGAGTACAACCAGTCAGATCTAGCCGGTCGTGCACCATTACGGTGACTTTCGATCACCCTCTTACGGTGGTGGCCGACTGCTGGCATTTAATGGGTGGGTAGGAATGTTTTTGTTACTTTTCAATGTTTTATTGTAAGGGGTGTTTAGCTAAATTAATAAATCTAAGAGGTTTAAAATAGTTGAATATAATATGATTGAATTTTGATAATAGGGAAATAAATATATATTTTGGATAGAATATGAATCAGATAAGAAAAAATAAAAAAACAAACGCAGAACGTTTTAGAGCCCTAAACCATTGACGTAGAATGCCTCTATTTTTATTATTTATAATTATCATTATTAAGGAAATGATATTTAGTCCTCGTTTTCTATTTTATGTATGGTTATAATCATAATAGAACATTTATTTCTTTCTTCTATATTTTAATTTCAAAACTTTAAGTTCTCATATCCTTCTAAATCTAAAGCAGTTGTTTAGTTTTTTTCTTCTTTTCTTTTATAAGTTTTGTATTTTGTACAACTATTACGAAAAACATTTTTAAATTGAAAACTAATCATATGACCAGAAAATTATTAAAGCTTGAATCAAATAAGTTATTATGTTAGTTATAAGTTGGAGTGTTTTTAGAGTGAATAGGTACACAGTCTCAGATGCGATTCCTTATCTGCGTATCTATAATTTAAGTGAGAGGCCATGACGGTGGATTACTGCTTTAGTCTCCCTTGATAATTATTTGAGGTGTGCATAAACTGGTTTAACACTTTGGTTATTACAAAAAAAAAAAAAAAGTGTTTTTAGAGTTGGCAACTTAATAGAAACACAAGCAGAGGCGGAGGTAGGGGATGGCTCCCCTGACTGCAACCTGAGTCAAGTTTGGGAAAATAACTTTTATATTTCTTTTTTTAAGTTTGAAAATATACTATTGTATGAGCTGATTTTAAAGTCTTTTAAAATAATATCTCTTACTTCTGATTCTCAATACTTTTCTTTTCTATTATTTCACACATCTCTTCTTTTATTTTCTAAATTCTTTGTTGTGCGAGAATGTTTGGATAACTCAAAGCAAGCAATAGCTTAGAGTGAGCTTTAGCTCATAGTAATTTGTAAGACAATGATCAAATGGAAGCAGGCTACAGTCGGACGTTAAGCGAGCTACCTAGTAGTTATCCTCCAAACAGTGAATGAGCTTTTATCTCCTTAGACAAATATTATCTCCTAAAATCAAGGAGAACATCATGGGATTGACTCCCTACAATTTCGGCATGATAACTACATCAAAGATCATGAGATTAACTTCCCAAAATCAAGTCTTTATCCTGAATATCACTCTTATAACCGCTATCAACTCAAGAGTACATAAACCCCATCAAAATCATTGTAAAAAGGGTTAGCAATTTGAGAGAGAGAGAGAGAGAGAGCTTATTCTTGTAATCAAACACTTTAATAAGATAACAATTGACGTAGGCTTGAAGTTTAGCTCGTCAAACCACTTTAAAAGTTTTATTTGCATTCAGTAGCTTTATCTCCTTAGACAGGCGTTATCCCCTAACACTACAACAAACTTTTTATTTAGGGACATAATATTTAGGAACGAATTCAGTTTTGTCCCATAATGGTCACTAGGGGACAAGATTGTAATTTCGTCAAAAAATGCTTAGCACTCGATTTCCAACCCATGCCAACAATTGATTTCGTTGGCCAAATGGAGGGAATGGTGAAATAATATGGAAAAAAAATCATTTTGGGACGAAAATGTTTGTAGCTAAGAACCTTTTTTTTTGTTTGGGGGACGAAATTTTGTCTTTAATTATACAAAATTTGGAAAACTTATTCGGGACAAAATATGATTTTGTCCTCGATCATGAAAAATAAAATTTTAGGGACGAACTTTGTAAAACTAATTAGGGAGGAAATATTATTAGTTCTAGGTAAATATTAAAACACCCAATTTATTTTCTATTTCATTTGAAATAAAACTCTGATTTGCTTGCTGGTGAATCTCGTTCTCCTGCCCTAAAATTGATTGACACCCAAGATTAAAAATTGAAAATTAAGTAGAGGTGGCGAATAAGGATCGACTGAAAATGGCAGGAAGGCGTGGTGGGTGCCTTTGAGGATCTCGACATGCTCTAAACGAGCCATCGTTTTCCTCTTTCTCTTCATTTCGCTTTTTGCTTCACCTTTATAACTGAATCAGGTTTCTTATTTAGTTGCTTGTTTTCTGGGGTTCTTATTTTGGCCAAACTTATTTCGCAAGATTTGCTTCCTTCTTTAATTGATTGTTTACGAAAACATTGAACTAGTTCAATTTTCAACTTCTTACTTTCTCTTCACCATTAATTTTCCTAGGGGATTTTGAGTTTTTTTTGTCTTGGTTCTTGGGTTTTTCTTTGTTTATTAAGTTCTTGTTTAACGGAGTGGTTTTATTTTAATTGTTTAAAACTTAGGTAATTCATTTATACATGTTATTTTCTACAGGATTTTAAAAAATCTGCAGCTGCTAGGTAATGTATAGTTTTTACTATCGAATTTATAAATCTAAATTTGTAAATTATACATTCTCATTTTTGTTAAAAAATATTGTTAGAACTCTGAAGCAAGTGGAAGAGGATGTTCATGACATACATTGTTCAAGAGAAAGGAGTTGGGCGGCATGGAAAATTATTGAGCAGATTAGCACAATGTGTACAATTTATTAGATATAAGATACGAATTTCTTGGTTTTATTGTTCATACCAAAGAGCATGATTTGACATGACCCATCCCGGCCCTCCCTATCCCATAGACTCCAGGCGCACTCATGAGACTCTGGTGATCGAGACGTGCTATGTGGGAAAACTATGAAACATGTTTATGAATTAAAACATCATAAAACTTTTCTATCTAAAAAAATTTATAGGCATTCCTTTTTATTTCTCACAAATAAATATAATATCATTTGTAAATGAACAAATGCAACTGAATTTTTACAAAATGAAACGTATAGTTTTAGATTTTTTCATATATTTTATAATCTAAAACATAAAATAAATATATGATGAAGAAACATAAACTTTGCAATGGAAAATAAAACACAACTATAACACATATGATGAAATGAAGTCGTATGGCTTAACCTTGAGTGAGATTCACTCCTTTGCACGATCTCCTTCTTGACTTGATGGGGGGAAAAGAAAAACATTTAAAAACGAGAGGTGAGCTATAATGGTTAGTGAGTGGAGAATAAGTTAGTATACAATATAACATTTCAATATACAATAAAACATTCATGCTTATAAAATTTCATTTCTATAAGTATATTTTATAATATAAGCCATCTTTCATAACCAATGCTGAAATCTCTCATTGTAAAACTTTTTTCTAAAAGCTTTTATGGTAAACAAATCAATACTCATGTTAAAAAAAAAAAAAAAAAAAAAAAAAACATTTCTTATACAGATAACATTTACATCTATAAATTTCCATTTCAAATACATGATATACATATATATATCCAAACCATCTCTCAATCATATGTGAAAACTCTCGTTCACCTAGTACCCAAGGGTAAATCTGTCTAACCCAGAAAGATCTAACATCGCGTGGGTTGAACCATTAAATCCTTCTTGCTAGGCGAAATCAGTCACCGCTTAAGCCTTCGACCCAACAAGACCATGCATCGCGTGGGTCGGCACAATCAAATCCTGTTTAGCAATATCTGTCTCACTCAGGCCTTCGACCCACTTGGGCTAGCAAAATCAAATCATTTGTACTGAAATCTGCCTCACTCAAGCCTTCGACCCATGGACCAACAAAATCATGTCTAGTGATATCTCCCTCGCTCAGGTCTTCGACCCACTTGGGTCGACAAAATCATGTCTAGTGATATCTCCCTCGCTCGGGCCTTCGACCCACTTGGGCCGACAAATGACCAACCATACACATGCGTAGAATCAAATCAATATCATGAGGGGGATGGTACTATATATGATAGTTTGAAAACTACTATCATCAATATACATACCTTTAACTCACCACTTTTCATAAATCTCATGCCTTCATTCATAAGGAAAACATATAACATAACATTAAATTCTCATGTCCAATATAAGGCTAAAATGTAAGTTTTCAACATGATTTCATAATAACACTTTAGCCCAATTTTTTGTATTATCAACAACAATTTTCCAAAAAAAAACTTCAATTTCTCAAGTAAACCAATAACATTAACAATGAATCATATTTATATAAAGAAAATCACTAAATTATGGCAAATAGTAAACCAAAACAACTCATTTGAAGTTTGTAACAGACATTTATTTCAAAATGAAAGTTAGGGTTTGGATTTTCCACTCACTATTTTGGAGCTTAACCCTTAAGTCAAAAAAAGATTGAAATCCTCTAACGATGGCCCTGCTTGCCTCCCTATATACAAAATCCAATAAATCCTCCATACATAAGTCCCATAAGGTAAACCTCAATATTAAAATCATTGGACACGTCACATACCAAAAGATTAACCTAACTTCTTCTTTAACAAAACTGTCTCATAACCGAACATTGGTCACTCTCGGATTTTTTCATGAAAATTCCATTCATTAATTTAAGCCATAATTTTAATGGGAAATTTTAGAGACACAAAAGTTGCTCTCATAATTTTCTCAAGTCATTCCAGAATCAATAACTATTTAAAATACAATTTTCTTTCAACTCACTCAAAACTGCCAACTATTTCCAGAATTGAGGTTATTGACTTGTAAAATTCGTAAAAATTTAACCTTTAATCGAAACCTCACGAAACTCTCAAAAATTAAACTAGACACATATAGGATTTACCAGAATTTAAAATTATTCAATTTGGATAAGAATAGAAGCATCAAATCATTTTCCAAAAATACATGTTCTACAAAAAACGAAAATTCCAAAATTCACAAGGCAACTTAAAAAATCTATATAAAATTCAATACTTCGAGTTTTTGAGTGAAATAAATTTTAAAACACTCCTCAAGAAGTCTACAACAACATATCTAAAATTTAGCTTCAAAAACAAAAAAAAACCCAAAACACACAAACAATTTTCTAAATTCCAGATGACCAGATTTTTGTATATTGAACTCTTATATGAAAATCACATCTTTAACCAAATTTTATTTAGGAAACACATATATGTTCCACCCACATAACATTATTGAGCTCAATCTTTCCATTTTAATGTAATCTCATGCCATTATACTCAATTGTAACCAACACAAATTAAATGATCCAAATCTTCCCATTTTAATGTAATCTCATGCCATTACACTCAATTATAACTAACACAAATCAAATGATCTAAAACTCATCAAAGAGGAAAATTTTAAGCTTTACTCATCTCCCATATGTTGATCTTCCTCCACTCTTTCCGATCACTGGAGTTTTGCTCACCGGTGGCCACTTTTCCAGCCACCTTTATCGTTCTCTACTCCTCTCTCTCTACGTTCTCTCCCTTCTTCCTTTCTTTCTTCTTTCTCTCTTTTCTTTTCTTCATTTTCTCTATTTTCTTTCTCTCTTCCCTCTCTTTTCTTTCTTCTCTTCTTTTTCTCTTCTCTTTCTTCTTCTCCCCGTCGTTCCCTTTTCTCCCTTTTTCTTTTCTTTGATTGATCACTGTTCATCAAAATATCTACCAAAATCTTTAGTCCATATTTGTTTCAGTTATTACACTTTACCCCCTTAAAACTTTCAAAATCTAACACTTTACCCCCCAAAATCACAAAATAAAATTTAATAAAATTCTATACGAAAAATACGGGGTATCACATGATTGCTACTTGATGTTTGGTGTAGTATTTGATGCACTTTGTGTAGAAAGAATGCTATCAGATTTCGACTAGGTGTAGACTTCACCTTGATAAGGATTTGTTTAGAGATTAGGAACATCATAAATTCCATGTAGATATAAATGAACTGCTTATGGAATTGTTATCTTGGGTTTGAAAATGAAGATGGATTTTGGTTAGAGTTTATGATTTTGTGTTTTTGGGATTTGAATTGACAAAGGTTGCTATTGTGATAGTGTTCATTTTATTTGTTTTCCTATAACCTGTGCTTTTGATATTTGGGCATTGACTTGATCATTAAATTGGTGGTTCTTATATTCGCTGCTTGTGGGTTTGCATCGAGGCTATGAGATTGGGGGTTTATGCTACATGCTAATTGTGAGTGATAAACAAGTCCATGAAATAAGTCCTAAGTTTTCAATACAATATAATTATTCTTTATTCTTTATTCATTTTTTTGTTTTTGTTTTTGTTTTTTATCTTGCAGGTTTGAGTGAAAAAATATTATTTGCTAGAATTACTTGCATTATTCAAGGTATTTTCCAATTAAATTTGTGTAAGATTAGTGTCTTTTCCTATTGAGTTTGGAATTCTGGCTTGAATTGGAACTTTACGATTGTGTTTATAGTTAGTGTAACTTTATTTGATTAATGTAAAATTTTGATTTAGTTTAGTATTTAAAAAAATGGAATTATAATTTATCTCATTATAAATGGTTTCTTTAATTCATAGGCTGCAACCCAACCCAACCCAACCCAACCCAACCCATCCAACCCAATTACTAAATACACCCAACCCAATATATTTACTAAATACATTTAATATTAAAAAAAAAAAAATACTAAATACACCCAACCTAACCCAATAGGTTTTGAAGTTTTTAATGAGTTTACAAACAAATAATATTATCTATGCATTGAATGAAATAATTTGATCATTGAAAATTAACATATCTTACATACATTAATTATAGTAATTGTAATTCCATAGTGACCCTCGGCGATGGTTTGACTTCCATTTCACATACTCGACCTTTTCAGTTCTGTCTGACGACTCTTTAGCTCCCATGACCCATTCTAGTGGTTGTCCACCTCTTTCAGTCTTTGGTTAGGTGAGTTTTTAATCTTTATTTTTT
Organism: Pistacia vera; assembly: GCF_008641045.1. Lineage (NCBI taxonomy): Eukaryota > Viridiplantae > Streptophyta > Magnoliopsida > Sapindales > Anacardiaceae > Pistacia > Pistacia vera. The sequence goes on along the minus strand of NW_022196140.1, from coordinate 203,944 downwards.
ATACTTGTTTGTCTCTAAATTTAGTTGAGGTGATTGTGTTAAATTTAGTTGATGTGATTATTTTGGTAAGTGGTCATATTTTTGTCACCTTATAGTTATTAAATCATGGATTGGACTTGGATGAAGGGAAAAAATGGTTGAAAAGATATGTGGAAGGAGTAAGATATTTTTTGAAATTTGTGGAGAACAACTTAGGTGGGGAATGTGATATTATATGTCCATGTGCAGATTGTCTAAATTTGTACATCCAAAGGCAAAATGTTGTTTTGCGATCACCTACTTATTCGAGGGATAGATACCGACTACACTAGATGAATCTATTATGGCGAGCACTCTAATTTTGATATTGGTTCTCCTTCTCATCCTAATGGTTGTGACGATCGAGACTATCATGAAACACTTAATAATGAGAGAGAGGATGGTGAGATCTAGAAGATAGGGGTGGGAAAATCCGGTTAACCGAACCGGATAGTGTTATTTATAAACAAAACTGATTTTTCGATTCAAGTAAAAACTTGAACCGAAACCAAATCAGTTATATGACTAAATCGGTTTTAAACCGAACCTAATATTCTGTTCGGTTCACCGGTTAACCAGATTTAAACCGGTTTTTTTTAAATCACCTATAGCCTCCCAACAAACATCCGTCAATTTATCAAAGTAAAACCTTCAAACTTTGAAGTTCAAAGCATAAGTTTAATTAGCAACAACTCAATCATCAAATTAATTAATCAATCCAACCCATTATAACTCAAACAAAACCAAAAACAATCAAAACCAACTTCAAATACAAACAAACAGAAAGAGGGAGAGAAGTTAATTTCGTTTTTTTGCATCAAAGTTGAGTGCCCATTTGTGGATTTGCTGCCTATAGTATGAGGTGTCTTTTGAAGTTTATATGGTGTCAAAGTGTGGAGGATGAGTCTAGAGAAGTGGGCTTGGCTCAAAAGAAAAGGAAGAGAAGATAAGACGAAAAAGTGTGGAGGATGAGTCTAGAGAAGTGAGATTGGCTCAAAAGAAAAGGAAGAGAAGATGAGATGGAAAAGAAAGAGAGAATTGAAGGAGAAGAGATGGAGAAAAAGACGAAAAACAAAGTGAAAAGTGAAGAAGAAGAAATGGACGACGAGAAGATGAAAAAGGGAGAGAAAAGTGGAGGAGAAGAAGAGGAAGTGAAAGAGAAAAGCGACGGTGACTCAAGTTAGAAGTTTAGTATGATATATAGTTATGTTTTTTTTTTTTTATTTTTTTTTTTTTATAAATCAGTTTTAAAATCTGGTTTCGGTTAACCGATTTAAAAAAAAATGAATAAACTGAACCGAATAATCGATTTACAAATTTTTCCAAACCGAAATTGAATCGGTTTTCAAAAAAACTGAATTTTCGATTCGGTTTGGTTCGGTTCTTGGACTTTTTTCCCACCCCTACTAGGAGATGTTAAATGACTTTGAGAATTTGAGAGATCATTATATAGGAAGTACTGGTCCTCGTGACCATGTTCATAGTGAGGCAACAAGGCATTCATATACGAGTTTTGAAAAGTTTTTGAGGGAAGCTTAATAAGAGTTGTATCCAAGTTGTTCAAATTTCACAACATTGTCATTCATAGTAAAGTTGCTTCATTTGAAGGTGTATAACAAATGGAGCAACAAATAATTTGGCATGTTGCTTGATTTACTTAAACAAGTAAAACCAATTGGTGAGAAACTTCCAAAATCTTATTACAAAGCAAAAAATATGTTGCGTGATTTGGGTGTAATACCCAAAATGTCAAAGGTATGTTCCTAACTCAAAATAGTCTTTTAGATGTTAATTTTATGTTAAAAAGCATAAAATATAACTAAGGGCAAAATAATCAATTCATTTAGAACGGTATGAATCAATTATTCATAGACATGTATTAAGGGTAAAATAGTCATTTTGCCTATGGATAAGCATTGAAAAAGTCAAGGATGAGTAGGCTCAATTGCATTTAATGACATTAATTAAGTAATAATTATGTCTAGTGTGAAATGACCAAAATACCCTTATATGAAGAATTAAGGACTTATGAGTTATACAACTAAAATAATTGGGCCAATAATATAATTTTGGAAAATAAATGAAATATTTTCCTATAAATGAGATGAAATTCGTTCAAGCCAAGGGAGAGAGCATTTCTTCAACATTTCTTCCATTTTCTCTCAAATCTTCCATGAAACAAGCTTTATTTCTCTAAGTTTTAAAGGAGTTTTGCATAATTTTTCAAGGAGAACAAGATAGGAGCCTTGGATCTTCAATTTGAAGGGTTTAAGGTAAGGATTAAAAACTTTAGTTTTGATGTGATTTGAAGATTTGAAGTAGATGTTGAGGTATAATGTTATATATGTAGGATTAAGGTGTAAAAGAAAACAAAGGCAAAGGATTTGTTGGAGGAAGTCTTTAAAAAGGTAAGGAAGAACCTCCCATGACTTTAGGGTTTATGCTAGGGTTTGTAGATTTTTATGAAACCTTAAATTAAGGCTTTAAGGCATAGAATTATTTGATGACAAGTGTAGTTGAACTCATTTATTCTACTTATTGCCTTGAATTCATTATACAGAAGTTATTGCTATTTATGTTTTATGAGTTGTGTTGTTTGATTGAAGAAAATGAAGTGTGGATGCTGATTGTGGCAAAACTTGTAGTATTGGAGGCCACATGGTGTTGAATGGTTGCTATTAGAAGTGTTGAGGTGTTGTTTGCATTAGCTTACACTGTTATAGCAATAATGGATGATTATGGGAATGAGATTTTACACTTCCTTTAAGATGTTAAAGACTATTAAGGGGAGGTTTATGTGATCTATAAGTTGACCTATTGGTTAATGTCAATAGGAATTGATGTGGCCTAGTTAATATGAAAATTCGGATTTAGTAAGCTTAGGGGTTTTGTTAACCCTGCTTCAGTAATTCGACCATAACTTTAGTTATAAAAATCAAAATGAGATTATTCTTAAAGCATTAGAAAGATAAGACACAGACCTATAACTTTTATGTTTATGCCAAGAGTCAATTCGTTTTAGAAATGGATGGAAAATTGCCTGAAGTATAAACTGGTTATGACAGTGTAAGATTTAACATGTTCAAGTCTTATGATTATGAATGTATTATTGTAATTATGCCATGTACTAATGTTTACCCATTAGTTAGATGATCTTTGAAAGATATACATGGTCATGATGTCAATGCATGATTAATGTTATGAAATGGCATGAAGATGCAATGTAATACATGTTTTAAGATGATGTATGTGAGCAAGAGGTAATGTAAATGGATTGATAATCTATAGATGAATTAAAAGTATTAAGCTCACCAAAATATGTATTTACATGCCATAAGATGTTGGAGGTGCATATAGACATGATGGGAAACGCTTAAGCATATCCTCGTATACCGATTGAGGAAAGATGAATATATGATTTAGATGCTAAATAACGCGTAAGCATGCCTCCCGATGATATGAGCTCTAGATGAATTTGAGGCTAGATGATATGAAGTGCTTAAGATGCTAAGAAAAGTTCGATTGGCTAGACATTAAATGGTTCATATGCATTTAGTAGCATTACATGAGTTATGATGTTATTTACCTTATGCGATGATTTATGCTCATGTTAAATGATTTTAGATGTTATATCATGACATGTGATGTGCGTGTACTATGTTTACATACTTATTTGTATGTGTACACATTGATGTTATATAGCCATGGGATAAAATGATGAAAGACATATGAAATAGAAAGGGAAAATAAAGGGGGGGAAAGTATCCTTAGATGTAAAAGATAAGTGGTGTGTTAACAAATATGTTTAAATAAGAGTCAAATAGTACATTTAGAATGCAATGGATCATTCCTTACTGAGCGATTAGCGCTCATCCTTTCATTGTTGATTGCTTTGCCAGTAGACCAGAAGTGAAGGATGCTAGAGACAGCGGGGCTACACGTGAGGGGAGATGATTTATTGTCATCTTCATGTTTTTATCTTGGTGTAAATAATGTAAATGATAAATGTTTATGAAACACATTTGGAAGCTTCCACCCTATAAATATGTTTTGATTGTGTAATTTCCGGATAAATTCTTAAAGTTTCTAAATTATAAGTTTGGATCGCGTGACATTTTATATGCATGTTTTGGATATTATTATTATTATCCTTACACAGATTTTTTCTAAATACAACTCATTCTTCAGACATGTATCCTCGGGATTCTCATTGAGGGATATTCAGAGGATACTTGACTGGAGGGGGGTTTTACATTGGGTTTAGGATTTATCTCTATACATGCATGCAAGTATGATTGTGCCTTATTTTGGAAAGATTATGAGCATCATGAATATTTTCCTAAGTGTGGTCCTTCTAGATGGAAAATAGATGATGGGAAAGGCAAGAAAATTCCTCATAAAATTTTGCGATACTTCCCCTTAAAGTCGAGGCTTCAAAGGTTATTTATGCCAAGAAAAACAGATATAGAAATGAGGTGGCATAAAGATGGAAGAGTAGATGATGGAATTTTGAGACATCCAACTGATTCTTAGGTATTGAAAGATTTAGATAGGGTTTTGCCATGGCTTGCACAAGACTCTCAAAATGTACGTCTTGGCCTAGCAACTGATGGATTCAATCCATTTGGAGATATGAGTAACTTTTATAGCATGTGGCTGGTTATTCTTATGCCATATAACCTACCACCTTGGAGATGTATGAAAGAAAATTTCCTCATGATGTCATTGTTAATTCCACGGTCTCATGCTCCAAGGAGAGACTTTGATGTGTATATGCAACCTCTTGTGGATGAATTAAAAGAATTATGAGATATTGGTGTAGATACATATGATGCATCTAGTGGACAAATTTTTCAGATGCATGCTACTATTTTGTAGTCGATACATAATTTTTCCGCTTATGGTACTATGTCTGGATGGATGACAAAAGGATACATGGTATGTCCGATTTGTAATGAGGACACATATTCCCAAAAATTGAGAAGTAAAATCTGTTAAATGGGACATCGTCGATTTTACCAAAAAATCATAGTTGGTGAAATAGTAAGAAGATTAATGGTAAAACATAATGGCGATTAGCACCCAAAAAGCTATCCGAAGACGATGTGTTGCACCAACTAGAGAATTGGAGAGGGGACTCTTTTAGAAAACACCCAAATTACAAAAAGAGAAAGCGCTTAAATAAGAGTTAAATTGGACAAAAAAGAGTGTTGTTTTTTAATTGTCTTATTGGCATACTACAAAGTTGAGGCATAACTTAGATGTTATGCACATTGAGAAAAATATATGTGACAATATCTTAGGCACATTGTTGAGCATGGATGAGAAAAATAAAGACACAGGTGAGACAAGATTTGGAGGACATGAATATTAGAAGGGAGCTACATTTAGTGAAAAATAGTAATAGGAGTTACACATTACAAAAAAAAAATAAACAATATCAAAGAGAAAGAAGCGAGAATTTTGTGAATTCTTAAAATCGGTGAAGTTTCTAGATGGGTATGCTTCTTATATCTCTATGTGTGTAAATGTGAACGATGGAAAAGTATCAAGACTCAAAAGCCATGATTGTCATGTCCTTTTACAAAGGTTACTCCCTATTGGCATTTGGGGATGCTTACGAAAGGATATCTTTTCTACCTTAGCCGGGTTGGGAGAGTTTTTTAAACAACCATGCTATAAGACATTAAAGGTAGAGGAACTTAAGAAGCTGCAAGGAGATATCATTTCAATACTTTGTAAACTTGAAATGGTTTTTCCACCAGCATTCTTTGATGTAATGGTCTATCTAGCTATTCATCTACCATCAGAGCCATTCTTGGAGGTCTAGTCCAATTTAGATGGATGTTTTGTATTGAGTGGTAAGATACTATAATTATAAGTTCTCTACATTTGTCAATAGATTAAATTGTAACAATTCATTTTTAACTCTTAATAGGTTTTTGGGACATCTTAAGAAATATGTTCGAAATAGAGCGAGTCTAGAGGGTTCAATTGTTGAAGCATACATTGCCAATGAATGCTTGACATTTTGTTCAATGAATTTGAGCGATATTGAAACCCAATTCAGTAGAGAAAAAAGAAACAATGATATTATGAAGGATGATGGATTGTCAGTTTTTTCGCACGAGTTGAGACTGATTAGAGCAGGAAAATATGTTGACATGGAAAAGGAGATTGATATGTGTCATTGGTATAGCCTAAATAATTGTGCAGAGGTGGAGGTTTACATTGAGTTAGTCATTTCTAATTTTGTTATACTTAAATAATTAGTAGTTATGGTTGTCACATGATCACAATTGATAATAATACAATACTTTTTAGTGCACATATGGATGAGCTTATGAAAGAAAGTGAAGTTGACATAGAAGAAAGACACAAAGTAGAGTTCCCCTTATGGTTTAAACAAAGAATAAGTAATTAATTGTATATGACAAAGTAATTGTATACGACAAAGTAATGTCCACTAGTTTAGATTGTATATAGTATCATCATACTTTTCTATAAATTTTGTAAATGATGCATTTATATAATTCTCGAGCACCAGAAGTTAGTGAGGCATTATATGCTTTAGCTTATGGACCACAAGAAACTGTTAAGAAGTATCAATGTTGCATTGTGAATGGAGTAAGATTTCACACTAAGGATCGAGGTAGTCGACTTAGAAGCCAAAATAGTGGGGTTGTCATTAAAGGGAATCATGGAGATAGCGTGATTGATTTTTATGGTGTACTCACTGATATTATCGAGTTGGATTACCTAAAAGATAAAACAGTGGTGCTTTTTAAATGTGAATGGTTTGACCTTAGTAACAGAAAAGCAAGTACACGTGTTGATGGAAATCTCACAAGTGTCAATGTCAATCGCACTTGGTACGAAAATGATTTTTATGTACTAGCTTGTCAAGTGAAACAAATTTTTCATGTTCCAGACTTTGTGTTGGGAAAGAATTGGCAAGTAGTGTAGAAATTTCAGCATAGACACTTGTTTGATGTTCCAGAATTACAAACCGAGGCAATGGATGAGGAAGCATTATCTAGTTCAAATGATGAAATTTATCAAGACATTGAGTTGGAAGAAAATGTGAATGTGGCTACAAATGGGGATGAAGAAATTGATTTATTGTTGAGAGTAGATATAGATCTAGAAATATTAGAAGCCAATATAGTAAAAAGTAAGAAAAGAAATTTGCAAGAAGATGAGTTCATTTATGATGATAGTAATGATGATAGTAATGATGAAGATGACACTCTATCAGATTATTATAATGATGAAGAAGAAATCAATTGTTGTGATGATAATGATACATATTCTGATACATGAATTTGGTAATGTAACTTAATGATTTTTGACATTTTGATTACATGTATGTATAGTTTATGTTATTTTGTATCTTATAATAGATTAATATGTTTTTTGTTGTGACAGGTACTTTATTGTAAAAGATGGTTTCAGTTTTACAACACTACTCTAAGGCTAAAGGGAAGTCTACATCTAGTCCTCCTCATGCATCAACTAGTGGTACAACTATTTCACTGAATTCAATTGAAGATGTTCCTCAGGTCGTCTCTTCGCAAGATGAACAATTTCAGCCTACTCCTCCCATTGTTCCTTTTGTAACATTATCTCATTAAGAGGATGTCACTCTTTCCACTACAGGTTTAGGCTCTCATTAAATTGCTTAAAATTTCTGTCTTCCTTATATTTTTTCATTACATAGTATAAGTCTTTTTACTTCTAATGATAAATTTCATTTTTGTCACAGTAGATTCCATCTCAACCAAACTGAAGAGAGGTCGCACACGAGGAAAAGACCTAAGTAAAATGAACAAAGTCTTTGGTAAAAAGTTGAAAGTGCATGTTGATTTGGATAAGGGAATGCCAGTAAATAGAGTTCAATCGGCTAAGTTGCCAAGGCAACTAGGAGTAATTTCTCGAGAGTGTATACATGTACCAATTAAATGGAATGATATGGAGGTTCATGATTTCAAGCTTGCACTGGATAACTTAGACATAAGTGTATTCATTATTTATTATTTTTTTTATTGGAACAATAATTCTATTTTCTTTTACTTGATATGATTTGAGAAATAGACACATATTAGGTTATTTGATCATTCTTTATTAGATGTACTATTCATTAATAGAGACATAGATACATATTTGGTTTATTTGATCACTATATAGAGTCACCTAATTGGTATTACATACATAGAGTTCCATATGTTCTTATTCTTTCAACAAGCAGCATGCATACTTGTTTTTTTTCTTTCAACAATGACAATTGCCTATAGTAATAAAGTGTAACATATTATTTGTTTAGCTTCAGATGGAAATTGAAGACATAGGTGATGAAGCAATACAAGAGAAGATTGAGCAATTGTTGAAGAATTGATCTAGGAATGCACAGTATAAGTTGCACAACCATTTTAGGAAGTTTACAACACTTGACGAGGCACAAAGAAACAAGCCAAAAGAAAACAATTTGACTCAATATAATTGGAATTTACTTTACAAATATTGAACCGATCCTAATGTCAAGGTATAAAATCTTATAGTTGTATTAGACCAATAATCAATAAAAGGAATTTATGAGATTCACTATTTTACCGGTTTTGTCTGATATAGACAAAATGTGAAAAAAAAAAAAAATTGTTAAGAATCGAACAAAGCATATTATGTCACATAACCAAGGATCTATGGCTTTCGTGGTGGTCCACAATGAGATTATAAGTACTCTAAATAGCCTTCACTTTTAACCTAGATTGTTTTCGTTAGTTTAGTACAAACATATATATAAATCAAATTTGATTATCATATAAATTCTGTTATTTGGAATTTGAAATTGTATTGTGACCAATTTGGATGTACATGAAATTAGGAGGAGAAGGAACTTAATGGGGAGGAATGTGATCAAATTAGCCTTTTTAAATTCACTCATTTCAAAGAAGGAAAGGGTTAGATGCCACCATAAGCTGAGGCAAAATATGTAAGTGAAATTAATTAGTGTTCAATTGATTGTATGTGACAGCGTTGTGTTTGCTCACTATGATTGGCATTGTTTAAACTAATTTAATGTTTATATTGAATGTCTTAAAATGAAGAATGAAATGATAGAATTGAAGAAAAAGAGTTCATCAGATAACAAACCATTAACTGCAGATGAAATTTGTGGTCAAGTGCTTGGAACTCGATCAAGATATATTAAGGGACTTGGGTATGGTCTAAAGCCTAAGAAAAAAGCAGGACCAAGTCTTCACATTAAGAGACTTCCAAATACTCTTAAAGAATCTGAAGATAGATTTAGATAATCACAGGAGAGAAATCTCAAATATCAAGAGAACTACTAAGCCTTTCTAGTTTTTGTTCTTGGCTCCATTTAAGTCTTCACATTTCAGATGTGGCTTGCCACTGGAAATCATCCACTCACTACTTGGAGGTAAAATCATTAGCAATATGTCTCCCTAATGTTTTATGTTAACTTTATCTTACAAACTTTAGACAAATATATAGTTGAGTAATTGTTAATAATGATTGTTGCATACTTGTTTGACATACATATACCTAGACATCTAGCAGCTTCAACAATTCACTTTTTTGCTTCTTTTGACATCCAAGTAGTGAAGAAAATGTTAGGATTTTTGTGTGATAACAAGGTAGCGAAAACAATAAAATTCGCATTAAATCCTAAAAGCCCATGAATCCGGGAGTTGAATAATTTATTTACATAATCAAAATCCATACAAGGATTCGTATATACATGGGTTTGGAGGCTCTTTCAATGGATTGTCTCTGAAATTGATTTCGTAATCTGATTCAAAGTAGAACTGCACTCATGTCATCCACACGAAGATAGAACAACAATTACCAAAAATCAATTTTTGCTAGAATTGATTTTGGCTTCAAGGATCGCAGATTATTGGAAGAGAAAGTTGAGAAAAATAATAATATTTTTTCTCTAAGTGGGCGGCTAGGTTTAGTTCAAAGTGAATTTAAATTCAAACCTAATTTTGCTTTTATTTATATAATAAAGCAGATATCCTCTGTACCCCTCAAGTTTAGCATCAGCCCAAACTTTAGATAGAATTACATATTAATCCAATTTAATTATTAATATTAATTCTAATAAGTAAATTTATAATTTTGCTAAATTATTCTAATAATGAAATTGGACATAGATTATAGCCTCAGTAAATTTAATTACATAACAAAATTACCAATATGCCCATTCATCTAAAAGACGAATATACTATTCCAAAAATGTTATCATCCTTAAATTGTTTTTTAAGTGTATGACTCGTAGGCTCCCTATCATGTTGGTAGTGAGTAGTATCACGATTAACACCAATTAATCGTCTCACTACACACATACTAAGATTTATCTCTAGTAAGGCATCATGACCACCTAACATATAGAGATTCAATGAAACTACAACCTGTCAACAGTATGGTTATCGTGCAATCAAATCCTTTCATCATATATTATCTCATCAAGGCCGAGGTACAAAAATAGTGTCAGCCTCAAATATCCTTGATTTTTTTTGTATTCGGTTATTGGGCCAACGACCAGAATAGATTGGATTGAGCAACAACTCAATCTGACTGTAGCCATAGATTTAGTGTCATTGCCATTTACTGAATTGATTAGTGAGATAATTTCTCACGTACCCGGGAGTAATAAATCATTTGTCAATCCACCATAGTCTTGATACACTTCTCAATGTAACTAATCACTACCGTTCTGATTGTTTTGAATAGAATTACATTGGGCTAGTGTCAAACTACACCAATTAGTGACACAAGGCACTCCGGTCATCTCAAGTCTAAGGATCACATGCACCACCATCCGTTAAAGGATTTATTCCACAGACACTAGAGTTAACATCTATGTGGAATCATATGGTGGGTCTGTCTGATGAGCTCGCCTATGGCAAGCACCCATGTGTTGCACCAGGTTATCGGTAAACAATCTTGACAAGTGAGATCAGTCACTACCTCACGACAGGGTCGTTCAATACTATGATAGTCTTATTGTATTGTCTGTGACCTTGGTTAGAATAATACTGGAGCTACAGACATTTCTAGAATGGCCACCATATGTGATCATAAGGTTCTCACTATCAAGATTTGAAACACTCAATACCCTCGTCACGATTCTACTATCCTAAGGACATATATCAAGACATAAAATTATGAATTACATGATCTATTAAAAAATGTATTTTTATTGATAAATAAACATTCTTACAAAGAGGCAATATTACAATAATTGATTGTCTCCAGGGCACCTACTCTAACAGAAAATAGTATATATTTTGACATCCAACTAACAAATAAAGTGTAGTTATTTTACACTAATAGCTGATACATTCTATATATTTTTGTTTATATGTTAGTTACAATTGGATGTGTTTATGATACATGTATAGATATATAATGTTTTGTTATTACTTGGTTATTTGTTGATTTGTAGTTAGGGCTGCAAATAAAAAAACCGAAAACCGAACTAAAAAGCCGGTTTTTAAGATTAATCGGTTTGGTTTCGATTTTTAAAAATAACTAAACCGAATTTCCGGTTCAGTTAACGGTTTAAGGGTAATATTAAACTGGTTAACCGAAACCGGTTTTGAAAAAATAAAATAAATAAAAGTATCCCTCTTGTTTTTTCCCCCACTTGTTCTTGGTATTGGGTATGCAGAGTTGCAGACTGCAGTCTGCTTCTCTGCACATTTTCTTGGGTTGCTTCTCCATTCAAATATATTTTTTTCGTCTTTTTCTCCTTTCACTACTTTCTCTTTCTTTTCAGTTTTTCTTCACCAATTTCTTTTTCTTTTTCGTCTTCTTCTCTTCCTCTCCTTCTCCACTTTTCCTTCTCTTTTTCATCTTCTTCTCCTTTCACTTTTCTGTTTCTTTTTCTTTTTCGTCTTCTCCATTTCTTCTCTTTCACTACTTTTCTATTTGGATTTGGATAAAAGGCAAGAAGAGAACGCCATGATTGGACTTCAGCCTTCTTCTTCTTCAATGGTTTGGTAGATTTTTAGCTTTAGGGTTTGTTTGGAAGCTCTACGTCTGCGTTTTTGTTTATGAGATGTCTCAATGAGACTAAGTGAGACTGATTATGTGCGTCTCTTCAAGTGTTGGTTTGTGTAAGCGTTGGATTCTGATTAGGGGTATTTGAAATCAACGGCTGTGAGGCGCCCATTTGATGTCTTGCTATTGTAAAGAGTCCAATTTCAAATTTTATTAAAATCAGTTTATAAACCGGTTAATCGATAACCGAATTGAATTATCGGTTCGGTTAATAATCGGTTCAAAGGATAATTCGGTTCGGTTAATAATCGGTTCAAAGGATAATTAGGTTCGGATCGGTTCAGATTATCCTCTGAACCGAAAAACCGGTTCGGTTTGAAAAGTGTGTAATCCGGTTTGGTTAACCGGATTTCCACACCCTTATTTGTAGTAGTATCAATTTGATATTAATTAATATTTTTTACTTAGTTAAAAAGATGTTTCATATGAATTTTTTGACTTTGAGAATCAATACATTTGTTAATTTTCAATTAGGAACAAATTCTCATTGTAATTCATCATAAAAGAAATGACGAAATATTTTATCCCCAAATCTTGACACAATCAGGGATGAACATTTTCGTCCCCAATTCACCACACCATCAAGGACGAGAATTTTTTTCCTCAATTCACCACATAGACAAGGACGAAAACAGTTGTCCCCAATTATTGACCCAATCAAGGACAAAATTTTCTGTCCCCAATTGTGTTTCTTTTTTGGGACAAAACAATATTATTTGGAATGAATAGTTATTCTTTTGTAGACAAAAAATTTCATCACAAAATAAATAATCTTTAATGACGAAACCGTATTCCGTCCCCAATGACATGGCTTTGGGGACGATTTAGTTTTTTGTGGGCATTATCCTTTGGTAACACGGCTTTGGGGACGATTTGGTCTGTTGTCCCACATTACTTTTTAGGATGAATTTTTCACTTTTAGTGACGAAAATTTTTGTTACCTTTTTTTAAATTTCTTGTAGTGTAAAATCAAGGAGAATATAATGGGATTGACTCCCAACAATTTTGGCATGATAACTACACCAAAGATCATAAGATTAACTTCCCAAAATGAAGCCATTATTCCGAATATCACTCTTATAATCGTTATCAACTCAAAAGTATATAAACCCCCTCAAAATCATTGTAAAGGGGTTAGCAATTTTGGAGAGGGAGAGCTTATCCTTGTAATCAAACACTTTAATAAGATAACAGTGGATGTAAGCTGAAGTTTAGCTCGTCGAACCACTTTAAAAGTTATGTTTGCATTCAGTAGCTTTATCTCCTTAGATGGGCGTTCTCCCCTAAAATTAAGGAGAATATCACGAGATTAACTCCCTACAAATTCGGCATGATAACTACACCAAAAATCACGAAATTAACTTCCCAAAATCAAGCCATTATCCTGAATATCACTCTTATAACCATAATCAACTTAGAAGTATATAAACCCTTACAAAATCATTGTAAAGGGGTTGGCAATTTTAGAGAGGGAGAGCTTATTCTTGTAATGAAATACTTTAATAAGATAACAGTGGACGTAAGCTTGAAGTTTAGCTCGCCGAACCACTTTAAAAGTTACTGTTTGCAATCAGTAGCTTTATCTCTTTAGACAAGCATTATCCCCTTAGATCAAAGAGAATATCATGAGATTGACTCCCTACAATTTCCGCACGATAACTACAACAAAGGTCATAAGATTAACTTTCCAAAATCAAGCCATTATCCCAAATATCACTCTTATAACTGTTATCAACTTAGAAGTATATAAACCCCCTCAAAATCATTGTAAACGGGTTAGCAATTTTAGAGAGAGAAAGAGCTTATTCTTGTAATCAAACACTTTAATAAGATAACACTGGACGTAGCCTTGAAGTTTAGCTCGCCAAACCACTTTAAAAGTTCTATTTGCATTCAGTTCATGAGATTTGTTATTTCTTTTGCTAATTATTCATTATCATGCGATCATCTTATCTGATTCCATCAAGGTCAATTGGATATCTTTGTTGTTGCGAGATTTCGTAGCAACATTTTAGAACTAGAAGGTGGGCTTGAACACTCCCTTTGTCAATCTTATTTGTCAATAATAATAGTCATGGCATGCAGTATAGCATCAAAAAGTGTCACCAGAGCTAATCAGACTGGTGATAATGAACCTAGCCACTAGGAGGTTGATAAAAGGGCCACGCAAACTCACCTATCAATTGTTCCATCGATAATCCAGCAAGGGGCAAGAACGTCTTCCAATTCGAAGAATGCCCAGATAATGGACATGCTAAGGTCGCTCAACAATGCATTCCAAACCCTGCAGCAAGAGGTGGCTGGAATGAAGGACGTCCAGCAAGGAAACTGATACATAGCCAGCAAAACGTTATTGCAAGAATGCAAAGTTGTTTATATTACTAATGTATAGTAAAATACGTGTAATAAGATGATTGAGAGGACCTCCATTAATGAAATTTAATTAATCAATGAATAGGGTTTGAATGTTTTGATGGTTCAGATTGTTTAAATTTGTAGATAGAGCTAGATCATTAATTAAACTATAGTATTTCTAAGTTCATTTAACTCAATCCAAAAAATTCATCATTAATAAACGACATTTTCCCAACTCGAAAAGTTCCAAAACGACATTTTCCCTCCCATTCATGGTTAACTTTAATTGAAGAAAGATAGAATGGTAAATTCAAGAAACAATCAAAAGGTAATTATGTCATTTTATTCCCTAAAAACAAAAACAAAAAACCTCTATATCAAACCGTTTCTTTCCCACCCAGCAAAATCTCAGATTCACTAGTCTTATTTTCTTCATATTTTTATTTTTTTTCCTCCAATAATTGTTTTCCTTAAAGAAACTCAGGTGTTTCTTCGATTATCCTCCATTATAGCACATCGATTCAATTTCAAATCAAAGAAAAAGAAGAGTGGAGGATTTTACCGTGGAAAAATGCTATCGATTTTGAGATTCTCTGGATATTTTTCAGTCACACCCTTGTTGATCAGTCGATCTCTTTCTTTCCAATGGTCTCCTCTTGAAAAAGCCATTAAATTCTCCCATTTGTCCTCTGTTGATTCACTAAATATATTTTTTCATTCCGAAAAGCTTTGATATTTCACAGTGCTGATGAATGTGGCTCCACCGCCAACAAAATCTCTGATAGAACCGGTGTTTGCGATCCTTAGCTGGTCCATGTCGCGATTATTCTTGTTGTTGAGTACCTCCGTGGCTCAATCGCAGCGATTCATTCCATTTTGCAACATTCGATGTGTCAAGAGAATATTTTCTTTCACTTCTTGGTGTCAGAGATTAATCTGGAAAACCTAGTGACCGATGTATGGCGACACTTTACCAAATCAAAATGGCCAAAGACAAATGGGGAGGGGGAAGAATCGTGTGGGATATGTAATTTCTGTGGAACCATTATTGGCGCTAAGAAGGGGACTTCGACGATGCGATGACACGTGGACAAGAAGCACCCCCAAATAATGTAGTTGCCCAATACATCTTCAACCGGATCAGGTAGACAAATTCAAACTCAACTTAATTTTAATTCACAATTCTCAACTCTCTCAACATGACAATACAATGCACATGTTGCACGAGAGGAAATAGCAAGATTCATAGTTATTACAGACTCTCCCATTTGTTTATCTGAAAATCTTTATTTTATTTACATGATTAAAACTGTATTTTATCCAACATATACCCCTGTTAGTAGAAGTACAAGTAGAAGAGATATACTAAAACTTTATAACAAAATAAATAATAAACTTAAAAATGAATTTCAAAATTTTAAGAATATATCTATTGCACTTACATCAGACATATAGGCTTGTAGATCAAAAACCGATTTTTTAACTATCATAGTGCATTTCTTAGATCATAATTAGGGTTTACTAGGGGTGGAAAAAAAAAAAACCGAAAGCCGAACCAAACCGAAACCGGTTCGAAAATTCGGTTTTTTTTGGGTTTCGGTTTGCCATATTTTGTAAACTAAATATTCGGTTCGGTTTCGGTTATTTGAAATAACAAAAACGGTTAACCGAACCGGATTTTTAAACCGGTTTAATGAATAAAAAAATAATTTTATATTTAAAAAAAAATTTATCCTAGGTCTTCACTAATGTAATTTTAAATTATTAATACTTGATGTACATTAAAATTATATGAATTCAAATTATTCAATTACAATAAATATAACTTTAATTCAAGTTAAAAAAAAAACCTGGAAAAAAAAATGGGTCAAAGTGGAGGGTTTGACCAAATTGGGCCAAACAAATGCAGCCCATCATAATTATCCGGTTTAAAACCAATTAACCGAACTGAATTTTTGGTTCGGTTTTAAATCGGTTTGTCTGGTTTCGGTTCAATTTTTTTTTTTAAATCGAAAACCGGTTCGGTTCAAGATACCGATTAATCGGTTTTTTCCACCCCTAGGTTTGCAACAAAAATTGATGGGTTTTAAACCATTATATGAAAAACATAGTGCTGAAACTTTTTTTTTTTTACAATTCTTGAAGTTTTGCAAGAATATTTATTAACTGATAGAATTGTAGCGTTAACGCTTGATAATGCAGCTGCTAACACCGCGATAATCTCTTTATTTGAAAAAAGTTTGGATTCGCGTAGTGAAGGCAAATTTTTTCACCAGAGATGTGCTTGCCACATGATCAATTTGATAGTTAAAGTAGGTTTAGATGCTATACATTCGAAGATGGAGAGGGTGCGCGCGGCTATCGGATTTATCGTCGGCGGTAGCAATAAAAGATGGCAGGAGTACGTCAAATATTTTAAGCAAGAGGACCCATCGGTTCGACCTTTGAAGTTATATACGAATATGCCTATCCGTTGGAACTCCACCTACTTGATGTTGGAAAAAGCTTTGCCAACCGCGAAACAAATTACAGATTTCGTCAACTGGCAGCACTATCCAATGGAAATTGTCAACTATGATGATTGGGCAGTTTGTGAACTTTTTTATTCATTTCTTAAAATTTTTTATGATGCTACTAATACATTAAGTGGTATTTATTATCCAACTACTAATTTAGTGTTAGATATTTTACTTCAAATTGCTAAAACTTTTGCTAAATATAGATATAATAACGTTTTAAGGGAAATTGTTTTAAAGATGGAAGAAAAATATGAGAAATATTGATAAGATATTCCATTCTTATATAGATTAGGCCTTGTTCTACATCCCAGGTTTAAATTACACGTAGTTAACTGTATAATTACTGAGTTAGGCTAGCATTTAGGACATGATTATACGTCTTATTTGACTGACTTTAAACAAAAATTGGATAGCCTTTTTTCTTTATATGAGAACAGATACAATGGAAGTTGGAAGTGGAACGTTCAGGAGAGAGGATCAGGATCCTGATGTAGCCCTCTGTCAAGGATCGAGCAAGTGGACGTATATGGAACGTGGCGAAAGTAGCAGCTCCAGCTCGTACATACATGGACCAAATGAGCTGAATCGCTACCTACAAGTGGACCTGTCTTTTATGACGATAAAGGAGCAACATGACATGGATATTCTTCAATGGTGGAACCAACATAAAAGTTGATTTCCCTTTGTAGCCCAAATGACGCGTGACATTTTATCTGTGCCGGTTTCTTCAATTGCATCCGAGTCAATATTTTCAACGAGTGGTCGGATTGTTGAAGACAAAAGATGTTCTTTAACCGATGAGATGATTGAAGTGATAACGTGTTTACCGGATTGGACTCATGCAGAAAGAAGACTACAACAGCACTTTGAAGATCCCGAACTACTCAAACTCTTTAGGAATACAGATTTGAATGATGTAAATATTGTTGACATAAAGATGAATAATTTAATAAAAAAAATTATTTAATTGTTTATTTATGAAGCATGAATGTGTGAAATGCGAATATTACATTTATGTTCAAAATTAAAATTAACTATTAATTAATTTATTATTTTTTTTAAATTAATTAAATTTTTAGAAACTTACTAATCTACTCCTAAAAAATACTAAAAACCCCCTACAAAATTTTATTGTGCCCCTAAAATATAAAAAAAGATTAGGGAGAAAAAAAAAATTTCAAGCCCATAAGACTGGTCTGGGTCCTAATATTACTTATGGGCCCAAACCCGGGCCTGCTTGACACTGGTCCTTGACCAGCTCTATTTGGAAACTTTTTAGGTGGGAAAGTGTCTTTAGACCAAACCTTGGGTGGGAAAATGTCGTTTACTCTAAATGTTAACAATTGGCATAATATCAGATGTCAACCATGAAGATGAATTATTTAATTCAAATTTCTAGGCATCGGTGTTAGTAAAGAGTGGTATCGCATGATGAAAAAAATTCAAAGTAAAAAAGGCTATAATTATGAGGATGCTTGTGAGTTAGGTTGGACTACCTAAATATTTAATGAGGCTTTTCTTTTCCTACCTGGCCCAATTAACTGGGCCGATAACCGATGTTTTTCAAACTCCAATCAACACCCCAGACGTCCAAATCTCTTATCCAAACAAACAAACAATGCAATAAATAAATTATTTCGTAATAAAGGAAATTACAATTACCATAAAAACAAACAAGCACTGGGTTAGTTGATGATAGTGATTTAAATTTCAGAGGTTAAAATTAGAAATTGGAATCACTTATCTTTTGTTTTTTTTAATTAGATGACTCTTCAAGCCAGTTTATACGGACTTCAATTAATCTTTCAAAATCTTGAAACTATCCATCGGATAAGAATCTTAATAACTACCTTTATTAATATTCATAAAATCTCATTTTACCCTTTTACCATTACTATACTTTTTGCTTTTGTTTGTTGTCAAAAGCATTGGGTCCTATCAGTTCCTGAAACTGAGTGACATAAATATGCAAATTCATTCACGCGGGAGCTCCAACTGCATTCAATTCCCTCGTACAAACTGGGGCCAATCTATCCAAATTTCGCATAAGACGAGTGGTCCTCTCGTTGAAGATGATGATGATAATGGAACTAGCTGTAACGCGCGCCAGCTTTTATATACATATATATATATATTCATGTGCCCACTGAGTTTTAAAAACTGCTGACTGTGTGGAAAAAAGATAAAAAGAATAAGATGCCGGGGACATGGTTTTCATTTTCACCTTTTCACCTTTCAATAATTCTCTAAACATGCATGAACTGGAATTCGAATTGGCCCCTTCCCAGAAAAAGACCGTCACTTGTAATAAAGAGAGGGTTGGAAAAATTCCTTATTTTGTAACAAGACTTTTAATAATAATTAATAATTAAAAATGAGAGTAAATTGACTTTTTCCCACCCAAATAATGTTTTAATGATATTTTTTCATCTATATACTTTTAAAATACCATTTTATTATTCAAATTTCTATTCTATTTTTTATTTTGACATCGTTGTGACCCTACACTACCAACATTCTCTTCCCAGATCATCACTTTCTAAAACCCTTTAAACCTTACTCTCACCAATCATCGACAATCGAGTGAATAGAGTTTATCTAGTTGTCCCTTCTGAGTCAAATTCCGATAAACCCTAACCACCAAAAGACTTATTAGCCTCCATACTTTAAAAACCCTAATAGTTTGAATTGAGTTTGCTCTTTGTTCACCGTCGGAATATAAATTTGGATAATAAACTGGTATTTTAACTGTATATAAGTGGAAAAGCGTCATAGTGGGTTGAGTTGTTAACTCTAAAAATAATTATCATAGTCAGTGCCTCAATAAATTAACCTGTCTCTGTACAGTGAAATCGTTGCGTTTGTCCATATACTCAATCTGATAATACATCCACTTCATTTTCTTACGCTAGATTTGTAGTAAAAGTCAATATATCTTAATTGCTGTGAACGAGGATTTCGTGCTTCACATTGATCTAACTCTGAATTCAGGTAAACTCAGATTAAGAAAGAATCACAGAATCTATTTATAAGTATGTTGAAATTGACATGAGAAACGGGGTAAATTTTCTTCAGAATGTAAACCAATCAAAATGAAGTGGTGTGGTGTTGGAGCTAACATTTGATGTTGGATTCCTAGCTACCTACCCTTACTATTAAGCCAATGTTATTGATAGGGAAAGAAATGGAACTTGTGGTCCTTCACACATATTCTTCTCCTCTTTCACCTTATCGAGGATTTTAATCTTCTTTAATAAATCTTCACCTTCTTCAATTCTTCTCCGCCCCCATCTCTCCATCTCCTTGCTTGTTTCACAACAATCATGGACTCGAGCAAAGCCGAGGGAAAGAGAATGAAAGAGCTGGTGGCGGAGGAGGAGGAAGAAGATGATGATGAAGATGGTGCTAGTGGGATAGTTACTGTAGGTTTTGATAAGGATGATAATAAGAAGAAGAAAGGTAAGAAAGGAGCTGCCGCCTGTGGTGGAGGGTCTTCTACTTCCGTTTCTTGTCAGGTGGATAATTGTACGGCAGACATGACAGACGCCAAGCGATACCATAGGCGCCATAAAGTCTGTGAATTCCATGCTAAGGCTTCTACCGTTCGACTTGCCGGTCTTCAACAACGTTTTTGCCAGCAATGTAGCAGGTTATTTCAAAACCCTAATTCTTCTTTTATAGCTTGATTGGCATATTCATGATTTTTACTTCATTTTTGTTGCTCATTTAGGTCAACATTCATTCTTCTCTTTTGTTAAGTACAGCATTTGTATGTTTTGTTCCCTCTTAAGTTTAGAAGTAATTAATTAACTATGTGTATGTTTCATATATCTCAAATCTCAATACCTGAAACTAGATCAGTTTGAACTTATCACAATATATATGATTTATCCAACCAAGCTATATATATATATATATATATATATACAGAGAACTAAAATTACACATCGCTATAGAATTTAAAATACATATAGTTTTGATGCATTTCCTGTGGGAATTTTCAGTGGTAATTCTCTGAATTAGTCTAAAGTAAGATATAGACCAAATTCGATATGTAATTTTCAACAATCTTCCTTCACTTGCTCCGATGCTGGCAGTTTCATGTATAAATTTGGCAGTGGCTTCTCATCTGTTAGTGTTTTTAATCCTCCCGTACTCAGAATGAGCTGGAAATAGCAATCTAAGTATTCGAGGCATGACAAAACAGTACTTGCCATAAAAGGGACATGTTAGCTGGAAGCCATAACCAATTTATTGTGAATATATCATTGGAGCTTGGAAGGAAACAAGAACCACTCGGCCATTTCCATTTATATAACATATCCAACGCATAGATATGATCATAATAAATTCTTATAGCTATTAATAGC
Organism: Pistacia vera; assembly: GCF_008641045.1. Classification (NCBI taxonomy): domain Eukaryota; kingdom Viridiplantae; phylum Streptophyta; class Magnoliopsida; order Sapindales; family Anacardiaceae; genus Pistacia; species Pistacia vera. The sequence goes on along the minus strand of NW_022196140.1, from coordinate 182,592 downwards.
ACTCAAAATTAGTCCATAATGCACTGGTCAATTCATAGATAATACTATTTCTACACAAAAAATACTTGAACATGAAATGAATGAAAGAAAGATTAGAATTAATCTAGTTGACGATCTTCAATACCAAAGAACAAAGTTGGATGGGTGCTAGGACCAATAATATTGGGGACTTCATTTCCATGGTGATGAGAAAATTGTTGTCCTTGATGGATTCGACAAGAAAACGGGTCTTCTTTGACAGATAGAAACAATCAAAAACTCCTTGACAGTTAATTTGAAAACAGTCAACAAAGTTGGAAGGCTGTTTTAAAAGTAGTTTTTTCAGACGTCGGCTTCCAGGAGAATGGAGTTGTAGAAATTATTTTAATTTTTACCAACTTTTTTATTAGCAATAGTGCCTATGAAATGAACCTTTAGCATTTTATATACTCGCCCATTTTCTAATGGCAAAGAAGAATATTGTTTTGCTTTGTTTTAACCTCTACTTTCATCTCTATGTATGTGAAAAAATGCATGTGATTATGATATATATATGTAGGTTTCATGAGATATCGGAGTTTGATGATGCGAAAAGGAGTTGTCGAAGGCGTTTGGCTGGACACAATGAGCGACGCCGGAAAAGCTCATTTGAGTATCCTGGAGAAGGCTCCAACTGAAAAGAAGTAGTACATTAAGAGGCATGCATGAATGTAGACAAATGGAAGAAGAATTTACTAAATCACTTTCCCCTACGTACTACTACGCCTCTACCACCATAATCGGTTCTTCATCAGTTAAGGTCTAATTCTATGTGATCGCTCTTGGATGCTCTCTCTCTTCTGTCAACAATAATGTCATCTATCTATCTATCATCGTGCACCACTTGATAAATGGTGCCCCGTTATTATCTATAATAAACATTATTATCTCAAGCTAGAATATCATGCTCTTAAGCTTTGCGGTGCCTATATTTAAGTAAACTTTCTGGGTAAATTTTTGCTTCTCTGTTGTGGTTCTTGCTCCATTCACATGCATTTCAATTTTCAATGTCTCTGTACATAATTAAAAATTTTAGTTTAGGAACTTCATGTAGGGATTCATCAGATAAGATAGAGCAGCTCAACAATATGCTATCAGCCAGGTTTCTAAATAAAATGCCCCCTGATTGCTGTCAAATTATGACACAAGATTTTGCATGCGAGCAAATTGGTTGCTTGACATGGGGCTGCCCGAAAACCCTGTCTGATCAAATGAATGATGTTATTTTTTTTCCAATTAAATAGTTACACCATCTCAGAGTATGGAGATCTATCACAATACTTGTCCCCGGCAAGAGGGAATTAATTCCATTTCACGAGTTCGTGCTTGTAACTCTCGGATTTTGGGTTTGAGTAGTTTCTTAAAGCCGATGATGCACCTCAAAACTTTTGTACAAAGGAGGGGAGAGGACGTAAATATTAAGAATAATAACAAAAATAATTTACTGCAAGAAGTTCTCCATATGTGCATGGCATGGCCTACTCAGATTTAGTAACCACATTGAAAATTTCTGAAGACAGTGAAAGTGAGAGTAGATATAAAATAGTATGCTACAGTCAGACTCAGCCGCCTTCTGTGGAATGTTTTGATTCAGCTAATCTAGCACTTAGCAGCCATTAGTTGACGGAAAATTCTGGTTTGAATCAAAAGTAGTGATTAGTTTAAGAATCAAAACCAAAACCGCAACTTGCATAGGCCCCTGACCTGATGTTATTTCAAATTATCTTATCTGTTTTTACAACTCAAATTTCCCTTCGTAAGTTACTTGAAGAAATTAGAAAGAAAACTTCTTTGCCAACATGCAACTCAGATTTACTAGCAAATTAAACTGTGAACAATAAAGTGAGCTGGGAAATTAAGCACAACATAAATATAAGTATTGCAAGTCACAAAGATTTGAGTATTTTCATACGGGCAATGCAGTCGCACTGAAGTAGAAAATCACATAACAAATTGCTGTGACCAAGTTCAACAAGCTTGGACAGCGCATAAGATTCAGGGACATCTACAAAACAATTCCAAAATCCTTTCTGTATTGTGAAAATAGGTCAAGTAAAATGGCCCCTGACAATAAGGGGAAAAACAGACAGCTCAATTGCCATTCGTTTGTCCAACCACTCTAATGCTAAATTATCACTTTAACAGATCAGAGTATGCACTCTTACAAAAATCAAGCTCTGATACCACATCAATAAACCGCCAATCAGTTATGTCAAGAGTCTTCTGATATATATAGGCCTCCATGCTAATAACAGAAGCAAAAAGTTAGAAGCACCTTGTACGTAGATGGAATACAATACCTAGTTATGCCTGATCCCCAGCAATTTTATGGATAGCTCCCAGGCGACAATTGCAGCTGCATTAGCAGGAAAGGCCCTCACTATTGTAGGACCTAAACCTGCATAGCATCCCTTCAATCCAGCTCTCCTGTAAATCTACAAAAGTGACCAAATTAGCCTCTCTTCTTTATTGTTTTGAAAATTATGGAGCCCTTTCTATACCCTGCAACCCTCCCTCTCCCTACCTTTCCCAGAGATGTGGGTTAAGGTGTGGAGAGGTTAGCCCTAGAAAAAGCAAATAGAGGGAATCAAAATACTTTACCGAGTTTAAAATCTGAAAAGGATTTCTAGTGGAATTTTTCTCAAGATCAGTCTGGATAATAGTTTTTGCCACATCCAAAGGCAAAACAGCCGACCAGAACTATGAAACATAGATGATAAAACAAAATTTAATAATGTCAGTGGGTTCACAAATGAAACAATTGCAATGTAAGGGTGTCAAGGTGCTTACAGCTACACCGCCAAGACCACCACTCACAATCCCAATTCCCATGTCAATCAAGTTGCTGTGGTTAGATGAAACAGCTTTAAGTTGTAAATGCATGTAATAACGAACATTCTCATAGACACTGAAAAAGACAGCATTTCCCAAAGCTTCTCTTAACAGTGTTGTAGATCCCCCGCGAAAAATGCCTATAACCTGAAACACATTCCATCAGCTCAATAATTACACAAAACTATTTAGTTGCCAGAAGAAAAGAATTTACTCACCCCTTCACTTTTTACAGTTTTAAGTGCACAATCAAGAGGACTAGTGTATCTACTGGAATTTGGAACCAAAGAGTCTGTGCCTTGAACTTGCATCCTACACTGGAGAAGCTCAGTGTCACACATATACTGTAGGTAACAATGTTGATTATAAAGGAAAATAAAGTAAAGTATGATATGTAACTTCCCAATCACTTACCTTCACTAACTCAGATGGACACAAAACAAAACTGATAATAGATCCGCCAAAAGCAGCAGAAGGAATTATTACTTGGGATTGAGGCCCATTGCTTTGTACTCCTCCCTGAGAAGGAGAAGAAGTTCAAACATACATAATTAGATGCACCAACACCTTGAAAGAAATATATCAACAGAATTATTAAAGTACTAGTTTGTAGGTATCTCATCTGTAAATCATACAAACCTGCAGAAGTTGTTTTGTTTGGGAGTAGATGCCAAAAAGAAGTGAACTCTCAAAAGCCATGCCAACAAAAGATGGTGTTGCTCCTCTGTACAGTCCCTTAACCTGTCAATGTAACTGCCAGTGATTCTTCTGGAGAAGATATAAATGTGAAGAATTAAGGGCCAAGGAGAAGGAACGGTACCAAAGATTATTGAAAATGCCATTCTAAAGTAATCCAAGTATCAAGCACATTTTGAGATTCCGTGGGATATTACAGAGATCATCAAATTTACTACTATAATCATGCATCCTGAAGCCTACAATTTATAGACCCATTACAAGTCAGCAGAGTTGGAAATAGGGTAGTGAAGGACCTTAGAATGAGACCATATTGACATATATACTCACAGTGGGGATACAACCATCACATATAGATTAAGAAATACATTACATTAATCAAAATTGCAACATTCCATAGCAACTAGGGCGTAGAAATATATAAATAGGCCATTCTGTTTCTCTGTCTAGTTTTTGTTGTTATGAGAGAAGAGTTTCCTAAAAAAGTGATTATGACCCAGTAAGACATGCATTCTCAGTCTCAACAACCAAAGAGATACAATATGAAACAATAGTTTTAGACATGATGATTCACCACATCAGAAAAATATTAAGATAATATACAATATCAATTATAACATTAATTCAAAAAATTCTCATCAACTTCCTTTCTCTCCAGTATGTATGATGACTAGGAGGTAGTATAAATAGCAAAAGTAATTATTAAAAGCCACGGTCATTAAAGCCTTAGATTTTCAAACTAAGTCTAACGTGTGCTAAATTGGCCACAGAAAGCTAACTAAGAAACAGCTTATAATGAAATCAAGGTATTCCAACACTTCAAACCCATGGACACAAACAATGAAAGAACACTTTTTTTCAAATTCAAAGGCAAAGCGTTTCATCAATTAAAGAAAAATAAAACTTCTACTTGATCATATCGAACCAAGGTACAAGGAGGAATTATCTGAAAGCCACCCTAAACTTAACAGACTAATGAAATCTGTCAGTGTCAACACAACATGCAAACAAATAATTAGAGGAGCATACAATAGTGGATTCTATTCAAACTCTACCACTTTTTGAGGGTTTCCCAAGTAGTCGCCTCACAATAAAAAAAAACAAATTTATCAAACAGAGGGTTTGTTCGCAATGGGGTTTTACTAAGCCCTAACATAACACATCATATTACCACTGAAATTAAAATATGTAGCAAATATTTTTTTCTACCCAAATATATGTAAATCTAGCAATCAATGTCAAAATAAAGGAAGAAGCAACACAACTGTTAGTTCATCTATCATAAAGACAAAATTAAGTTAAAGAAACATACTCCTTCAGTGCTCAGTATCCTTGCAGTGCAATGCAATCCATTCTTGTACTGAATCCCATGAGTTTCAGTATTGTGTTTTTGCAGCTTCACCTAACAAAGTTCACCACATACCCACATTCAAAAATGCCAAAACATCAATATTTAAACTACAGTCCATGCAGTTAGCAAGAAATTTACAAACAAAATGAACACTATTGAAAGACAAAAAAAGGGTTACCAATTTCACCTCCAAATACACAAGTAAAAGAAAACAAGCACACCACAATTTTGTGAGTCCAAGTGTAAGAATAAGTTACCTTGACAGTATCAAAAGGATGACCAGTAATAACGGTAGCAACACCGGCCAATAAGCCAGCCACATAATCCTTGTAACCGGAGCTCTCTGCCATCTCTCTCTCTTTGGAATCTTACAAGTCCTTACTTTCTCTAAAACTCTTGGGGTTTTTGTAAAGAAAAGTGAATGATTGGAGTCCACATCACCGCCCACGCTTTTTCTCACTTGTTAGTTTAAGTTTTGGATGGATCAACCACCACCATGAGAGAGTGGGAACTGCTGCAGCGCTCATTCTGCATTTTACTAAAAGTTAAAAAGACAGTTGCCTACTTTTTATTTTATTTTATTTTACGATTTCCTTCTCTGGAAGTTGGATGAGATGTTTAAAGCTGATTTAAGTAAAAACTAAATAGTGTTAAACCTTGCAATTGCAAGACTGTCATTTGATCATGTATTTTATATATGAATAATTTTTCTTAATCAAAATCTTCCACATTTAAGGCGCACTATATATGGGTACAAATAAATTATATTTAGTGATTAAAAAATGGTATAGTTAAAACAAAAGATGGGTTATAATTAAATTAATCTTATCAAGATCAAATTGTTATAATTTGAAATTAAAAGTGAGATAGATAAATATCAAATTGCTACATAAATTGGGCAATTTCGTATATGTCAAGTTCATACCTGTTATGCCTGGAAAAGTAGGGATGACGCAAACCCTATCAACATAAGTGGTCAGAGCTTAGGTAAGTCCAGTAGCCATTCAGACGAAGCCACGTCGCACGTTGACGCAAGCGGCATGCTCCCGCCAGTACAGTAGGTGTGCGCCAGGCTGGTGAAAGGCTGGGGACGATCCACGTGTCCAATCCCTGCAAGAGTCGAGTAAATCACTCGAGCAGGTGAGCAACGAGACGCAAAGAAGGATTTGCATGGCAATCTGACCCACTCCCTGATTTCGTAATCATTATCTCAATTCATCCCACTATAAATAAAGAGAATCTCTCCCGTTTGTGAGATTAGCTAATTTCTCTCCAGAATAGCATTTACTCTCTCTCTCTCTCTCTCTCTCTCTCTCTCTTGTAACCTCTTGTAAATCAGCTCGTTGAACGCGACTTGATCTCAAATATATTAATACAATACCAGTGGACGTAGGATTCGCTCACTTAATCATCCGAACCACTTTAAACATTGTTCTTCTTCTTCTATTCAGTTCAATACCCCCATACACACGTGTCTCCTGAGCCAGCTCAGCATTTCTCACGTGTGTTTAGTTGGTGTCAAAATCACGTATCAACAATACCCAATTTTATCTTCCTCGATGTTATGACATTCATCAAGTTGTGATGACACTTGCCAAATTACTCCCTAATCCATTACTGATTATTATTGCATAACCAACCCTCGGTAATCGAGTGGTTGAATAAAGACTCTTGGGTGTATTACTCAAGAAATCCTAAGTTTGATTCATCTCGATTGCTAATAGGGAGGATGGGCTATTGGAGAATTACCCGGTCATTAACTTCAANTTAGTGATTAAAAAATGGTATAGTTAAAACAAAAGATGGGTTATAATTAAATTAATCTTATCAAGATCAAATTGTTATAATTTGAAATTGAAAGTGAGATAGATAAATATCAAATTGCTACAAAAATTGGGCAATTTCGTATATGTCAAGTTCATACCCAATTTTATCTTCCTCGATGTTATGACATTCATCAAGTTGTGATGACACTTGCCAAATTACTCCCCAATCCATTACTGATTATTATTGCATAACCAACCCTAGGTAATCGAGTGGTTGAATAGAGACTCTTGGGTGTATTACTCAAGAGGTCCTAAGTTTGATTCATCTCGATTGCTAATAGGGAGGATGGCTATTGGAGAATTACCCGATCGTTAATTTCAAGACCTTGAGGAATTATTTAAAATACACGCAAGTTGACTCAAACACTCCCGGCTACCCAAAAAAAAACATTGTTTTAAAACCCGGCCTGATCCAGCCGATTGAACTGGTTGAATCGAGACCCAAAGCCTTCACCGGGTCGAGTTACAAATTTTCCTATTCATTCAAAATCTTAGAAATTAGGATATCAATCCGTAAACTATTAAAGGCTGGAATGTTAGGGCTTTTGAAGAAAAACTGTCGGTGAGTGCAATGGTGGCAACTACATCAATTTTCGGTGAGTGAATCGACCGAAAATTGCAAAATAATGTTAGTGGAAAAATCTTGTTGTCGCCATTGATTGGGGAGGTGAACGGGGGAGGGGTGAGATGGGTTTTGGTCATGAGACTGAGAGGAGTGTTTTTTTGGTGATGGGGAGTGTTGTCGTCGCTAAAAACATACCCTATTTGCAGACGCTGATGGTGGTGTTTGGAGTGTTTTTGCAAGATTTCAAACATATAAAGACTTACATATAATTTTCAGAGATATTTTTGTTAGATTTTAAACCTTTGGACACCGGTTTGACCCGCCAATCAAACCGGTTAAACTAGTCAACCTGAGACCCAACCACTTTGTCGGGTTTCACCACGAGTTGGGTTTTAAAACATTGAAAAAAAAGATTATAATTGCATAATAAAATTTATGCTTCCTTCACCTCTCTTAAAGAATAAAAATCTGAATAATCTCCTTCCCATTTCACCATCCAAGAATCCAAATATATTGGGATTCGCAAGCCCACAAAAATGCTAACAAATTGTTACCAAACACAATGACCTTCAACTTAACAAACCAATAGTATATGATTTCCCTTGATACTCGACAACAGGAGTTAAATGGAAATATATTCTTAACTATACAATTTATTGTAACTGGAAACATTTATGGAACAAGAATGAAAGAATTTCGTACCCATCTAATGCCCTATTATACATATATCGCTCACAGTGGTACATAAGTACAAGTGCACAACAATACACTATTGTTCAGTACACAACCTCCCTGTTACATTTATCTCAACCATGATAAAGCCACAAATTTCCATTGCCCGAAAGAAATTGAAATTCCAACCATTCCTTTTAATTCTTCTATCAGTCCATGCGCTGAGATCAGGCAGAGTGAAACTCACCATTACATTGGACTATGATATCAGATTCTGATCATACTGATCATATTCCTTCTTATTGGGTACAAGAGTGATGCCAGGTTGTCATAACTTACTACGAAAAATCTCACCGGAATTTTTTTCTGGCTTGCTGATTTGAGACGACCCTTTTAGAACCTCTTGACTTTCAGCAATGAATTTAGCAAAACGGGAACCTTTCCCGTCTTTGTTTGCTTCCAATAGTGACTGCGGCAGATGAGGTAACGTAGGACCTGGCTTTGGAGATAATGGTGGCATCAGTGCCCACACTGAAGCAAGGTGTTCATTTGGTTGGTCAAGTTTTTTTAGAAGTGAAAGATCCTGCATATCTGTATAAGAAAAAGAAGACTCATAAGACTCACAAACATCTCCCCACCTTCAGCCATAAAATCATAAATTTCAGTACAAACACATGGAATGCATATGATTCATCTTGTTTTACATATCAATTTGAAATGAGTTGTATATCTGCAACGCCATATCAACTATATAAAGTGAGAATACATATAGACTTTTATTAAATATTATCTCAAAATTCTCGTTTTGTTGCTCAGTGGCACAGAAAAATTTTAAGCAGAAAACATCAGAAAGTTGAGATCAAAGCTTAATATAACTGTGTAAGTTCTCTTCTTGGTTACTGACACCCCACTAACTACTTAATAAAACGATAAATTCAACCGTGAAAATTTCACTCTCAACAAAGTATGAAAGCACTACTTAGCTTCCTAACCTCTTGAAAACTCAAAGATAGGAGCCAAAACTGCACATGGAATGCTGAAGTTCAGATGTGGTATAACTGTCCCTCCACTATGCCTTGCATTACTGTATCAAGAATACATCTCGTTAGATAAGTTCAATATACAAGCACTGAAAGTTAACCGACAAAATAAATCATTTTAAAATTTATTTGTCAAAGTTCATAATAAAGGAGAAATTTTTTGATTAATATAAATATGAGATATTGCATGAATGCTATTACAGTTTGTCAAAAACTCCATGTCAAATCGCTGGACAAACAGCATGGATTTCAGATTGAGGATTGTGAAAAAGCTGTTAAAACATAGTCTGGCATCTCTCTATTAAAACTTCACATCAGTGATTAAATGGGGGGGAGTTGATATGATGGTCTGAAAGTGATGACAACCATAATGTTAACTGAGTGAAAAAAAAAACTTGGCAACCTACACAAATTCACTTTGTACAATCTAATTCACGGTACCTTGTAACAAGTCCGATCATATGACCATCCAAATTGACAACTGCACCACCACTACCACCTGGATGAACAGCAGCAGTCGTTTCAAGCATTACTGGACACCCTGAATCCCCTTGAAGAATAGATTGACAATAAGGGGATGACTTAACTTTGACAACTTTTGCTACCACCCCACAACAAACAGAAGCGGAAAGGCCTGCAAAATTCAAAGCAGAAACAAATGAAACCAATTTAAAGAAAATATTCAGGATCTACCAAATACTTTGATTTTTTTACTCTGTAAAAAATTACAAATATAAAGCATGATAAGGAAATATATCAACCGCATAGAATGAGTCCTTTTACTGCATTGCATTAGGAAATGTCACATATTAAACAGTATGTACACAAGTGTGAATAAGGTGGTTAGAGTCACTCGTTCAGAAAATTCCTAAATTTGGATTGGCAATGTATCTTAATTGTTGAAGATGCAAAACTTACAGAACAGTATAGTCTTTAGACCAAACAAGATGAGAATCGCATGAACCACATCATGTATTCATCGTTAAGAATTTTCTAGGCTTAAGGATGGCATGCTATACATGTAATAACCTACACTTGCCAATCTTAATTGATCACACACACAAGAAAGCAGACAGTGCTTATAAAAGTGTCATAGTCAACAGGACTTTCACAGACAAATGACAAAGTTAGGCCTTACCACATCTGGGTCCAAATAGTCCATGTCCAATGACATATGCAGTTGATCCTACAGATGGGTGTGCAAAATCTGTAACTATAGGGCAAAGCTGATGTGTAACATATTTAAGCTGCAATAGGGCAACATCCAAGGGTCCCTTGCAAACATATACTACTGTAGCATCACACCAAATCCAAGGCTCCATATGGTTCAGACGGACACGTATGTTTCTATGGCCTTTGTAAAACGAACTCAACTTATATGGTCTACTTCCATCAACAGAAGAATCCACAAACTTTGGTGCCCTTGCTGCAGGCTCTTCAGATGCAAAGAGAAATGCCCTCGATTGATTTCCATTTTTACCACCACTTACAGTTGTTTTCCCAAACCTCCATGGTTCTAACAAGTGAGCATTTGTGAGTATCAGGCCTTGATCATTAAGCAGAACACCAGATGCCCAAACACCATCATCAGTTGTAATAAGACAAACAGACACCAATGCCTTCTGAATTGGTAGTGGAGATAGGCAACAAGAATCACGATGTTCATACTTAAAAGAGTATGACCCATTGGAGTCATGGCTGCTATATAATAACGAGTTCCCTACAGCATTTAAGTTTCCCTTGTTAATATGGAACTCTTTTTCTGCATTTTGGGGCTCCTTCAGCAGCAAGTCACTGCAAGCAGTTGCAATGGCTTCCCACGGAATCACCAGCTGTTACCCAAGACTACAGTTCTGTATGATACAATAACCATGAGATAATTTAACAATAAATGAGATGGATCTTGGCAGATTACCTGAATTTCAGCACCGCTGTTCTTTTGCCTCAATGGTCTGATCAAGATACCAACCAACTGTGCATGTTCACCAAATATTGGACCACCTTCCATTCCTGATAGATTTAGTGAAAGATAAAATCAAAATCTGAATGGCAACAAATGACCACAAAAACATAACAGAGAAATGCTCATACCAGGAAGACACCGAATGTCTGCCATCAGCAATGATTGCGTGGATGATCCAGGAGGATAGCAGTTGGCAACAGATCCCATAGATATGCTGGTTCAAACAGCTAAGAATTAAATAGTGGAAATCAAAGGATTTTCTGACGTATATAGAGAGAGATCTAACAATCGAAAGGTGTTCCACTAGGTGACATTTTTAAGAACCAAGCCAAAATAAAGAAACTTATAGTGAAGAAACCATACCTATTAAAGAAATGCATAGGTGAGAGGACACCAAAAGGAGAGCCCACTGCTAGAAGAGAATCCCCCCTTTTACTTGAGGGCAATAAGGCTAAGTTTGGTAGATCCTAATTCATAACAACTTTTGATATTAATATATACCTCAAGTATGTCTCTGTGTGTGTGTGTGTGTGTGTGTGTGTGTGTGTGTGACTTTCGATATTAATATATAGCTCAAGTATGTCTATGTGTGTGTGTGTGTGTGTGTGTGTGTGTGTGTGTGTGTGTGTGACTTTTGATATTAATAAATACCTCAAGTATGTATGTGCGTGTGTGTGACTTTTGATATTAATATACACATCAAGTATATATGTGTGTGTATGACTTTCGATATTAATATATACCTCAAGTATGTGTGTGTGTGTGTGTGTAACTTGCGATATTAATATATACCTCAAGTATGTCTCTGTGTGTGTGTGTGTGTGTGACTTTCGACATTAATATATACCTCAAGTATGTCTCTGTGTGTGTGTGTGTGTGTCTGTTGTGGGATTGGATTTGTTATAACGAGTTTTCACCGAATCATATTGCTAAGAAAGGAAAGAACTAACAGCAAAATTACCTTCAAATATGAGGAAACTCCAAGGATAGCAATTCTTGTAGTTGACTTGTCCAAAAGACTTCGATTATTTGATTCCTCAAGTGGCAGATGCCTACGACTCTCGTCTAATGGTTTGCTGTCATGCTCAACCTGAAAAGATTAGTTAAAATCACCATTTCATGCTATTAGAATAAACAAAATCAAATGAAAAAGTTAAATTAAAACAGGAACCAATATTCCTTTTTTTTTTTAAGGGTAATGTTCTCAAAAGACAACAGTGATTCAAAGAAAATGTTCCAAATGACATTAGATTTGGAAAGTAACATTCAATCATTTGTTCAAACCAAATCATTTCATAAAGACGCAGGCCCCTAAGTAAGGAATATGCAGTAATAACTTGAAGAAAAAAAAACTGTTNTGTTGTGGGATTGGATTTGTTATAACGAGTTTTCACCGAATCATATTGCTAAGAAAGGAAAGAACTAACAGCAAAATTACCTTCAAATATGAGGAAACTCCAAGGATAGCAATTCTTGTAGTTGACTTGTCCAAAAGACTTCGATTATTTGATTCCTCAAGTGGCAGATGCCTACGACTCTCGTCTAACAGTTTGCTGTCATGCTCAACCTGAAAAGATTAGTTAAAATCACCATTTCATGCTATTAGAATAAACAAAATCAAATGAAAAAGTTAAATTAAAACAGGAACCAATAGTCCTTGTTTTTTTAAGGGTAATGTTCTCAAAAGACAACAGTGATTCAAAGAAAATGTTCCAAATGACATTAGATTTGGAAAGTAACATTCAATCATTTGTTCAAACCAAATCATTTCATAAAGACACCGGCCCCTAAGTAAGGGAATATGCAGTAATAACTTGAAGAAAAAAAAACTATTAGGATCCCACATTGGAAGGGAAAAGGGTGGGCATGTAAGTTATAAAGGGCTTGGGCACCCTCCCTTAGCAAGCCAGTTTTCTAAGGAGAGTTCTACCAAAGCCCATGAAAGACCCCAGGCCCAACCCAATTGTTTGAGTTGTTGGAGTGGGTTCTTATCAAAAACACAGAATGTCGGACAATTTACCACTCAACAACTCAATGTTTTTAGCTTCAATCTAAGGCTTCAAACAGAAATATAGAAAAATAATATCTGAAATCCATAGATAACGTGCAGATCACCAAACATACATTCTCATACATACAAATTTTGGTTTCTGATACAAGCAACACAACAAAATGGCAGACATATAGAGACAAGCACTTCTTTACCTTTCTACTTAATAAAGCATCAATCAACTGTTTAAAATCCAGAAAAATATATTCCTATTGGACAGGATACATCTCTACATCATGCCAACCAAGTTAGATAGCTACTGGTAGATGCCTTTAAATCATTATATGTATATAATCTTGTAGAACTTATTCTAGGTCAGATAAATTTTAATCTGAAATACCAATACAAAACTCATATTCAAGGAAAAAGTTCCAAAAACTAATCTAAGATAAACACATGCAAAAGAAATTGAAAAACCTCATGCACTACTGACCTGAGTCCGAATAACATCCATCAAGGGCTGAGAACCATTATCATATGAGGCCAGGGACCAACCAATCTCCCATCCATGCTCTGGTGAGCCTGAAGAAGCTTCAATAAGTGATTGAAGAGCAAGGGCAGATACAGGGATGTGAACCTTCACATTGCATTGATCCCAGCATCAAAAGCATATTACATGCAATTATATATTGTCAAGAACAATAAATTTAAGGAACAACATAAAATGCTCACCACATCATTAATTATCATCTCCAGTGCCACAGATAATTACAAACATTTAATGTGATATTGTAGTTGAATTTGAAGTACATAATAACTTATTGCAACATATGACTGCTCATATTTCATGTATATACAGTTGTTCATATGGCTTAATATATTCCACATAGAAACTGAAGCCTCAAATCAGAAAGTCATAATCAACATGGGTTCAATACAAATATTGGAAGCATCACCCATGGCGAATGGTACAATTCATTAGTATAATATCACAAATGTCAGAGCTTGAAACTTTGAAATAATCATCCACCTGATGACTGCTTCCATTGACTCCAAAACCCCAATTATAGTGATGAATATGCACCTAACGTAACTTTGATAATCATATCCATTAATCTCATAATGTTTTGAAACTACACTTATTGCCAAAGAAACATGAGAAATTTAAATCAACCTGATATTAAATCAACAAACAATTTACTACCAATTTATAAGGCTCTTGAACATTCAACTCAACAAACAAAATGTAGATAATTTGAACACTCACCAACTTTATAACTTGCGCACTAACCCATCCAGGGACTCCTTTATCCAGACACTCGTGTCCTGTCTCCGACCTCAATGTGCCCTACAGATTAAAAAACTAACACATCATATCCAATTCTATAAATCTACTATAACAAAAATTCCCAATTTCAACTGAAAAAACAACTATATATCATCTTATACCTCCACCATAACATCAACCTGAGCACCCGAAATCAACTCTGGACGGCCCTGCAATAAACAATAAGCACCGACAATTATTCTAAAACCAACAAATATTGGCAAGCAAACGTGATCTAGAACCAAAACGACAGAGTTTGCACCTCAAAAACATTCTTCTCCCTGTGTTGCATAGACAAAAACGGCTCAACAACAGAAGCAACAGTCACAACCAATCCATTGACTCCCCAATTTCGTTCACGCACGTCAGCATCGTAGATGTTATTGGGCAGTAACATCCCAGAAGCTGAAAGTGTCGTTTTGCCGGAACTAAAACACATTAACACACCAATAAACAGTCAACTCAAACAAAAAAATGAAATTAAATAAAAAATCAAATCAAATTAAATCAACTGACTTGTATTGATGGAAAGCGTGTCTTCGCATCTTTAGACCTTTGGGGTCCTAAAATTTAATGGAAAAAAAGAAAAAGAATTTAATTATTCAGGGACTAGTTAAAAATATAAATAAATAAACATACGTTTAATGGACTTACAGGGCCTTGAACTCTGACTAAGACACCGAAGTTCCGCGAAAAGCCGGCCGTTTCTGAAAAACCCATGCGGATTTAGCGGAGATTTGGAGGTTGTATGTTGCAGTGAAGTCTTGGGAGTAAGTATTTTGGATTGAAATAAGATTGTCTTTAAGTTACAGGGGAAGAAAGAGATAGTTCATGGTTGCACGCCTAACGAAGTAGATAAGAGGAACGACGTCGTGAAGCTCGTCGTCTGGGACGTGCGTGGACTGGGAGGTGGACCCTTCCGGAAAAAT
Source organism: Pistacia vera (assembly GCF_008641045.1). Taxonomy (NCBI): domain Eukaryota; kingdom Viridiplantae; phylum Streptophyta; class Magnoliopsida; order Sapindales; family Anacardiaceae; genus Pistacia; species Pistacia vera. Next base: position 167,383 of record NW_022196140.1, on the reverse strand, counting down.
TTCATATATGTATTTTTATTAGCTAATAATAATGCAATCCGAAAAGGTTGGTCCGATGATCAAGAGATCTCTTCTTTCAGTTTTTTTAATTACCTATTATAATTTACTTAATTTTTTGGATTGGTAGGATGTTCAATAAATCCCAAAATATAGATTCAAGATCAATTGAGGTGTATGCAAGTTGATCCGGACACTTCGATTATCCAAAAAAATAATATAATCTTAAACTAAAGGGATTGGTATGACGGTTAAGAAAGTTTGCTCATTTCATTGATTTTCTGGGTTCAAACCTTAAGGTCATTTATCATATTATGATTTACCTGATCTTTTAGATTTGTAAAATGTTTAATGGACCATATAAATTAGTTGAGGTATATACAAGCTAGTTGAATACTCTGATTACCGAAATAAATAAATAAATAAAATAATATGATGTTCAAGTTTTTCTTTGAATTTTTATTAATTTATTTTCTTTATAATTTGTAGATTGTATTATTATAAAGTCTGTAATTATAATAATGAGAGTATTATATGAAAGACTTTATTTAATTGATTTAGAAGATGAATTAATGTAAGATTTCGACATATTTGTACTAATTATTGATAATTGATTAATGTTGGTGGGATGAGGAAAAAGAGGCAAACAAAATGATGGACAGTTTGATAATGGTATTTTCAAACAATTATTATCATTAATTAGATTTAGAGGCACCAATCACCAAAGAACTTCCAAAAAGTTGCAAAGTTTTTATTTTTATTTTTTCTTATTATCCGACCAGTTTAAGCGCATTTCAATTAATTTCATGAGGTCTTAAAGCTAAACTTTTAAAGATAAATTCAAACTCAAAACCTCTTAAGTAGTACATTCAAGAGTCCCTATAAAATCATTCCACCACCCAAAGGTAGTTAAGTTGTAAAGATTTAATTACTGTTAAGACTTTGAGATTAAAGTAGTAAGTGTGACATTAAAGAGTAATGCTATGCTTACTCACGAACTTACTAACCACTTTACCCACCTTTGTTAAAATTACATATGATACTCATACTATGTTTATGGTACATGTATTATGCTTTATATTTACAAAGGAGTAAACGACATGTTCCAACCCAAGGTTTAGTGAAATCCTAGGTTGGTACCCCTGGTTTCATAAATTCCAGATTCTCACCCTTAAATGGACATTGTTTCCTTTATTTTAACCGTTAAAGGCTAAAATGGTCTTTTTCTCCTCCTTCTTCTCTCTTCCCTTCCCATTTCTTCTTCATCTCTACCTCCTCCCATCTTCTTCTTTTTCCCTTCACATCTCAAAACTCCATCTCAAAATGGCTACATTTCTGGCCACCCGCCTGATTCTAATGGCGTCTTGACGCCCTGCCACCACCATCCAATCTCCCAACCCCACCCCACCAAAACCCCTTGATCCCCCACCCTGCAGATCGTGCAAAGCACACCTTGGGCGTATTCTGAAATCAGTCCAGCCGTCATCCTTTTTGCCACTTTTCCAGCTTTTTTTTCATCCAAAACCACCACCATGTGCCTCTTTAAACCTCCCACAACAAAACTCCAGCCTTTTCTCAACTGAAACCACCATTCCAACTTGGAAAATGCCGACCACAACTAGGTTTTTCTATGCACTGTGTGATTGTCTCCAGTCGGATTCTGGTTGATTTTGGCGGCCTCAACCCCAAACGACACCACCCTTGCACTCACAAGCATCTCTCCTTCAAAATCCCCAACCTTCCTGACCATGATTGCTCGTCGTTCATCGCCGCCACTCAACTTTGGGTTTTGTGAAATTAGTTGAAATGGGAGTTTGATTGGGTCGTGGAACTGATTTTTGATTTAGTTTTTAGTTTTGTATTTTGTTTGATGTTTTATTTTGACTGTTGTGTGTTGTGGTGAATGTATTGGGAAAGAAGAAGGGCCGAATATGGTGGTGGTTTGGCTGGCTGGTGTTGGGAAAAAAGAATGGCCGGCTGTAGTGGTGGTGGTTTGGCCGGCTGGTGTTGGGAAAGAAGAAGGGTCGACTGTGGTGGTGGTTTGGCTAGCTGGTGTTGGGAAAAAATAAGGGTCGGCTGTGGTGGGTTTGGAATGGGTTCTGAAGAACAGAAGGGGAGATGAAGAAGGAGAAGGTCCAAGGGTAATTTGGTAAAAGAACCATTTGTCTCTATGCTGTCACTAACAACGTCTGTTTAAGGGTGGGAATCTGGAATTTATGAAATCAGGGGTACCGACCTGTGATTTCACTTAACCTTGGGTGGGAACATGTCGTTTACTCTTTACAAAAGTTAGTAAGATGGTTAGTAAGTTCGTGAGTAAGCATAACATTATTGAGCATTAAAATGTTCCCATAATCTATAGTTTCCTATTTCATATTCAATATTTTAGTACTTTCTTTTTAGAGTACACTAGATATATACATACACTAACCTATGAAGAGACGAGTGGGGGCTGATGACCCATTCAAATTGACCGACCCATCTAAAAGTAAAAAGTAAAAAGTAAAAAACTTTTTTTATTATTTATTAATTCAATAAGATTTGGTGTCCTTGAGCAGATAAGTAATACATGAATACCTGACGTATGTTTTTTTAGTAAAGGAAAAAATCTGTCAATGAAATTAGTAATTAAGATAAAAATAATAAATATATAAAACCAGATAGAGATATAATTGGGATTATAGATTCCTCTGGTTGTCTTTTAGCGATGGATCTTGGGCTTTGAATTATATAATTGCTTCTCATCTCAAGCCTGGACCAATCAGACGGAGCACATCCATTATTAATAATATGCATGTACCAAATCCATTCACTCTTCAACCTTTCTTTCACGTGCTTTAATACCAGTAAACAATTTAATTTGCTCTATTTTTTTCTTTTTCCTTTTTGTTAATTCTTTTCATTATATATTATTTTATCTATACACTTGTAATATTATAATTATATTTATGAATTATTAACTGTGAAGAAGATCTTATTACAATAATGATCATTAAAAGATAATTGATTAAATTACAAAATAAGTGTTTGATTTGGTATGAATAAATAATTAATTGTGTGTGCAGTGTGTAATTAAACCCATTTCACTAAGCATTTAAGCATAAAAAGACATCTAAATCAAATATTATTTGAGCTATAAAATCCCAATTCATAACTATAATCTACGTACCTTTGCACTCTTTCGAATCATCAATTAAGAATCACTTCAATTCCCTTTTAAGCACAAATTAGTTAATCATCTTCCATGTCTTAAGATGGCGTTAATACACATCGTCACTTCACTCAGCTTAGTTATTTATTTATTTATTAATAATCAAGGATATCCGGATCAGATTATACATATTTCAACTAATTTTACAGGACTTTGGAATTATCAATTAGATAAGAACTTCAATGACCACCCCTATTAGCAATAGGGAAAAGATTTGAACTCAATAACTCTTGAGTAATACAACCAAAAATCATAAGTGAACTATTCGGCCATCTACGCATTGGTTAACTAATCTCTCAGGAACCTAGAATTACTGACCGGATGAGAGTTTTAGTGACACTTCTATTAACAACCGAAGAGTATCTCAAATTCAAAATTTCTTGAATAATACACTCAATAGTCTTTTAAATATAAAGTTTGGTATATTTTTTACCGCGTTAAAAACCTCACATTACAAGGAGTTGTGTAACTCAAAGAAAACAAGATGTTACTTTTTCAACTATTAATTAATGATGATAACATTGTAACAAAAACTCTTAAATAATATGATTTTAATTAAATAAATAAATTTTATATTTAAGTAAATATTAATATATTGTTTTTGGTGTAGGGAACGTGAAAATGTGTTAAATTTACATATACAGAAAAGAGTAATTTAAAATTTTCAACCCTTATTGTGTTAAAAAAATCAAAACAGTCTGATTGGGCCACGTGTTGACCAACCACAACCAATCCCAACTCCCTTACAAAGACCAGTATAACACTGTATAAATGTACACATAAAAAAAGCAGTTTACAAATAGAAATTCGGTAAGAGAAAGCACGAGCCTTAACCTCAGCCCATCCGCCTCTTTCTCTCTCTCTTTCTCTACACAGGTCAAGCCATATTCTTCTTTCTCACCACCTTCTCTCCTACACAAATCACCACCACCACCAACAGCAACGATCCTTTTCTTCACTTTGTACATACACAGATTCTCACTTTTTAAAATTTTCAAATACACCCCCAACACCCACCACAACTCTTACTCACAATGCCAGCTCAGAAGCGTTCTTACGACAACTCCTCCATTCCCCCACCCGACGACGCTCATGATTCCCCGCAACGCCAACACGCCAACAACCACCACCACCACCACTATGCCGAAACTAGTGCTGCAGGAGCAGCTGCTGCCGCTGCTGCTGATGCTGATGTGGATGGCAACGGTACGTTTTGTGTGACTATATTATTGTTATTATTATTAAGGAAATAATGAAACCATGACTCTGCGTAATTGTAAGTTTTCTGTGTGCATTTTGCTTTGGGTTTTGATCCTCGTTTTTACTTTTGTTTTTCTTGTTATCAGAATCTGATCGAAGCCGTTCGTCTGGTAACGAGGAAAAAGACGAGTGAGTTTGTTTCTTCATATGTTTGTTTCGTTACTTTTACTCGTTTTCTGAGCTCGATTGCGCGATCTGCATGTTCTGTGTTTTCTGTTTCTTACATTTGCGACTACGTTTAAGGAACTTCGATATGGGTTTCGTGGGCTATAATTTGTGGCTCTATTTTGTGCTAGCTTCTACTCGTTGAAAGCGGGCATAGTTTGGTTTTTGTGTAGAACGTGACAGTATGCGTCAAAGTTTGATTTGTGATTGGTTATGTAGCTTCGACTTAGCGGTTAAATTTTGCATGGGGTGGTTGATTAGAAGTGTTGTGGTAATGTAACGGCTGGGTTGCGTTTGAGCTGTGGGTAACTCCTTGTACATCAATTTAAGCTTGGTTTGGTAATGCATTTTACTGGGTGGAAGTTAATTCTGTTGTTGTTTTAGTCAATTGAGATGTCGCGGTGATATTGCTATGTATTGTAATGATTCATGGGCCACAGTGTTGGCTTGTGTGTCTCAAGATCTACTGGGACGTTACTGTGGTGAGTTTTGGTTTTCTCGAAAGCCCCAGTTGACTTTAGTGGTAATACAGTTTCATTTTGATGCATTGTGTGAGTATGTCGATCACTAAGTAGCAAGATCAACCAAAAGATTAATACATATTCTTACTTTGCCTCTTTGCATGAAATGCTCGATGGTAGCAATTGATATTTTTTATGTTTTAATTAAGGTGGTTTTTGTACAGTTTTAGTTGCCTTCCAGACTCCAGTACCTTTTTCTATTCACACTTCATGTATGTGAGAATCATATCTCTTCAAAACTGGAAAGTTGGAAGTCCAAATCGAAGCACTGATAGGGTGTATTAACAAGTATAAATTGTTCTCTGTAAACCATTTAATCTATGGTAGTGTCACTCTTAATGCTGAATGATGGTGTTGATCGGTTGAGGAGGATGTGAATATATGATCAATTTATTAAATATTTCCATCAACTACTTCTCTAGATGATGATGCAGATTTTGTGGTAGATAATGGTTCTCTGTCATGTTACTTGAAACAGAATGGGCTTGATCTTTCAGAAAGTCAGACTTTGGGTTTCTTTTGGTATCTTTGATGTGTGCTACTGATGTCTCACCTGGTCATTTTAAGCCACTTGTTTCTTTTTGTTAAGAAGCCTAATGCTTATGAAGATGGGTCAAATTAGCTTTTTGAAAATTCCATTTTTGTAAAGGAGTGGATCATGCCTTCTTATACTGTCTTTGCTGGAGGCTCCAAATACTGGATATTCAAATGACTATTCTGGTTAGATTGATTATAAGGACCACACTGCTGTCAAATTTGTAGTGAAAACTCTGTTATTAACTTGTATTTCCATGTTTTCAAGGGAAATGTGCTAGAAAGTGCAACATGACCTATGTATTTATTGTCGATTTGTTATTTTTTCTTGATGCCTTTTGTTGTGTTTTCATTGAAAGGTTTTTATCAGTCCAAGAGCGGCTACTTTCACGTTTAAATGTGATTAGACACACTTAGAGGAATTAGCAGAAACCAAGTTTGTTGTTGAAACAATTTTTCATAATATCGCCATATGATGATTACATTTCTGTTTATTTTTAATTTTTTGGCCACTTGATTGCTCATTTATATTTGCTTGTGTATAAGTTTTATGATGTTCCTGATCTGAAGGTTTAGAATATCCTTTTTTTCTGCAAAGCATGTGTTTTTATTCAATCACTTGACTCATAGAATCTTGTCTAATTCATGCACCTACTAAGAGATAGTTACATTGGTGAACCTATATTTTAATTGTCAGTCTCTGATATGCTAAAAGGCCTGCATTGGTGTTTGTTCACAGGTTTGTCCTAGTAAAGTTGTCTGATATACGCAAGGAAGTGCAATGTCCTATATGTCTGGGTAAGATTCTATGATGCTTTGTTAACTATGTTTACTTTCTACGTACTAATAAATTATATATTGCCACTATTTGATTCTGCTGTATATTCTATATAAACTTTGATCCTTGGGTGTCCTCCTAGGCTTTATATTTAGGTTTGGGTTCTTTTAGGACTTGTAATATTCTATCAAGGAAAGTTATTCAATAGTTCTGGACACAAGTATTAGTTTGGTAAGTATGAATAAGAACTTCTATCATAGTATTGAATCATTGAGATTAACCTTCCCGCAATGATATATTGTTATGTTTCAAGCTTTCTATTGCATACAAGTTACATAAATGTGTTTTTATTGTGGCTCAGCCCTTAATCTGAGACATAAGACATGGATCTTTTGTATTTGGTGACTCTTAAGAAACCAAATGAGTTTACTAGTTTCAATCATTTAGAAGTTTTCAAGAGGCATAAGCTTCAACTGTCAGATACACTGGAGATCTCTGGCTGGTCACCGGTGGTATTGCCTTTTTAATGAAAATCTTAAATTTAACTTGCAACTTCAGCTTTCTGGCTTGTAGCTCTACATTTGTTTTTTATAACTTGGAGTTTGTATTATTTCCCATCAAGAAGAGGAGATGATTAATGGAAACAGGAAAATTTCCCATATATTTTCGCTCAAGGTTTCTTATAGAACAAAGTTTGAATTGGTCTTACTTAGATACTGATCAGAGTTGGTCTTTGCAAGAGTGTGTAGTTTGCTTGTCCAAGTAAAATGCTTATTGAATGTTATATAACCCACTGATTAGCAGATTACATTCTATCTACAAAACTTTACATAGTCTTCATGTGGATTTATAGCATTTGCCATATATTGTAACTGATACAAAGTCGTGGATTGTCCGCAATCTCTGAATTATTCTATGTATATAGCTTTTCACTTAGCTCATAACCAATTATGTGCGAATATGTTAAGCAAGGTTCCAAGTTGGTATCTCCACAACTTAGGAATCAATTTATTATCTCTCTCTTTTTGTCCATCTTTATTTTAAGTATTCAAACACTTTTGAACAATTATATAAGAGGGTGCTGTTAGAACTGTTAGAATAAAGATATGAAACATATATATGTTAGACTCTTACCTAATAGCTCAAGTTGTTAAGTCAAATGGTTACTTAACATAATAATAGAGCTCAAATTCTCAAGTTTGATCCCGCATATGTTTCAATTCACTCATTCATGTCTCTTGGTTTTGTTTTCTTTGCTCGACAGTCTTTGAATCCATTGTGACTTTAAAATTGGATTCATGTTACACATGATGGGTCTGTTCGACTTAAATATAATATTGGGCATTTAGTTAATTGGCTCATAGCATAATTTTTGGTTGAAGTGGTAATTTAATCAGAACTTTCTGCACAAGCATACCGAAAATATCCAGCTTCAATGTTTTTCTCTCATGTTTACCTCATTCTACTTCTTTTACGTCCCTTCTCTCTAACCATTATTAGTTATGTCATGTTCAACAGTTATAAGTACTTTTCTAGGTAAACTCTGTCATCTCGTTGCTCTTCATATCCATGATAAGCACTTTTCTTTCCCAATTTAAAATTCTCCTCTTGTCAATCTTTATTTGGGTACAAGACAGTTTAGCTATTTCAAACTTGAACATTTTTTTCTTGCACTTACTCATGTTTCTTTAACAGATTATTTATTTGAGCCCGTTTTATGTTTTGCAAATAAATTAAGTGCAACATGACTTAAAAACCAAAATTTGGCATCTAATTATTATTACAGCTCCGATGTAACCAGTTAAATAATGGATCTAATTGAATAGTTCATTAACTATCTAAAAGGATACTGATTCGTTATTGTGATGGGGGTGCAGACTAAGAGCTTTAAGTTCTTCAGCTAATTTGTATAAGTCACATGGCATCTTTTGCTTCTTAGCATTGATGAGTATGTGTGAATTCTAGAAACTTATTGATTTCCCAATTTCTGTGTCTAGGGATCATTCGCAAAACACGGACAGTTATGGAATGCCTGCATCGTTTCTGCAGGGAATGCATTGACAAAGCTATGAGAATGGGGTATGGTTAAAGTATTTACCTTCTCCTTATTCATTTTTTGAAACATTGAGTTTACATATCCCTGCCAGTTTTGTTTTGAGGTGATCTTACTTAGTCAAGTTCAAATGTGACTTGTAAGCCTTAGAACTTTCTTTCATTGAAAATGTTAATAGAAATTTACTGTAGGAACAATGAATGTCCTTCCTGCCGCACGCACTGTGCTAGTCGTCGCTCTTTGAGAGACGATCTAAACTATGATGCCTTAATTGCAGCCTTGTATCCAGATATTGACAAGTATGAGGAGGAGGTATAATTTCATTTATTTATTGCATTTCAAAATATGAATTTGATCCTTATTTAGTTGAAACTCAAGGTTTCATTTTGAATACCTCCTTTAGGAATTGGCTTTCCAAGAAGAGGAGACAACTCGCAACAAACAGGTGAGATATTGCTAGTTTGGTTATGGGCTTATGCTTATAGGCAGAGGTATTTTTCTCATTTTGTTCCTTTGAATGCTTGTGTAAGCTCAAAAGTGATATGTGTTTTATTTGTCTGTTGTGATTATATGCCCACTTTTCTTTGCCTTGGGTTCTTCATGCATCATCAAGGAATAGCAATCATTTCTCTATAGAAAGGAAAACAGTTGAAATGCTTAAGTGATTATTTGCCCTGTGCATTGAATCCACTGATCGATATTTAAACTTTCAGAATTATAAAATCTCAATTTGAACTATGCATGCCTTCATTTTTGTATGTAAACCCTTAGGTTATCCATGTGTAAAACACAAGTATCTTGCACCATATTTCAGCCATCTGGTTAGGTATTATGTTAGGTATTCATAGTGCAATTATATTGCTTGAAGCCATTAAATTTTTAGTTTCTTCAAATAGATCCAAGCTTCCATTGCACAAACTTTCCAGCGGCAAACAGAAGCTCTTGGCCGCAAACGGACTGCTAAAGCCACAGCAGCTGCATTTGTGAGGAGATCAAATGGTCGTTATCGAGATACTCCTCTGGGGAGGAGGAGAAACTATCGAACAACTGAACTTCATGGATCTGATGATAATGAAGATGCAAATGGAGATGCAGGCAATAATTCATCTTCTGCTGATGAACGCTCAACAGAAGTTAGACCAAAGAGAGCCAAGAGATGGGTTGGAGCTCGGTTTTCTCAATCTTCAGCTGCTGGTAGTGCTGACGGAGGTGGTGATGAAAATGACTCTGAAGTCAATAGAGAATCCATGGGTGCATCTGCTGGACTCATTGGCCCTTCTGAAAGGCTTGCCTGGGGCAAAGGTGGCATGCGGTCTCACACACGGCATGGCAGTGTGAGTGGTGGAAACGGTAAGAATGCCCGGAACAACCGCCTCTCTAAAATAGTTGATTATCTCCGGAACTTGGAGGAAAAAGATGACCAGGTAAGGTTGACTTGTTCTTGGTGAGAGTGCGATTAATATGATTAGCAATCTTTGCTTATTTGTTGCTTTAAATTGATGCAAGCTATTGACCATAATGAATCCAAAACTAAGTTTGTCATCAACGTGCATACTGTTCACAGCTTCTTTATGATTGCTGTTCATGAGATTATCAGTTTATCATGGTTTCTCACTGATTCTCATTTATTCTTTACCAACATGATTTGTCAATGACCACTCTCTTTTATTTCAGTTGGATATCCACCTTATGCTTGTTTCCTTTGACGAACAAAGAATCCCAAGTTTGCAACAGCCATACCTCTGCTGCAGGCCTACATTGTCTGTGAGGCACTTACGTCAGGTTGTACTCCTTCCATCCTAAGCGTTATTTTCAATTTTACAGCACTTTGTCTCAAATTTGAAATCATTTTGGCTTTACCACTGAAATTGATGTTTAATTGCCTGTTGACAGTATGTTGCTCTCCATACTGCACTGCAAGCAAATGAAATTGAAATATACTTGGTAAAAGAGTTGCATACCAAACTCAACCCTCCAACCTCTGCAAATTCTCCAACTTCTAACCCTAGTGTGATAGATCTGGGCAAAGATAAGCTGCAAGCTTTAGATGAGCAAGAAACTTTGGCAGGGCTTAAAACACAAAATTTCAGCCAAGGCCAACTGGTGAGCTCTCTTCCCAATTTATTGATTTATGCATAGAATTCAAATCTTCAACGTATGCACAACAAAGCACGCAGATGTAGTAGTGGTAGTAGTATTCCATTTTAGTCATTGTTTCATACTTGAATACTAAACCATTCCTTTAATCTATATGCTTTTCTCAGCTTCTGGCATATCAGAAAAATTTGTCCAACTGAAAGTGGTGACTACGGACATTATTGCTGGATTTGTTATCAAGAAGTAGCTGTTAATGGTGTTTTTACAAAGCAAAGGGAGATATAAATATACTTAAAACAGGGATCACAGGTAGGTTTCAATTGCTCTAGAATAATTAGTCTTATTATATAGTAAGTAAGATGAGGCTTTAGATAATCTAATGTACACGTAGAGTGTTTTAGAAGTAAGAAATTATTAGTGTTGTCATCCAAAATGGCTTGTTGTAACTGATATAATGTCATACATATATATTTTATTTCAACTCTGTGATTGTAATTGTTTCTATCTTTTTAGTGTGTGCTTAAAATCGTTGTCCAAGCTATGTCCATTTATTGAAGAGGCAAGTTGAATCTGTTTTAACTGAACAGGAGACTCTACAAGAATCGTCTTCCACAACTCCCTTCTGATTAACTGAGGGCCTGTTCTCCGTCTTTAAGAACGCCATTGTAATATTAACCTTTCGTTCTGAAACTTTGGAATTATCCAGCAGGGCTTGATATATAAAAATAAAAGAGCAACTTTTAAGGAGAATTGGAACAATTGACATTACATAGGCCTATAAATCCCAATAGAAAAGGCCTTTACTTAGAGGAAATCCCAGTTGAGTAAACGACTTTTTCCCACCCTAGGTTTGCCTCAATGACACTTTTCCACCTAAAAAGTTTCAAAATACCACTTTTCCACCCAACACTAATGTTCTGTTACTACTTAAAGTCGATTCTGATGCTAAAAATTCTTTCTGTCACCACCATTTGAGCCTCTGATCTCTTCTCTCCAAAAATCCTTTCACTTTGGCGCCTGATTTCCTGTCGATTGTCGGCCATCGTAAATCTAGGGTTTCCTATTCTTAGTTGATTTCCGACTGATTCTGACGGTGAATATTCAATCAATCACCACCATTCGATCCATCAGCCTCTACTCTACAAAACCCTTTTTACCCTCAGTCCTGGTAACTCGCCAAACGGCGGCTAAGAAAGTGAACTGTATTTTGGGTATTAACAAAATATAGACTTGGGTGGAAAAGTCGTGTTTTGAAACTTTTTGGGTGGGAGAATGTCATTAAGGAAAACCTGGGGTGGGAAAAAATCCTTTACTCAATCCCAATAATAGGAAAGTGATTTTTACAATAAAGATTAACTCAAAACTCAATCTTACAAACTCTCTCTCACAACTCTTAGGTAGCAGCTCCCCGTTTTTGCTGATGAATTTTGAATTTTGGGAAATTCATCAGCAAAAATCTAGGGGCTACCACCTAGGGGTTTTGAGAGAGAGCTTGTGAGATTGAGTTGTAAGTGTAGTATTATCCTGATTTTTAACCCTCACTAATTGATCTTTAACCCTACTTTTAGTTTAATTTTTTGTTTTGACAAATTTAACCTTAATTTAAATTACTAGAAATAATATTATAATTTCTAAATACACTCATACTCTATGTTATAATTTTGTTTTTAATTTTTAACATGGAATCTTACATAAACATTAACCCTATGTTTTCATGACCTAATCATAAATATTCATAATTATTGAAACCTTTATGTTTTTTTTTAAACATTTGTTTGTTTGATAAAATATAATACTAAAACTATAGAAAACATAACAAAATGAATTTGAATATGAAGAAGAGAAAATACGTTGAAATTAGGAAATTAAAAGAAAAAGAGTAAATAAATTTTTCCCACACAAGGTTTGTCTTGATGACACTTTCCTACCCTAAAAGTTTCAAAATACTACCCAAAGTCGATTTGGGTGGTGAAAATTCTCTCTGCCACTACTATTTGAACCTTCAGTCTCCTTTCTACAAAAACCCTCTCACTCTGGCACTTAATTTCTCGTTGATTGTCGCCCACTGCAAAACTATGGTTTCTTGTTCTTAGCTGATTTCCAGCTGATTTGGTGGCGAATATTCAATCGGTCACCACCATTTGATCCATCGGCCTCCACTCTACAAAACCCCTCTTACCTTGGTAACTCGCCAAATGTCAGCTAAGAAAGTAAAATATATTTTGGGCATTAAAGGAATATAAACTTTTGGGTGGAAAAGTAGTATTTTGAAACCTTTTGGGTGGGAAAGTATTATGAAGGCAAACCTTGGGTGGGAAAAAGTCGTTTACCCAAAGAAAAAAAATATATTTAAGTGCAATTTAGGAAAACTAGTATAAAACAAAAACCTAATTAAGTTTGAAATTGAGAAAGATAAACCTAATTAAGCTTAGAAGGTTGTTTTTGGTATTAAATTGGGTTTAAAGACATTGTTGTGTGTGATTTTTCCATCAAGCTCGGAGAATTGCAGGGTAATAGCTCAATCCAGAACAAGTTTGACTCTACCGATTGCCCGAACCAGCATAAGCTCGTGGAGTTGTAGCTCGACTTAGCACAAGCTAGTCATGACCAATCCTTGCAAGTGTTCAACCAATTCGCAGATAACCTCAGATCCCGGATATCTTGGGAAGGATTAAAATGACAGCAATCTTTGCGCAATCATAAAGCCCAATCGCGAGAATATCATAATTGCAGTTAGAACTTAATTGTAATCCCTATATTTTTGCTCTTTCCTTTTTACAAACTCTGTATATAAACCCCCACCAACGATGAGAAAATGGTTAGAAAACATTTCTAGGATTGTCATTGTAAGCTCTCACAACAAATACAACAAACACTGGATGTAGGCTCAGGAGTTCATCTCGCCGAACCACTTTAAAAATATGTTTGTCATTTACTTTACAACCATTATTGTTTACTCACGATCTCGTCAAGGTCGATCGAATCATTCTAGTTGATGCAAATTTATGTATCAACATTTTGACATTAAAAGAAGGGGCCTTTGCCAACATCTCATAAATTCTAGCAAACAACCACAGCGATTTAATCAGTCCAGGCCTGCAATGGTGCGTACAAGATCGAAAACCACCACCAGAAACCATGACAATGTGGACACCATCCATCAAGAAGTGCAACAGAATGTCGCTGGGCGTTGACCACTAGTGCCTCCAACTTAATAGGGCGCAAATAACCAGGGGGCAAGAATGCCAAACCTTGAAAATGGCCAACTGGTAGAAATGATCATAACAATAGTTGCATAGGCGAGGCGGTGCAACAGAATATGGCTGAGCTGAGAAATCAGCAACCAATCGCACAAAACCTTGACCAGCCACGCTTCACTGATATCACCCCGACAGGTCAAAACTTAGCTGGTGACCAATCCGGCTCATCGACACCAAGAGGCGACTAATACCCTTGACGTCACAAAGTTCACTCCGCTCACGAGCGTGAGTTCCGCAAGCAAACTAACCCCAGGACGCGACCAGGGAAACAACCAATAGGTGAAAGCGAAGGTAATGGTCACCCACGAGACGCTTGACCTACTCGACTATATTCCCAGCGTCAGCGTGCCAGTCTTAACCTACGCTCAAGACAAGCTCGATCCTCGCAAGCTTGCGAAACAAGTCATGTGCGTCAATCTGGCAATGACCGACATTCTGGTTATAACCGATGTCGCAAGCAACGCATTGACGAACATGATAACACATATCAACCAAGCCATCATGACTCAACTTCGCGCATCAATGCGCGTAATGGAAGGGGTCACAAGCAACAGATTTACGAACTCATTTGCTCAAGGTAAGACTGAATAGAGCCAGCCAGGGCAATCACAATGAAGACTTAGATCGTGTGCAGAAGATGCTCGATGACCTAAGAGCTCGCCAGAACAATACGACGGAAGAAATAGTAAGCTCCCTCTTCACAGAAGAGGTTCTCCAAACCTTGCTTCCACAAGGATTCAGGGCACCAGAAAGTAAGTTCGATGGGAAAGGAGATCTTAGAGACCACCTCGACACTTTCAATGACCTGATGGAGCTGCACCAGGTCTGTGACTTGGTGAAGTGTCGCTACTTCGTGGTCACACTGGTAGGGATGTCAAAAGGTGGTACAAAAGACTCAAGGTGAACTCCATCAGTTCTTGACAACAATTCTCCTCGCTGTACTTGCAGCAATTCCAAACGAGGAGACAGTTTGCAATGCTGCTCAGTTACTTGAGCAACATTCGTCAAGAAAGAGACAAAACACTGACCTCATATTTAATAAGGTTCCAGAACGAGCAAGCAAAGGTCGCGGATGCCCTTAAAGAGTCAATCTGGACTTTGCTAATTGCAGGCATCAGGACGCAAACGGAGCTGTGGAAAGAGCTCCAAAGTGAAGATCACGTAAGCCTGACCAAGTTTTACCAGATGGCTGTAAAGCACCAGAGAGTAGAAAGCTCGCTAGCAGCCCTGGCTGAAGCTAGCCTTGAAGAGCCTCGGACAGGTGACAAGATCGCCCATTAGACAAGCGGAGGAGCCAAGAAAGCAATGATGGGGATCGGAACAGGTCCCAAAAAAGACAGAGAACAGATAACCGCGGGAACAAACATCTTTTCTAGTGATACGCAGAGTATACCCACGTCACGCAAGAGATAGCCCACATATACAAAGTCTCCTGTGAGGCGAAGAGACTGCCTGCTCTGGAAAGAATGAGGGGGGCTCCGGGCAGAAGAGATCGGCAAAAATATTGCTGATACTACCAGGACATCGAGCACAATACCAACGAATGTCGAGCCTTAAAGGATGTCATCGAAGACTTGATACGAAGGGGCCACCAAAAGGAATTTGTTAAGGAGGCACCAGCTCGAGAAAATACTGGCGAGCAAAATAACCAGGTCCAACAAGCCCCGGCCAACGCCAACAATGATGTTCTAGTGAGCATGATCTACGGGGGGCTCAACATAGCGGGGAGCTCAAGGTGCGCTCACTAGCAATATGCTCGAGAAGCCAGAATAGACTCAGTCCCCCGAATAATGAACTGTGAATAAAAGCCGCTAAAGCAGCTCAAACAAGAGAGCGAAGTGGTAGGATTCACGGTCGAGCAATGTGAAGAATCCCTTCGCCATAATCATAATGCAATTGTAATCGTAGCTAGGATCGGTAATGCTAGAGTATTGAGGGTGATGGTTGATAATAGGAGTGCAGTGAACATCATCTTCTTGGGAGCTTTCCGAGAAATGAGGTTTACGGAGAGAGACTTGAAGGCGTGTCCTTCGCCGCTCTATGGATTCATCGAGGAAAGCTTGGTCCCCAAAGGAACAATCGACCTTCCCGTGACTCTGGGGGTAGAACCCAAAATCAGAACGGTGATGGCTGAATTCTTAGTGGTAGACTGCCTGACCATATATAATGTCATCCTTGGTGACTCTGGGGGTAGTCACTTTAGTGCGTTGCCAAGCTATGAGGTTCAACTCCTGGGGGAGTAACAACGATCAGAAGCTGCAGAAAAGAATCTCAGGAATGTTACAACTAGGCCATAAATGCTACACTAAAATGGCTGCTCCTAAGGACAATGGTCATTACAAAATCTGAGCCACAACCCAAACCTCTCGAGGATACCATAGATCCTCGCATCCATAGAGAAGAGCCCGCGGCAGGGCCAATAGAAGAGCTGCAAGAAATATGCATCAGCGAGGAAGATCCAACTCGCATACTGAAGGTTGGTAGCAGCCTGAGCAAAGAAATGGCTGATAATCTGGTGGAGTTTCTTAAGAAAAACCTCGACGTGTTCACATTGGTGCATGCGGATATGGTAAAGATCAACCCTGAGGTAATGTGCCATAGATTGAACATCGACCTGATAGCTTGACCAATAAGACAGAAGAGAAGGTCTATGGAGGCAAAGCGTTCTAAAGCGCTCAAAGATGAAGTTGACAAACTCTTGAACATCAACTTCATCAGAGAAATGAGTATCCAGATTGGCTCGTCAACCCAATCATCGTTAAGAAGTCGAATGGCAAGTCATGGACTTGCATCGACTTCATAGATTTAAATAAAGTTTATCCCAAAGACAGATTTATGTTGCCCTGGATTGACCAATTAATAGATGCAATGGCTAGAAACGCACTACTCAGCTTCATGGATGCATACTCGGGATATAACCAAATTCCGATGTATCAGCTTGATGAAGACCATAACTCCGTTATTATTGACTATGGGATTTATTATTACAGGGTTATGTCGTTTGGCTTGAAGAACGCTGAGGCAACCTATCAGGGCTTAGTGAATGTAATATCCCACTTGAGGTACGTATTTAAGATTTGTTGTATTAGTTAAAAGTTTATTGTCTTAACTTAAATTGAGGTTGTATGTTGAGTTGGTTGAATTGTTGCCTTGAAATGGGTTGAGTTTTGGTGAAGTTGGAAATCCAAACTTCGCCGGGGCGAAGAAGAAGCGTCGCCGCGGCGAGGAGGAGAAGTTGCACTACGGGTAGGTTCTGCCCTATTTCGCCGAGGCGACGAAAAATGCTTCGCCGCGACGAAGAGCCTAAAACAAAGATTCTTGAGTTTTCTAGAGAATTCTTCTTTTGGGACACAATGACCATTCTACCCCTAATTAGTAGGAAAAGTGGGGAGTAAAATGAAAGGAAATTTAGTAGAGATTGTGTTTGTATGGGGGTGTAGTTGTAAAGAATCAAAGGATATAGATGGAATTTCCAAGAAAGGACAAGGGCAAAATGGGAAATGAAGCTTATAATATGAACTAAAAAGAGTAAAGTGTAGAGAAAGCCCTTATTCATCTTCATTCCACCGCCTCTTCCATTGCCCATATTCTCTCAATTTCTCCACCCAATTTTCCAAGAGTTCTAAGGGATTTAAGAGGGGTTTTGAGTAGAGATTTCATCTAAAGCTTTCTAAGGTAAGAATTCATGCTTTAGATGTGAGTTTTCTTGTA
Source organism: Pistacia vera (assembly GCF_008641045.1). Taxonomy (NCBI): domain Eukaryota; kingdom Viridiplantae; phylum Streptophyta; class Magnoliopsida; order Sapindales; family Anacardiaceae; genus Pistacia; species Pistacia vera. The sequence goes on along the minus strand of NW_022196140.1, from coordinate 149,796 downwards.
TTTATAGTGAGGTCTTATTGTGTTGTTGCTGTCCTTGTGGTTGTTTTGAGTTGTAGAGAAGAGACAAGTCCACAAAGGGAAGGAAAAGTGCTAAGGAACCCATCTTTGCACAAGGTAAGTAAATCCAACCAAGTTGAGTTATGACTAAGCTTTGAGTAGAGACTTATTTTAATTATGTATGTACATGGTATACCTACTGAAAATTGAGATGAGATGTGTGCTTAGTCTTAGTAGTTGGGATTGATTAAATATGAGAAGTGTTGTTGATATGTGTATTGAGAATGGAGTTTGAGATGAAGTTTGAGAGATGTTGTGTAATCCTTTTTGGGAGTGCTTTTCTTGACAGGGATTATGAGTAATTGAGGGAGTTTTTCCCCAATTTGGATGGCTAGAAAAATGAAGTTTAGTAGTAATTTTCGTAGGGTGTTTATATGCACATGAGATGTTTGAGGAAATGCCTAAGTGAAATCTGCCCTGTCACTGCCGTAACTTTCTGAGTAATTTTTGAGTATCTTACGGTTCGAACTGGGCTGAGACCAAAACAGAGAAGTTGTAGCCCTGTTTCTAAGCTTTGAAACGAGACCAGAACCGTAGTAATCCGAGGTGTATAGCATAAGTTATGGCCGTTTTAGTGTGACTGGTGCAGAATGACTGTTTTGAGGAAATCTTGTAGTTGGCATTTCATTAGTGCATTAGGGAGCATGAGCTAGCTCTACACCTTTGTTTATACACTTGAGAAGTAGCTTGAGATTTAGTATAGAATGTGAGTATAAGTTCTTTAAGAGTTAAGAGAAAGAGAATAGAGTAGGTTGTGCGATGGGGAACCCGTGAGTAATGGGTAGAGTATTCCCGCATGTACGCCGCATTGAGAGCGCGGCATGAGTATCAGATAGAGAAGTGGTGTAGCCCGTGAGAGTGCATGCGGATGAGGGCTATACCCGAGTACCCGAGAGAGAGAGATTATAGACTCACATGGCCAAGGGTTCCGAATCCATGCATAACCGAGTCCGATCGGCTAGAGTGAATAGAGGTCACGTAGAGCGGGAGTGAGTCCCGGCCGTGCCCCCGGTGAGATGGGGTCGTGATTTATGAAAGAGTTATGAGAAAAGAGTTTCTAAGAGAAAGAGAAAGAGGAAAAGAAAGACGTACCCAAAGAGTTATTGAACGGGGAGTTGTAAGGAAAGAATTAGAGAAAGAGAGTTACGGGGCTAGTATGAGTAGAGGATTTACTTACTGAGCATTATTTTAGTGCTCACCCCGTTGTTTTCCCATGTTTTGCAGGACCTAGGTGAGGACACTGTCGGATGGATGTCGGCGTGCGAGGAGGAGTGGTTACACTGTCCCTGATGTTTTGATGACTTTTTGTATACGTTATATATATTTTGTGTAAAAATGCATATGTTTGTAAAGAGTATGTATATATGTTTAATAAAAGAAAAACTTGGGCCCAATTTCTTTATGTTATTTTATATGTATTTCATTATAATCTTTTGAGTAGTAGTGGCTATTACAGTGAACAAGATGATCACCAATCAAATTGACAAAACTATGGAGGTGTACATCGACAACTTGCTCGTCAAGTCAAAGGTTGCCGAAAGCCATATTGAGCACCTAGGGTAAATGTTTGACATCCTTAGAAAATACAAAATGAAGCTCAATCCTCTAAAATGTGCTTTCGAAGTAAGCTCGGGAAAGTTCTTGGGATTCCTTGTAAATCAGCAAGGTGTTAAAGCCAACCTAGAGAAGATTCAAGCTCCTTTAGACATGAAAAGCCCGACCAACATAAGATAGGTATAGAGCTTAACAGAGCGTGTGGCCACACTCAGCAGGTTTGTTTCCTGAGCCACGGACAGATGTTTACCATTCTTTGAGACCTTGAAGGGGAAGAAGGGTTTCAAATGGATGAAGGAGTGTGAGAAAGCCTTCCAGGAACTGAAGGAACATCTGGGACAACCTCCTTTATTATCAAAACCTGTCCAGGGCGAGCCACTACTGCTGTATTTGTCGGTATCAAAGTCCGCTACCAGCGTAGCTTTGGTACGTGAAGAAGGGGGTGCAATGGTCGGTATACTATGTGAGCAAAAGACTGCTCGATGCGGAGACGAGGTATTCCGAAATGGAGAAGCTCGCCTATGTCCTTCTCATTGTCGCTAGGAAGCTGTGGTCTTATTTTCAAGTGCACTCCATTCATGTGTTGACAAACTTCCCATTGAGGAAGATAATGCAAAAGCCCAAGGCATTGGGTAGATTGATCTAGTGGACGATGGAAATGAGTCCACATGATATCAAATACATCCTAAGAACGACAATCAAAGGTCAGCCTTTAGTGGACTTCATATCGGAATTCTCCTGTCAACCAGAAGGGGAAATAAGTCTGCCTGAGGCAAACACCTCAAGTGAAAGCGAATAGCAGAAGCCAAAGCTCAATAACCTATGGTAGTGAACTCTGTATGTAGACAGCTCCTCAAATGAGAAAGGGGCAGGAGTGGGGCTTTTGATCGAAAGTCCCAAAGAAAACCCGGTCAGAGCCACAGTAAGGTTCGGGTTCGCTGCCTCTAACAATGAAGTTAAGTATGAGGCATTACTCGCAAGGATCCGCCTTGCCAAGGAAATGGGGGTAGAGTCCATCAAGATTTATGGTGACTCCTAGCTAGTAATCCACCAGATTACTGGGGAGTATTAGGCGAATGAGGACAGAATGGCATCTTACCTCCAACTAGTAAAGTCCGAGCTTGAGCAGTTTAGATCTTTCACAGTCCTTCAGATCCCAAGGGAGAGGAATTCAGTAGCCAATGCTTTAGCCTCTGCAATGAGCCGAGAGAAAACTGATTCGATACCAGTTAAGTTCCTCCCAAGTCTAAGCATCTCCGCTTTATAAGAACCAGTCTTAGTGACAAGTCGGAGATACAGTTGGATGGACGCAATCATTGCCTACTTAAGGGATGAAATGTTGCCAGAACACTCCGCGCAAAATCAACTCGATACACACTCATCAATGACAAATTGTATAAGTGTGGGTTCAATTCACCACTATTGCGATGTGTCTACCATGAGGATGCGAACTATGTTTTCAAAGAGATCCATGAGGGCATTTGTGGGAACCATGCAAGAGGTAGATCTCTGGTATACAAAGTGCTTCATCAGGATCATTACTGGCCAATAGTTTTTGACGATGCAGCAAACTATGTGTGCAAATGCAACAGATGCTAAAGGTTCGCAGATGTTCCGCGAGCTCCGCCCTAAGAGTTAACTACTCTGACAAGCCCCTGGCCATTCGCGGTATGGGGTATCGACCTGATAGGCCATTTACCCCAAGGAAAGGAGGACGTTAAGTTCGCAGTGGTTGCTGTAGACTACTTCACCAAGTGGGTAGAAATCGAGCCTTTAGCCACCATCAAGTCAGACAAGCTCGGAATCCCTCACACTATAATAACCGACAACGGAAACCAGTTTGACAGTGAAGACTTCAGATCTTTTTGCGAATAGCTTGGTAATAAGAAGAGTTTTGTTGCTGTTTATCAGCCTCAAGCCAATGGTCAAGTAGAGGCTGTGAACAAAGTTATCAAGCACACCATTAAGAAGAAGTTCAACGCCCTGAAGGGAAGATGAGTTGAATAATTGCCCGAGGCATTGTGGTCTTACAAAACGACAGCCAGAAGCTCAACAGCAGAAACCCCATTCTCTTTATCATACGGGTGTGAAGCAATGGCACCTTTCCCGCCAACTGCCTTCGAGGCAATCACAAACTTCTTCACACTTGGGCCTCCCCCAAGTTTACCCCCGCTTCGCTTTTTGTCAGCGACGTTAGTAGGCTACTTTATCGCCAAAGCAGCTGGCGATTTTAGGCAGCCACAGAAGTTGCCGCCTTTTTCTTGAAACCCTTTGGTTTCTCGGCCCACATTTCTGCAAAAAAGAGAAGCAAGCAATAAGCGACCTGCCTATACAAAAGAAAAAAAAAACGCGAGCAAGTAAGTACTTACCTTTCTCAAGAATGGTAAAGAATTTGACATTATCCTCACAAAAATCGTATGCCCTCAAGTGAGGAAGTAAGATAATCTCGTTAACATTGCACTGTCTATCAGAAAGGTTGCTGAAGGGCTGAAGACTCTGTAAGCTCGTAGCGGGTAGAAAATTTTGGTTGACGTTAACTACAAAGCAAAGAAACTCGGTTAGCTTAACCATCGAGCTTGAGAACTATCTTCTCACACATTGGTGGTCAAAATCTTACTAGCTTCCGAAGCAAAGATGCCGGTCTCCCCAACCTCATAAAATAAAAACTGATAGTCCCAATACGAGACCTTCTTTAGGACATTGGCTAGCCCATTGAAATGTATCTTCTTTGCCTTGGAGAGGTAACACGTCTGGACTTGACCCTTATTTGATCTATACAAATGGACGAGCTCCTCAAAAGATGGCTCGCCCAACTCGATAATCATGTATGCTATATACAAACCTACGATTATAACGTACGAGTTTACGGATAGCTGGAGAGGAACGATGTAGAATCGTCTCAAAACTTTGTCGATGAAATGATGAGGGGAAATGATATCCCACACCTTAAAAGGGTCTCAACGGTCGCCACCTATCCTGTGGGTAGGGGTGTTCAAAAAAATGCAAAAACCGAACCGAACCGGTAACCGAACCGATAACCGAACCGGAAAACCGGTTAACCGAAAAAATGGTTCGGTTACGGTTCGAAAAATTCAAAAAACCGAATTTCCGGTTCGGTTAACGGTTCGGGAAAAAATAAAAAGCGGTTAACCGAAACCGGTTTTTTGAACCGGTTTTACAAAATATATATATATGAAATAAAAAATAATAATATTATATATTATATATTAAATAAAAAATAATAATATTTTTAATGTATCGTTAGTAGTGGTCAATGGATATATATGAATGTCTAATTTTTATTTGGATATGTATTATTTATATTTACAATTTAATTTAAGAAAAAATAAAAAAAAATAAGTTTTATAAAAAAAAGGGAAAACCGGTTCAAAACCGGTTAACCGCTTTAAAAAAAGCGGTTAACCGGTTTTTCGGTTAACCGAAAAACCGGTTTTCCCTCTAAACCGGTTCGGTTTCGGTTTGGGAATTTTCCCGAACCGAAAAACCGGTTCGGTTCAAAAAAGCGGTTAACCGGTTCGGTTAACCGCTTTTGAACACCCCTACCTGTGGGGAGATTCCTCTGAGAAAGGTTCCCCGAAACCCTCAAGTTGAGCTGAGGCGCATAAGTCTCAGATCCTCGATATCAATCAAGGATTGCGGTTGCCTCCGCAGCCTATGAGCTGGAGACCGCTTTGACTGAGCCAACTCCACAGAGGCATGATCGGACAAGCCTGCCGCGTCAGGATCCGAGCTCTGCATGACGACCTCCTAAAAAACCTTGGGGATTATGCCCCCAAGGACTGTCAAGCCTGCAAGTGATCAAACATGCGATCGATCGTGTGGCTGCTGGACGAAGACATGACTATAGCTCGCCTCTGGGTAACTGAAATAGAAGCGAACAAGTGTCAGAGCTTGAAAAACTCTGCGACTTATCCACACTTTGCTTTCAGTTTAGGCACCCGAGATAGCTCACGTCAAACAACAAACGCACACGACCTACCAAGGATTTTGGAGGCCACCATGATAAACCCCTCTTAAACCCAGGACCGCCGAAGATAGACTTAAAAACCCTAATAAAGCTCTAAAAGACTCAATGTGGCCATGACAATGGCCACTCTCAACCTCGAAAATAAGGAAAACAACAAAAGGAAGGTAAAAGAAACCTTACCAGAATAAGAGAATGAGATATTTTTGCTGGAAAAAGCACCGTGAAGATGAAGAAGCAGTGATGGAATGAACAAGAACGTCTGAGAATTTTGGCAAGATGAGTAAGCTTTCTGATGAGTTCGCCCGCTTTTATAGTGGTTTGCATGGGAGACAAAAGGGTGGGGCTCGATTGTAGCCGTCGATCTATAGTGAATCTCGACCCTCCATTCGTCGAGCAATCTCGACCCTTGGACGTGGCCACGTGTCAACTATCCGCGAGGGACGACGAACCCTTAGGCTTCCATGATCATAACCACCGTCGCACGTCGCCTCAACTTCGCGCGTGGACAGTTGTTGTTGCCCACGCGCAACGAAAAGTAACTGTCAAAGGCGACCGCATGGAATTTACACAACTATCATTCCTTTTCAAATTCTGAGTTTGTCAAGAGTGTTGCAGAAGAGAGAAGGTCCAAGTGTGGAATACGTCAACTGAGCACTAGTCCGACTCTCGAAGTTCGATCGAATTTGCATTCAATGCCCTAATGATAATGTCGAGCTTGATATCAAATCAAGCAATAGTCTTCAAAGCTCAAAATGAGCATCGAACACTAAGGGGCAGATGTTGTGTGTGATTTTTCCATCAAGCTCGGAGAATTATGGGATAATAACTCAATCCAAAACCAGCTCGACTCTACCGATTGTCCGACCCAGCACAAGCTCGTCGAGTCATAGGTCGACTTAGCACAAGCTAGTCACAACCAATCCTTGCAGCTATTCAACCAATTTGCAAATAATCTTAGATCCTGGATATCTCGAGAAGAATAAGATTGACAACAATCTTTGCGCAATCACAACACCCAATCTCGAGAATATCGGAATTGCATTTCAAACTTAATTGTAATCCCTATATTTTTGCTCTTTCCTTTGTACAAACTTTGTATATAAACCCCCTCCAACGATGAGAAAAGGGTTAGAAAACATTTCTAGGATTGTCATTGTAAGCTCTCACAACAATTATAACAAACAGTGGACGTAGGCTTAGGAGTTCATCTCGCCGAACCACTTTAAAAATCTCTTTGTCATTTACTTTACAGCCATTATTGTTTACTCACTGCTGGTTACCCATAACCACGCACACATCAGTTCTGATCCCGTCAAGGTCGATCGGATCACTGTAGTTGATGCAAATTTTTGTATCAGCAGATTTTTTTTTTTTTTTTTAATTATAGAAGAGATGGACTTAGTCATGGGGATTGGGGGTGAAGATCAATTAGATGGAGGGTAAAAATCACTTCCCAAGATTATAATCAAGAGTAGAGTTACTGGCACCCTATTGATGGACTGAAAAATACCCCATTTCAAAGTTTTAAAATTAATTTTTTTTATGACACCCTATAAATTTCATAAATGTCCGTCCTTTTATATTTTATAAAAGCTAATATTTCATTCTCTTCACTTATGCTAGGTACCTTCATATCGTTCTTTTTAGATAATTAAATTTAAAGTTAAAAAAAAAATTAACACTAAAAAAAATTCTTACAAATAATTCCAATAAGATAATATAGCTAAGGAACACAAAAACTATATATATCAAAATAACTATCAATACTTTGAAAAAAAAAAAAAAATTTATATATGAAACAGTAAAAACTTATACTATTGTATTGCTTATAACCTGAAATATTACATTGCAAATTTTCTCCTTCTATTAATTTTTTTAAAATAATAATCTGAATAACATAAAATAATTAGAGGTTATAAGATAACAGTAAATGTCAAAAGTATTGGTGAAAAATAGAAAAATTATCGTTAATTTTAATAATTTAATATGGAAATAAATTTATCATTGTAAATTTTATTTGAAAGTGAAAATTTTTAAATAATTTAATATAAAAATAAATTGATCATTATGAAATTTATTAAAAATTATAACTTATTAATTTATTAGTGAAATATGAATAGATAATATATACAAACTTAAACTCCAAAGGGTTAGCCTAAGAGTAAAAAAAAATTGCTTCATTCGTTGACTTCTTCGATTCAAACTTGGGACCACCTACCATAAATTTAATTTGTGGCTTACATGGGACAATGGTTTTAGAGGTGTTTAATGAACTTCAAGAATTAATTGAGGTATACGTAAATTGATCTAAAAATCCCGATAAAAAAAAAATTATATATATAACCTGTATCAAATTAGGTCAAGTGTTATACTCTCATTGAATAATCAATGAGATGAGTAGCATTGTATTATTATTTGGATCAAAACAAAAACGGAGGAGGAGAGTAAAAATCATAAAAATCTTATAAAAAAAATAATATTACACTCACAACCTCCACATGACCCCATATGACAGTTCACAATTAATCAATCATAATTTATTAAGTGAAACTCAAGTGAGATCTATCATAAACTAATTAATCGAGAGTTACGATATCGAAATTATTAAATAAAGTTTATAAGAAAAGATTATCTAACGTCTTTTCATAAAAAAAAAAAAGCATTGGAATTTGGAGCTATTAACTATGAATCATAATAGAGTTACACAAAAAATATTAAAAAAAGTAGCGATATTTGCATCAATTGATCCGGATCAAAAATTGTTTTGGGAATTTTCCTTTTAGTAATTTTTTTTTTTTTTGGCACCTAAACCCTGTTTTTTTTTTTAGGGAAAACAATTTATACCATTAACATTATAAATCAATGAGAGAGAAGTAATTATTACTTTAACGTCTCCAAAAATAAAGTTTGGAAAGTAGGGATTAATTTATTAGAAAGTTGGAATTAATTTATTGTAATAATTAAATTGCTTTTAAAAAAAAAATGCAAAGATACCCGTTTTATCTCCCAAAGTTGCAAATGTAATCCCTTATTACAAAGTAAATGATTTTTTCTTGTATCAGACCTTTATCACTTAATGTTGCAAGCGTAATTTCTTATTGCAAGTGTAAGAACCGTTTGCAAAACATCGATTTTCAACACATTTTCATACAAAGGCATACCCTTTTATCTCATTTTTTTTTTCAATAAATGAATATGCTAGTTCATATTGTGATATAATAGTTGTTGGATAAAAAATGTTTTTTGTAATTGATCTGAATGTTGTGTGGATAAAATAAGATAGAGCTTAATAAAAAATATTTTATGTATATTGATTTGAATGTTGTGTGAATAAAAAAGAGAAAGCTAGATAAAAAAATATTTTTTGTATATTAATCTGAATGTTGTGTGAATAAAATAGAGAGAGTTGTAAAAAAAATATTTTTCGTATATTCATGTTTTATGTATATGCATTCTGAATATTATAACAAAATATATTTTTCTTAAATATTCTTAATCACCTTAAATTATATAGAGATAGATATAATATATATTATATATATATATATATATATATATATATATATAAAGTCTAGTATAGAATGAGTATGCTATGTCATTATGATAAAAGTCATTTTCTCTAATTTGTTTAATAAAATTAGATTGTATTAATTTAAAAGATGAACGAAAATATTAATATATTTATTGATCTCTTTTAAGAAAATATTTTAAAAAAATATGACGCATCTTTTTACATAGATAGTAGAAGGATATCTTAACAATGAATGGTGGGCTACAGGTTATGCGTTGCTCCACGTATTATTCAAGTGTTTATATATTCATCGATCTCTATTTAAAGAATGTTCATAGATTTTATACAATTTAAGTGTTCATGCAGTTTTGAATGTTCATAGATTTTGTACAAGATAAGGACTTAAAATTTGATAAAGCCAACCATTATAATCTAAGTGTTTATATTTCGTTTGATATGATTTTATTTATTAAAAAGTAATAATTTTCATGGTGGGAGGAAAACATTATTCAAATTTGGAAGACAACTATAGGATCCGAAGCGCGAAACACAGTTGTATTAAAAATATTGTTTGAAATTGAATTTTTATCAATAATATCTTGAATATAATTAAACTTATAATTGCTGAATAATAACTCATACCACACAACTCTTTTCATATAATTAAATTAAATTAAAATATTAAATTTGTTCTCGATAACAATCAAATAATAAATCCAATGTTATAAAACTATCTTATTGAATTTGATTTTGAGACTTAAATCGTTTTTTCACATTTTAAATTAGCACGAACAAATAGGCTCATTCTTTTACTTTTTAATTTAAAAAACAAAAAAAACAAATAGGTTCGTTTTATACGTAGAACACCAAAAATCAAATATGCCCCTACTTTATCTTTATCCATTGATCCAAAAATGGTTTTGAAAAGCAAGGAAAGAGTGGCCCCCTTATCCATCATACGTGGCAGTGTGTTACACATCATCAAAAGATAAGCACCATAGATTTTGATTGATTGATTAATTAAAGTTTAACAAAATTCACCCTTTTATTTTAATAACAATATCACACATGTCCCCATACTCCACATCGTAGCACCACTCACTAAAGTTTTACTCGGTCTACATAGGACACGTTACACAATACCATTGAAACGACACCAACACTCAAAACAAAACGACCATATTTACATCAGTTGGTAACCCATCATCATCATCACTTCATCTTAGTGATGGTGGTTCTTGCTCCTTGTCTCGCCACTGTAGAGCCTGCAATTATCACATGCATCCCAACTTCATATTAGTGGGTATCTCATTTAAAACAAACCAATATCAAAATAAATCACAGCCATCTAATATTGATCATAGTTAATTTCTCCATCGCTACACAAAAAAAGTAAACAAATACAACTGCTGGAATTATTGGATCATAAAGTAGCCACTGTGGTTGATCTTTTTATTATACTACATAAAGAGTGAATTGAGTGATTACTCAAAAGATCTATTTCAACGCGCTCATCAGGCAGACTGCCACGTTTTCCTCCCTCCTTCTGGCCTTTGTTTGGTTGCTGAGAAAACGGTGTAAGAAACAAAAACATATATTGAGCCTCATATTTAATTTATTTATCACAACTGTTTCTTTTTTATCTTTTTCCCTTTTAAATGGAATCATGTAAGAAAATAAAAATTATAAGCTCAAGCAACATATATTAAAAAAAACCTCTTCTGCTCAGTTGTAAACCTTAAACTTGAACAACAGAACAAACAGATAAAGCATGCGAAACATTAAAGTTGCTAACTTGAACTATTAATAATTTTCTCGGCTACCAAACATAGCATCAATTCTTCCATCTTATCAAATTATAGTTACGATTTACAAGAAGCGCGTGGATATAACAGGCATGCAAGATGAAAACTTGAGCTGTGTACGTACCAGTCATAAACAGAGGGGGAGTTGGGATGGACGGGCTTGTCGAACACCTCAGCCCCGATGCCTCTAGTGGCAAGGTTGCTACCCGGGTGGAACACGCTCCTCCACACGTTGTCCTTACGCGCCGATACTGGTGTCGTTGGTGTCACTGGAGTCGTCGGTGTCGCTGGACTTGCGGGCATTGAGAGAGATCTCTGGTACCTGCTTGACTCTCCTTCACCATCTAATACCCGTCAGTTTACCATCACATAAACATAACTTAAGATTTTATCTGATGACGAACGTAAAAACGAAGTTCAGTTTTTATATATATACCTTTGATGTTCAAGGGTTGAGTGGTGATCTTCCTGAGCTTGCCAAGGCCACGTTCAGGGTGAGGGCCTCCAACGCCGTCGTCCCAAAGCTTATCCAGCAGCATCTTCACTTTGTATTTTAAACTGTCTTCTATTCTTGTACACTGATAATCTGGTCACCGTACTGGTTTATATAGAAACATAGATACCTAAATATCTCTTACATTATTATAAATTTATTCTTCCAATAATATATTTACTACTTCCAAGCATAGTTTATTGTTGTGTAGTGAGTGGATGTAGTAAATGACGTAGTGGAAATCGGAAAATAGATGGATAAGGATGAAGACTGAGTAAAGGAGGGACCCGCATAATAATATCCACTCCAGATCTAGAGAGAGTAGTTGTGGGATCTCTTCACAAGTGTCACTTAATTTACAATTATTTGTCGCATTCTTTAGAGCAACGTGGGGTCCCTGTAGATGGATCATGACCTCTGATTTTGACATGTGGAACCCACTGCTTTCATAATTCATCGTTCGGTTGATCTCTGATTATAGTGTTTTAAATACAATTCCGTATTTTAAATGAAAAGATGATCTCAAATCTTATCGTAAGTTATTTAAGGGGTTTTCTCGTCCCAAGATTTAATTGAATAACAAAAGATTTCTTAAGATAGAAATAATAAAAATTTCCCCATAATCAATGTATTGATGGAATTTATAGAATAATGGATTGATGAATAATTATCTAATTACCTTTTTATTATTTATTTTAACGTAAAAATGTTGAAATACAAAAAGAGTTTCTATTGTTTCTATAAGGAGAGTTTTATTATTTTAGCTAAAAGGGATTAACCCAATTTCCCACCCAAATAATGACATAACGACACTTTCTCACCCATAAATTTTTAAAATACTATTTTACTATCAAAATTTATTTTCTTTTTTCCATTCTGACATCGTTGTGATCCCACGCCACTATCGTTCTCTGCTCCGATAATCACTTACCAAAACCCCTCAAACCCTACTCTCTCCAACTTAGCCAATTGCCAACAATCGAGCGATTAGGTTTACACAGCTACCCCTCCCAAGTCAAATTCTGATAAATCACAACCACCAAAATCTAACCTTCTACCACCAAAAGACTTATCGGCCTCCCCTCATCAATAACCCAACAGCCTAGATCAATTTTACTCTTTGTTCACTATTAGAATATAAAATTTGGATAATAAAGTGGTATTTTAAAAGTTTGTGAATGAGAAAATGTCATTAAACCATTATTTGGGTGGAAAAAGGTTGTTTACTCATTATGTAATGGTAATACTGCTAATGAAAAATTGTAATAAAATAAAAGTAATATTTTTTAAATTTTTAATTTTGCGATAATAATGTGATGTTTAGCAAGAAAATGTTAATCTAATTTCTGATAATATAGCCAATAAATAATGCATGGGAGGAATGTGGATTTGGTTAAGAGATTAGGGACATAATTGTCATTTTAATAAGGAATTAGAGTCAGTGTCTAGTAAGTTCCATCCAGCAAGTAAAAAGAAAAAATGAGTCAAAACTTATGGGTGTGTCCTGACTTAGAATATAAGGTATTTAATTAGCGTAAACAATTATAACGTAGAACAAGTTACTAAAATTTTGTTCCAACTTTAGATATTTAATTACCTTTCATCCAGATACTTCTGTTTAACATTACTGGATGTCTTTTTCCGGAACAGATCCCTTATACAATCATAAACAAACATGATTCTTTGTGACATAAATAATGATCAAATAATATGACCTAAAATTTAGCATAAAATTATTCTCTGGTTTTTTTTTTTTTTTTAATACATATTTTGTTTTAATAAAGTTTTGTCTGGAAAATGTCATGCAGAAGTCAATTCGAATAAAGTTTGGATACCAAAGTCCATATCTAAAAAATTGACAGATAGATGACCCATTTCATCCAGATACTTCTGCCATATTCACCCTACTTACCCAACACAGAAATCAGGCAATAGAGTGTTGTTATTGAAGCTCCACTTAATTTCTTTCTAAATCCCATTTATCTTTGCCGTTGCTAATGACCAGATCTCTAGTCATTTCTGGTTAGATTCATTCATAGATCTGATAAAAAACAATCAGATCAAAGAACAATCGACCCATTCCAACAACTACCAACAAACGATAGTGACAAACGATCGACTATTCTCTTTGATGACTAAAGTGTTTTTATTAATTTTTAAACTTTTATTGTAGAATGTTTTAGTTAAATTCTCAAATATAAGAGAATAAAAAAATAATTTATATAATAATAATAAAAAAAAAATAAAAAAAGAATGACAATTCAGTAATCTATATAACATACCCACTAATTTATTCAAATTCAATCAAACAGATCTTATACAACAGTCCCAATAATACAATATTCCTGAATTGTCTACAAGCAACTAATACATATTGCAGTGTTGTTAACGTAAAAGGCCTTCCTAATATATGAGTAAAGGGATCAAATGCTTTATCAGGGTATTGTTTTAATAATAGAAGGTTGAATGGAAGTTGAAGCGGTGGTATGGCATTTAGGAACTACATTGAATCAATCAACTTACAAGTACACACATACAATAACAGCAACTTCAGATTTTATCAATCAAAAACAGAAAAAAATGTTTTTTTAAATTTGAAATTTCATTAATCAACAAAATTTATTTGAGTTTTTGGTATTCCATAAATTCAGTAAAATCATCATAGTAATCACATCCAAATTATGGTGCTATTTTCTTTTTTAATACTTAAACCATATTGCCCAGTAGAACATATGAATAAAGAATCATCCACTGGGACAGTAAAATTAAAGAATGGTTCTAAAAGGGCACCACGAGGTGACATTTGGAACACATTTTTAGCAAATTGGTTCCAGCTAATTACAAGAAACATAAAAGGTACAGACAAAACAACATTATATTCCTTTTTTTAAAGTCATATGCCTTTTGCATCCTGCAAAATCACCCAAATTTTCGTCACCTACAACCATTAAGTATTCAATATCTAAAACTTAAAACCCTTACCTTTATTGGCCTAGATCCAGCAAAGCCTTGTAGCGGCCACTGATGCCATGCTGAAATGCTTTCTTCCCCTTTTATTCTTGGTAAATGCGGAAAAATCCGTCCATAAATGACCAACTCCTTTAAACAGATGATAGGACAGGGCTAAGGCACTAAGCTCGAGGAAGATTAGGTCGAGCTTCGATGAATAAAAGAGGAATTGGTAAAACCATAATAGGTGAAGCAAATCGAACCCATTTTCAGATAAAGAAGATAATAAACAAAATTATACCGGCTAGGTAAGCCCCAGATATCTATTCAAAATTGATACTGCGAATTAAGCTGTGGCTTATAAATAGGAAGATGAGGAGATAAGGGTCGAACAATCTCGTTATTAGTTCCATCAACAATCCTTTGCTGAATTGGATCACTAAATGCCTTGCTCCCATATTGCCTCCCAATCTTTTTGTCAAACAAACCCCCTTGCCTTTCAGCAACCTGTTTCAAAATTATACAGAGACTTTTGCATCATTCTCTGAAATGTATAGTAGAAGGAACTCATGTCATCTGTTATTGATGTGTTTTCTCGTTAAAGTTACAATGCTTTTGATAAATGATGAACAAACTATTCCTCTATTGAATTACTGAATTGCAGGAAAGCACTGCCTTAACAAGATCAGTCATTATTGAACACTTTCATAGTTTATTTCATGTTCTAGAGTTTTACCAATCATTGGTTCTGTTAAACTCAATCACATAAAATTTTCCATTAACAGAAGTCCTCTCAGTTTTAAGGAAAATGGAATTTCCAAAAAGTTGTGACTTCTATGGTGTATCATTCGATACCAGTTGCAATCAGAATGTATCTAGGAGGAAATAATTTGTTAGAGCAGAGGGGATCTGACCTCATTAGACATGAACATAATATCGCCAATAACATCAATTAGTGAATCACAGTTAAACGTTAGTTATATTATGATACTGCATTTATATCCATCAAACTGGAAGTAAAAGGTAAGTGTAAATAATAATTAACTAACACATAATGGTGGATGAAGAAGTCACTCACTTCATGTTTGTCAGGGACAATGCCAGTGCGAAGACTGACTAACTTCTCAGCTACAGAGCGAATTCCAGGTTCCAACACAAGTTGAGCAGAAAAGGTGTGATGACCATGTGATCCCTTGGAGATATGCAAACAACATCATAAATTTTCGTATACAGTCCTTAAGGAACTGGCATGCACCCCATCCTGTCCCATGAAACCACCTTGGCTTTTCACCTGGCTTCGTCGCTTCTAGCCCTGCATACCTTGTTTCCTCATATTCTGATTCAGACTCCTCCACAATTCTCTCTGCATTTTGAGATTGAAAATGTGGGTTGTCCTGATTCCCCTGCTCCAATTACCCAAAGAACTTCTGCCTTCCTAATGTTTAAATAAGTATGATAGGTTGCTATGTGGTGAGACATTTTCAAGGGAAGGTAAGGAATATTTGAATGCGGGTACTCCTCACATAATGTATTATTCTGAAGTGAGTAACCGCCTAAGCACCTCCTGACCTTCTGAATCACTCCTAGCAATTCTGGCCAATGCCATGTTGTGAGTGTGAAGTCTCAATAGCTTTAAGATTTAGTACAATTTAGAAGCTATCACCTATTAAACCTGCAGTGAGGGAGCAAGAGAAGTAAGATGCAAAGTGAAACACTGGAACAGGAGGAGCTCAGGGCAGAAGTTAAATAGACGAAGCCAATTCAAGCACCCCAAAGATTGTGCAAGAAGACAATAAGCAACATTGTATGACACTACTAGTCCAAATCAGGTAAAGAGTTTGTTGAAGTATGAAAACGATTGATTCCATGACAACTTGATAAGAAAATAAATGACAACAGTTAAAATGATAAATAGTAAACTGTCAACTTTGTTTTCTTCGTCATGTGAAGGCACATACAAAGAGAAAGTCTTTAGAACTCTAAGATGACGAACAAACAGAGAACAACGAGCATACCAAATACATTTAGGCCTATGTTGACACATTTTATGCAAGCAAAAACTTTGGTGACTGCTACCAAAATTTTCTTTGGGATTTCCAACAGTTTTTTTCCTAAAATTATTTTAAAAATTCACAGCAAGTTCCAAAGAACATGAACATGAGCTTCTATTTCTTGACATAGCTTGATAATTTTGATGAGATTATGCTTGCTGCTAGAATTGTTTTTCACTATGTCAAGTCCTTCAAGGCAAAGCCTTAGAATTCACGACTAGATTTCTAGATATATCCGGAGCTGGCTTGACCATGCAAAGCTATATTTCCAAGAAGGACTGATATTCCAAAAGAAATTGGCATCAAAAGTGAACCACTTGTCCCTATACCAATGGTGGATCTCTCATAAGAATACTCATTTTTTCCAAGACCAAGCTATAGAAGACAAGAACAAGTATTCTTATAATTTTGTAACACATTATTTTATCACCAAACTCATATAGAGACACGAAACTAATAAGCATAAAAACAAAATGAAAATAGGTAGAAGGCCTTTATCAAAGATCACAAAAACAAAAATCCACACAGATGAACCATATCGATTTTTAAACATGATTCATGGGATCTTTCCTCCTCAGATGAACTATATATATTCTTAAACCATGGATCACTAGCATGGTCATAAAAAGAGGGATTATTTTGTTTCACAGGGGGAATACATCCCTTCGACTCGGCATGTTCAATAGATGTACCAAATAGCTAATCACCACAGATAAACTGCGGTATTCCACACCTGCAAATGCAGCCCAACACAAACACACTCAACGAAACAACTCTACACGAATCGACGTACAGGGAAAGCTCAACCAAACAACAATATAGTGTAACAATTTTAATCTCACAACAAATTAAATAAATTTTACAGTATGTTTGCATACAAAGCATTTACAAGATCCCCGCTTTCGAAGTTGAATTCATACACAGATCCAAATGCATGACGGACAAAATCAAAAAACCTACTGATGTCCAAATTATTAGCAAAAATAATAAAATGCAGCTAATAACATACCGATAAGCCTAATTTAAGCCATAAATAAAGAGATGAAGGAATAAGTAAAAACCCTAACCCTAAATCAAAAACCCATATCAGAGGGAAATCATAAGTACAATAACCTTAAAAGCAGTTGCAACGATGATTCTCGACTAAGATGAACAACTATCCTGAATGGTTTTTATATCGGAGTGTACGAAGGGGTCCAGCGAACAGCGGGTCTCCGGGTTCTAGTCGGGTTCGGGTGGTGTTTTTGCGCCTATCCGTATTATGAATATCAAAGGCTTTAGGAGTGAACAAAAATACTTGGTTTGGTTGAGATTTAATTAAATTAACAAAAGTAAATCACAATTTTAATCTTAAATTATGATCAAAATTACTTCCAATTGCCCAAAAGTTAAAAGTCATCTTTCACATCACTTTGTTTTTTTTTTCTTTTCTTTTTTTATCTCTTTCTCTTATATTTTGAAAGAGTGATGTTTTAAACTCCCCATATTTTTATCTCTTTAGACCCTAATCTATGAAGGTAAGGTTTGTGATACTACTTCTGTTAGTATCACCAAGAAGCCATTGCATAGTTGGGTTAGACCTTACTTCTGTATTCTATTTTCAAAATAAAGGAGATCCAGCGAGGTAGAAATCAATTTAGGAGCAACGCTGAAAAGAAATTACAGTAGTTGCATTCCAATAGATGAACGTTTTAGCCATAATCAATTTCAAATTCCCAAATTCAAAGTAGGATTTCTCTAACATAGAACAAGCCCTAACTATTATCTTCTTAAACCTAATGAAGACGAAAAATAATTATTATTTTTTGGATGATTGGGATGTTTAGGTGTGCATTTCAACTAATCCTTAAGGCCTATTAAACACCTTACAAACTCAATATTTTAAAGTAAGTCACGGATATGGTAAGTGACCCTAAAGTGGTTCGAATCCAGAAAGTTAATAAAATGAGCAAACATTTTTAACTGTTAAGCTAACTCCTTTTAAGGTTAAGAAAAATAAATTTTGTTTGACAGAGATCCATACTCAAATTAAATTCATAAGATCTCAGTTCTCAAAGCCTCCAAACCATATTCTAATAAATCAATTTTTTTCCAACTATGGTACATGTTCTTTTTCTCCTACTTGCTTGTGTTGTTACTCAAAATATTTCTATCATTTCTTTAGTTTATTCATTATTATTATTAATTTTAAGCCTTAAACGTCTTCATAAGCAGAAATTGTATTTGCATATACAGTTCTTGTATTCCACCACTCTTTGGATTTTACAGAGGTGAATATATGATCATCAAAGGGAGACACAAGATCTAAGATTTTATTTTAGAGTCTTAGAGATGAAGAGAAGAAAGAATAATGTAACAAGTAGGATTATTTTGAAATTAGGTAGAGTTTATTTAGATGTATAAATATCGTAAGAGTAAATGACTTTTTCCCAACTAAGGTTTGCCTTAATGACACTTTTTCACCCAAAGTTAATATTATGTTACTACCCAAAACTGATTCAAACCAATTTCCGCGGCAAAATTCTCCCATCACCACCATTTGAACATTTAGTCTCCTCTCTACAAAATCTCTCTCACTCCAGCACATGATTTCTTATCGATTATCAACCACCGCAAAGCTATGTTTCTTATTCTTAGATGATTTTTAACTGATTTTGATAGCAAATATTCAATCGGCCACTACCGGCCTCCACTCTACAAAAACCCTCTTACTCTGGCTCCTAGTAACTCGCCGAACACCGACTAAAAAAGTGAAATATATTTTGGGTATTGACGAAATATAAAAGTTAGGTGGGAAAGTGGCATTTTGAAACTTTTGGGTAGAAAAATGTCAAAAGTGAAATATATTTTGGGTATTAACGGAATATAAAAGTTAGGTGGGAAAGTGGTATTTTAAAACTTTTGGGTGAAAACATGTTATTAAGGCACCCCTTGGGTGGGAAAAAGTGGTTTACTCATGCCATAAAAGATTTTAATAGGGTATTTAGGAGTGGTGTTTAAAAAATAACTGGTGGGGGCATTTATAAGGGTGCAGTCGAACCGAGTAGCTCATGAGCTACTCCGGCTCAACTCATCACGAACTCAGGCTCGACTCATCAAAAGATGAGTAGTTCACGAGTTCGAGCTCACCTTCAAGCTCGCGAAAGGTGTCAAGCTTTTCTGGGCTTGATTTAAACTACTCGCGATCTTCAAATTGCTCGTGTTGTCATTCGAGTCGGCGAAGCTCGTGAGCTCGATCGATCGTTTCAGCTCGCTTAAGATCAGATTTACCCTAAAATCTAAAACAAAGACACTGGGCTGCAAAATCCCTAAAACAGATACATTTTCCCTTCAAGCTTATTTCACCTCCACCTCCACCACCGTTATCTTCACTTCTTCACACCGCAGAGTTTGAGATGCCACCCTTCATTGAGCAACCACCAGATGACTTCTTCTTTGTTTGCTTGTTGCTATGTTTTGTGTGCAAGTGGCTGGAGAGGGATAGTAGGCTAGGTGGTTTTGGCGATGTTGGTGGGTTTTGTGTGGAGTTGATGTCAACCTCTTAGGAGCCTGGGGGTTTCGGTGGGGCTGGTGGGTTTTGTTGCCTTGTTGTGCTTGTTTTCTAGGCTAGTTTTGTTTTTCTGTTTGTTGGTGTTTAGGGGTTTTTGTATAGAGTTTCGCCTTTTGTGCTCCTGGTGTGGGCTGTTTGTAAAGGATTTTGTAGAAGTTGATTTTAGAGCTTGGTTTTTGGATTGCTTTGAATGATTTTAGAGCTTGTTTTTTGGATGAAAGTTTGCACCCTAAGTGTTTGAGTTTTTGCTTGAGTGAACAGCAGAAGACATAAGCAGTTTACATTGGTTTTTGCAGGTTTAACCGAGCTTGGCTCGGCTCGACTCATACTTAAATAGAGTCAAGCCGAGCCGAGCTCAAGCTAAGTTTTTTTCTTATCGAGCCGAGCTCAACCTCGAGCCACTGCTTAACTAATTTGAGCTGAGCTCGAGCTAGCCATTACTCGGCTCAGCTAGGCTCTTATGCACCCCTAAGCATGTAGCACTAGCACTACTCTTAATTTTCATTTTGTTATCCAATAAAAAATATTTAACTTATTAATGTTAAAATGATTTTATGATAATATTTCAAATATATGACGAGTAATAATTCAAGAAATTCCCATGACAGATCATTTCTCTTCTTTTCTAGTAATTAGATTTCTGATAAATTCATCCGGCTGGCTAAATCCAAAAATAATATGCATGAGATTGATTAAGAGTCTGCAGAACTCTAAAGAAATCAAATAAACTGTTTTACTGCCGAACCTCGAGCAATGGGAAGCGCTGAAGCCTAACATTTTGCCTATTGCCACCAAGAAAATGACATGATGTAACTGAGAGAACGATAACAACCCGCCACTCACATGATTTTACTACTTAATCTCGTACGTATCAGCACTTAGAACCATTTTTGGAATCATATTTCAGCAAAATACAAATGAAATAGCCCAAATCCATTGTTTGCAAACTTCCAGCATCAAAGGATTATTCTAAAGGAATCTTACCAATCACCTGTTCCTAATCCTAATACACTTGTGTCATCACCTTTATTATTTTATTTACCACCTCATTGGTAAATCCCCCCATACATAAGCTGCATCTAATTATGGAGACATGGTAAAAAACAAAACATATGAAGAAAACACAATCCATCTATCACATTAACTTACCAGTATATAAGTTGTCGAACCTGTTAAATCAATTACGCAACATCATCAATGGCGAACCTCCCTCAAAACAGGATTCCAATCGATGCTGGAGCGGATAACAGTTTCGTTGAGTCCCCTTCCTTTGCTGATCTTGTATGTATTCAAGATCAGAAACCAAATTCCCTTTCTGCTAATGCTAACAAAAACCACAAACAAGATCAAAACTTTAAGTTCACTCCAGCTACTCCCAACTCAACTGCTCATAACTTGAACAAGAGTTCCCAGGATGACATGTTAATCCCCAATACTCAGCTCCGATTACAGGCACTTTTACATCAAGCGAAGCAGTCTGAGACAAAGAACCAGCCCTGCTACAAACAACCATCAAAAAGTGAGAAACCCAAGCAAAAAAGGAGCGGGCGCTGCACTGTTATTTGGTCGAAAATTGTTTCAGTCGGTTTGTCTCACCATGCCGGGAATGTTCCATGCCGCCAAGCCAACCACAAAAAGCAATACCTGTCAGCAAAAAAAATTCAGGTCTTAGTAACCCGTGAAACTCTTCTTTCCATTCTTTTACACCAAGCAACTGCAATTTTTTAGTGATTCATTTTTGTCAAGAGGGTTGTATTTAGTTGAGACTTAAATTCACGCCTATTGTAGTTAGATAGATGAAGAAACTCACACACACAAGTTCTTTCCCAAGTCCGACACCGGCATTTACAGAGAGAGTAAATGGTCCCCCTATATTGTTATTATAGTTTCAAGTCTGCTCAATCGTTCAGCGCACACACAATGTGTCCGGATGTATAACAGCTGTTACAAGCATATGTTTTAGGATTAGAGATTTCTGAGGTTCACCTCAGATCAGATAAAACATCCATGGAATGGATATGACTAGCTATAAATTTATACCTTCAAGTTTTTCAACATTGTGTTTAGGTTCTATTTTAGGGTATCGCAATACCTTAAGGTTCACCAAATCTTATATACTTTATTTTAAAGTTATATGGTTCATTTCTTCTCATCCTGTTAGTCAAAAGCAAACATGTTCATGTTCATGTTCAAAGGATTTTCTATGGTAGTTTTCTTATGCGGATTAAGAGTTTCACAGAAATTTATTGGATGACCTATACATAAACTATTCAGGTTAACAACAATCTAATTTAGCACAAAATCAACTCAACCCTAAGATGGTCAGTAGCTCTATTTCACTTAAAGGTGTAATATTCCTTCATATTTCTCTACAAATAGCAAACAACCAACAAGTACTACCATTCCTCATGGTGAGTGTATTTGTCTTCACCACAGATCAAACCTCTCATCAAAGATACTGTATCACAATGCAACAACTCTAGTATCCTAGATCAAGCCATCTAGAGGTGGATGTAGAAGAAAAGTATTACATAAAATTTGTCGAAAAATCACTAAGACCAAGCAATGATGTTAAACTACATTTGTTGACAAAAGGCATGTCGTACGCAAAATACCTCACTCAACAAATATCTCAACAATGTATTAACATGATGGTAAAGCAACAGGCAACTATCATCTATAAAACAAGGAATCTCCAAAACCAAACGAAAGAATCAATGGAAAACACCAATTGAGAGTAAAGAAACAATATATATATTCCAATTTCCGGCATCGTTGTAACTCATTCCTGAATCATAAATTTAGAATAACATAGTTTTAAAACTATCTTAAAGAAATACAAAGTTCATATTGATATTCGGCCTTAAATGATTTAGCACTTTGCTAGCTTCTAGGCAACAAGTTCAGAAGTTCTAGCAACTTGAAAGGTCCATTTGCGAAAATGGTGTCTCAATGATGCAAATTTACATCCAGGGTCATTCGGTACTTATGCCTAAGAAGTGAATAGCACAACACAGGACCATGGTGCACCAACTTTGAAACAAAAAATACTTTCATTTCAGTTCAACAGGAATCAAAGTAGTAACAGAGAAGTTATACAAAGAAGTTTAAGTGACCAGGAAAGCTATTAAACACAAAACTCCCATTTAAAATATTGCTAAAAGGCTAATATAATGTGATGGCAGAGTAACTATGAAACTAAAGCAGATATTTTTACTATAATTCCCAATCAATCAAATAAAATGAAATATGAATGTTGTAAAAAGCGAAACATCTCATAAGAACTTCCAAAAATCACAATTGAACCTCAATTTTTTACAAGTTAATTTGCCCTCAAACAAAATATCATACTTCACCAATTACTAGAACGAGTAAGAAACTGTACAAAAGATAAAATGGGCTGGCATCTCAAGATTTGCATATTTATCAACGCATCCCTGCAAATAAAAGAGTTGCTGTCAGATGCTGTGAAATGCATTTAAAATCTAGTAGCAACAGTCCTCTAGTATACATAATTCCTGAACTCAGGACACTCCACTCAATAAGCTTTGCAATTTTTGGTTGGGATGAGAAAGATAATGCTTAACTGATTCATGTGGTTGGAATTTGGTGGGCTGTAAGGCATGGAAACCTTGTCAAACTGCTTTTTGCTATTCTGTTATGTGCATCCTTGTTGAGGCTTACCCTCTCGCCAAGTGGTTTCAATAATTCTTTAACAAAATGACAAGACCAGAACGAATGTCTCATTGCTTTTGATTCCTTTGCACATCCCCTTTGAGTGTGTCAAGATCGTTCACTGTTTTGCCTCACCTATCTGCTTTCAGTCCTATTGCATCTGAGACCATCATTTTGTTGTCTACTATCATGACTTGTATCAAGTTTTTTTGACTTTGAAATACTTTCACACAGTGGGAAATGAGAGGTCAGCTTCTTTGCGCATGTACATTTTGCAAATCAACAGATGTCCCACTGCCTCTTCTCCCCCTTATGGAATCTTTTCCAGGTGTATGGCAATTTCTGGTCCAACAAATTCTCATGAATCCGCATTGAGAAGATACAGAACTTTGTCGCCAGTGCATTTGGGACAATGGTCCTAGACACATTGAATCAACCATATATTTGATGATGTGGTGTGTGTACAGTGGATGCCTTCACATAGAGACAGAAACTTTAAGAGAAACGTCTCCTATCTTAGGTGAGTCAAAGCCATCATGAAAGCGGGTCATACGACTTCCTGGAGAAGATATATTGTATAGATCGATAAAAAAAGATGGTCGAAAAGGTAGAGATGGTTCCCAATCATGTGGATGATACTTTTGTTTTATATCAGCAGAGAGCAGTGGTTTTTCTGGTTCAGAACCAGAGAAGGGGAAGAGCTTTTAGCAACGAAGACGATTTAGAAGTATGGCATTTTTCTATCACACCAGAACCGCTTTTGAGCACTGAGAGACTTGCATTCAAAGAGGAAGAATTAAAGGCAGAGATGATCTATCCAGTCTGAAACATTGTGAGATGGCAACATTGCCACCAGTTGGACCAGAGCTCACTTGAATTCAAGGATGCTCAGTGAAGAATAATCACTAAGCCTATCTACTTGGAGAGATCTATACTCAGGAAGCAAGCTGTTCCTGAACATAGGAGAATTGCCTCCACTTAACAATGATCCATGGTTTCTATAATCCATCAACGACCAATTTTGTCTTAAACACTCTCTTCCTCCATCCTTAAATGACGAGATAAGCCCGAGCATCCGGTTAAGCCCACCCCCTGGGAAGAAGAGTTCTTTCCCAGAGAAATATTCCCCTCGCAGTGATGAAAATCTATGATTTTCCTGTAACTGAGGCATCCTTTGCTTTCTTCCCCCAGTTCTTGCGGCAGGATCCTTTCCAAAGACAATCGGAAGACCAATGAAGGATTATTTCACAGAAGAGGCCAGTGGCTCAGGAAAACAAGGCAATCTTGATCTATCATTATAATTGTCAACCTGACACAAGAAAAGCTGTACAGAAATGCTGCTAGAGAAGGTTCTTGAAGATCACACAAGAAAATATTATATACCTTCATCAAACTGAGCATCTGTTCTCAAGTTGCAGCACTGCATCTTTCTCAGGTTGTTGGCTTGTATTTTCATACATCTTTCAAATGAAGAAACCTACATGAATTTCCTTTGATGCCCACCTTTAGTAACGAATCACAGATAACTACTGGGCGTTTGTTTCCATCCTTAATCTCAGCACCAGGGGACCAACTTCTAGTCCTTACTGCAGGAGAGGCCGATCTGGAATACCTAATTGTTAGTAGGAACTGGTTCAAGTATTATCTTTGGAATATCAGAAAGGTTTACTACCACAAAGGAGACAATAAGCAGTGTAAGCTAAGATTTCCCAACTTATGACACTACAAAAAAGAATATACCAACTAGTATCAACACACCTTGATAGCCATTCTCCGCATATCATCCCTGATGCATGTCCATTTGCTTAATTTCTTCCTCGAAGCCCTTCACCAAGGGTCTCTTATTGGGATGGCTGCAGCCACATTTTTTCTAGTAACACTACAGGGACTGGTGTCTCAGCATCCATATATCTCACTATCACAAAAACGAGCCTCACAATCATATGCATTTCATAATCTCAGGGGTTCTCCTTTTTGAACAGCTCCTATATCTTTCTTAGATATCTCATTCTAGACTACCATTGTCCTTAGCCAAGCCAAATATTTCCCTGATTTTGGATACTTAGATTCCTCACAGATTTCATATGACACCTCCTTTGTCTTTTGAATGCTTATTTGAAGAACATGAAGTTCTAGAATTGCCTTTACTCTCTTCTACAGCAAGGACATCAGATGGTAGCCTCAACTTAGATTTTCCTTGAGACAACCTGATCCCAGTGGCTGCTTTGCCCCTCTGACTCCATTTCTTTACTAAGATCTACAGAGAAGAAGAAAAAATCAAGAATTAAATAGCAATCATCCTCTCTTGGAAAAGTTGCAGCCAACAGACTACCACATCAGGTCTTAAAAATGACTCTCAGGAAGTATAAAACAGAACTCAACATTGGACTATCAGGCCAAGTGGTTATTGAGTAAAATTATATGTGTGTGAACCCACGTCCCGGCATAATTACAGAATTGCAAAGTCAAGGAAAAGGTAAAACAATCACCTCATTTCCAATAATAACTGTTAGACCTTATCTATTGTTGGGCATGTAACCTATCAGCTTAACACATGGAGTCTTGGTGAACCTCCCCATTACACAATAATATTAAAAGGTTGAGTTTATATTGTTGTTATGTTTTATGAATGCGATTGTGATCAATCTACTTGTGCATGAAGAGGTCTGTTAAGCTTAACTATTGGCAAATGGGAATATATTCTTTAAGAATAAGCCTCACAAGAAAACAGGGAACATGATAAAGACCCTACTTACATGATTCCAACTTTTCGAAACCCTACAAAAATTTTCGTAATGAGTTCAGCCTTCAACCACAACATTATCACTAGCAAGAATGTGTTGACAGTCCGAGCATGCTAAATACTGAACTTACATGCAAATAAATCATCTGTCTTAAACAAAACAGAATACTTCATTGGGAAGTTTGCCTCAGTCATTGTTCTTCAACAGAATCATCACTTAACACCCTTCTGCTTAAACAAAACACAATAACATTTCCCAAAATACCATCTAAAACCCAATAATTAACCACAATATCACTACGTGACTACCAAACATTCTGACAGTTAAAGCTTGGTTTCAAGACAGTTTGAGTAGCTACGTGACTACCAAACATTCTCCCTCAATATCACTAAACTTCCATCAGCAACCGGATATCCAGCACAGATTGTATGGCGTCAGCGACCTATCTAGTTTGCAGTTTGCATAAACTAGGATTCAATCCATAAATTTGGCTTATAGTATCAGTATTTTTAATATTATAAATGATTAGATATAAAAACAGAAAAAAAAAATCTACAAGAAAACAGTTAGCTTATAATTCCAAAAACATTTTTCTTTGTGAGTTCTCCGAAAAGATTTTTTAAGGAAACGGCAAAAATGACTTCTTTCTGCTTTCAGAATTTGGATTGTTTCTAATTGTCTTCATAATTTCATTCTTGAAAACACACCAAGCTAGCATTTTTTCTATTTGCAACATTCCATCACTTGTTTCTTAAACAATGAATTATATCAGAATAGTGAACATTCCTCCAAAATTCCATTGCACCAGTAAAATAAAAATAAACAAACAAATATCCTCCAATGTATCAAAATAACAAAAACTAACATTTCACAACATTCTAATATGCTAACATCAAACAAAAAACAACAACAAGAAAACTATCCATAATATAGTACGCATATACCAATACCGAGAAATTGACCAACATATCATCTTTTCATCAATTAACAGTAAAATTAACTAACGGTTTGGCGAATCAGATGAATCATCAACTTCGTCTTCAACTTCCATTATCTCATCGTGGTCATTAATAGAAGAATGGGAGGCCCTAAGCGGCCGCTGGGTATCATCAGAGGGTGCGGCGGATGAAGTAGACATGATTCCTTGAGCATCAGGGAAGAAATGTTGACCTGTAAATGTTGTTGTATGAGACACTCTTGTGGTACGAGGCTGTTGTGTTGCCGTCGCACTAATTTGAGCCCTCCGTCAGCGCTAAATACACCCAAGTTCTTCTAAGCCCACCGTAATTGAACGATGTGCTAGTAAAACCGGTTCTGCCAGTCCGTTATTCTCAATGTAGATGGAGGCCCAGGGAATAATCTGTTGAGCTCCTCTTGGTTATGGTTGGGCCTGAAAAACTGCACTCTTGATTCTTAAATACACCCCCTCAACTTTCCGAGTATACCTTTTTCTCAAATAATTAGGATGATTACCGTAGATTCCCTCTATGAGGGTTTTTGAAGATTTTAATAGGGATTTTTAATCATTTGTTATCAAAACTTTTCTTATATATATATGATCGAGAGTGTTCGAGCTAGTTTATGCGCATCTCAACTAATCTTCTGAGACTTTGGAAGGTTGGAACTACTAGCCGGGTAAGAACTCTAGTGAACTACTGGTCAGGTAAAAGTTCTAGTGGCCACCCCCATTAGAGGCCGTGAGGACTCGAACTCAGGAAATCATGTTAGATCATTCGCTTGCTTTTTTACCATTAAAGAGACTCGAACTTGAAAGACTATGTTAGATCATTTTTTGCTTTTCTATCATCAAGTCACCTAGTGGTGGTTAGCCTTGTATTATATTTGGTTTGTGGTATTTTTATAGTGATTTATCTTAATATTTAAATCTAAAGTTACATATTATACTCCATTACAAAATTAAGTTACATATGGAATTGTTCCAACATAGTAAAGAACACTTACACAATTACACTTAATCAAATAATCAAAATAATTTATTTATTTTTTGTTTAAAACTGTTGATGCAAGAATTACACCAACTAGAGTGATTAGATTGACCTTGACGGAATCAGAACCGATGTGGGCATGATTACAGATAACCAGCAATATAATGAATATAAATGCAGTAATGTAAATGACACAAAAGGTTTTTAAAGTGGTTCGGCAAGTTTGGATCTTGAGCCTACATCCACTGTCTTTCTTATTTGATTTGAGAGCTTACAAGAAAATAATATAACTCCTAGAATAATTTGTTAACCTCTTCTCCATCGTTGGAGAGGGTTTATAAACAAGTTTCTTATAAGGAAAGAGTGAAATTAAAGTAATTACAACTAAGATTGAATGCAACTCCGATATTCTTGCGATTAAGCGCTAAGATCGCGCCATTATTGCTATCGATCTAATCCTTTCCAAAATATCCAGGATTTGAGCTTATCTGTGATCTATTTGAACAACTATCATGATTGATTGCGACTAGCTTATGCTAGGTCAAGCTATTTCTCAACGAGCTTATGCTGGGTCGAACAAGTGTTGAGCCAACTGATTATGAGTCGAACTATAACCTCGCGAAATTCTGACTTCTCCGAGCTTAATGGAAAAATCACACACAATATCTGACCCCTAGTGTTCGGTGCTTATTTTGAGCTTCGAAGACTAATGGCTCGATTTGATATTAAGCTCGATCTTCACAAGTCGTATATTGAATGCAGATTTGGCCGAGCTTCATGAGTTGGTCTTAATTTTAGTCGACATGATCAAGACTTAGCCATTTTTCTGCTGTGTTATTTGCGATGAACTTGGAATTTTATACGAGGAGCATGCCAGTAGTTTTCACGCGATCGTGTCGCATTAAATGCAACTAGCTTTTTCAGTTACTTTTCGTTGCCTGTAGGCGACTACAACTGTCTCTGACGAACTTCCACCACTTTTTCACTCCGATAAGGCTCTCTTCTTCTCTCTTACTCATTTTAAACATTCTTGGTTGTTAAGGGTGGCCATTTTCGTGGCCACGTTAGCTTTTTTTAGGGTTTTTTGAGTATACCCACTGGTTTTGTGTTTTAGAAGGGTTTAAGAGGTGGCCACTGGAATCTTGGTAGCTCGCTTGTATCTGTTGATCGATGTAAGCTATCTTGGGTGCTTGAACTGAAAACAAAGTGTTGATAGGTTGCTGAATTTTTTAGCCCTAACACTTGGTCGCTTCTGTTTCAAGTATCCAAAGGCGAGCTTCCACCATGTCTTCGTCTAGCAACCATTGCATAGATCAGATGTTTGATTCCTCGACGCCATTGGCTGTTCACGGGGAAGTTATCCCAGAGGACCTCGTCGTAAGGAGCTCTAAGCCCAATGTTGCAGGCTCCTCCGACCATGCTTCTGCGGAGACTCTTCCACCGAGGATGTCTCTAATTCATAGGCTGTGGAAGTAACCAAGTTCTTTGATTGGGGCCAAGGATATTGAACGCATAACAAACGTTTATGGACTCAACTTCCCTTGAGGGCTCCAGGAGATTTCTCATGAAAAAATCCCCCTGCAAGTTGGGCGGCGATTCCAAATACCCTCTTGAGGTGTGGGATGTCCATTCCCCTTCATTTTTTCATTGCCAACATTCTAAATAGGTTTGGCATTGCTCCTCTTCAATTGACGGGAAACTCATACATAATCATAGTAGGGCGAGCTACTATGATAGCTGACTTGGGCGAGCTATCCGTAGAAGAGCTCGTCCACTTGTATAGGTTGAAAAAAAGTCAAGACCGAACGTACTACCTCTCAAAAGCGAGAAAAGTACATTTCAACAGTTTGGTTGAAGTCCCAAAGAAGATTTCGTACTAGGACTCACAATATTTTTTTCAACCAGGCCGGGGAGATCGACATTTTTGCCTCGGAAGCTAGTAAGAATCCGATCTTCGTGTCAATAAAAAGTTTTTATAATCCAGTAAGCGAACTAAACTTATATTCTCTTTGTTTTGCAGTAAACATCAAACAGAACTTCCTCCCTAAAGTGAACTTAGAGTGGCTTCAGCGTTTCAGTGATCTTCCTAACAATGAGTGCGACGTTAACGAGCTCATCATGCTCTCTCGATTGAAAGCGTACTACTTCTGTGTCAACGAAGCCAAGTTCTGCACTATTTTTGAAAAAGATAAGTGCTTGATACCTCGTTATTTATGATTTTGTCTTGTTAGGTCATTAACAACTTGTTTCTTCTTTACAGACATGTGGATCAAAAAACCTAAGGGCCTGAAGAATAAAGCATCAACTCGCAGGGTGACCAAGAAGTCGTCGATTATCCAAGTGAGGAAGCAACCTGCAAACACTGTCGGGCAGCCGGGCAAGGTACCTCGTGCCCGCCCCCTAAGCATAGCGGCGGTAAACTTGGGGAAGGCCCAAGTGCTAAAAAGCCCACAACTGCCTCCAAGGCAATCAACGAGAAGGGTGCCCCCAAGCCCCCCAAGGGTTTGATGAAGAAGACCCCCGAGCAAGTTGGAGGCTCAAGAAAGAAGAAGATGTCCGAGTAGCAAAAGGGTTCAAGCAAGAAAAAGGTGTCCGATTAACAAGAGGGCAAGAACAAGTCAATCGAGCAGTAGGGAGGCTCGGAAAAACAAAAGGTCACTGAGCAGCAAGAAGACTTGGGTAAAAAGACCTTTGGGCAAGCTGGTGGCCCGAAAGATACCTAGGCCAAGAAGAAGTTCATCCCAATGGGTGAGGTCGTCATCCCCGTAGGGAGCAGGTCAAGCTTGCCTCTTCGACGAGGTAGAGGGAAGATGGATGAGGCAACTCAGACCACGCTCGACGCATTAATCGATGGGCTCTCAAAGCATATAGGCGTTGGAGCCTTAGCTTCCAAGAAAGCCATCTCACCGCAGACCTATGAAATGCTCAAGGATTCCGCTCCTCACAAGCAGCTTGCTCGCGCTTGTAGCTATGTCACCAAAGTACTAGTAGTTCGCCTTTCTCACATAGTTTAGAAGTTTTCTCCTTTATCCTTAGCTAATTGCTTCTTCCTTTTCAAGCTTGCGCGACAACCAAACTCCTCCTTGATGAGTAGGGGTGAGCATGAAAATAGGTTCTACCCAGAACCGACGAGTACCTAGGGCCCCAATTTCAGGTGGGAACTGGAACTGGAAGCGGCCCTTACAGGGTAGGTTTCGGTTCTAAAAAATAGGAATCAAGACCCCCCAGTTCTAGTTCTGGTTCTGGTTCCGATTCCAGTTCCTTCATTCCAGGCATTGGGAACAAGAACCTGAAATAGGGTACCCCGCTAGGAACCGGTAACAGGGTACCCTGCAAGGAATCAATAATAGGGTACCTTGCCAAGAACCGGGAAAAGAACCAGGGTTTATTAACAACTCATATATAATATTGGGGGGTTTTAATAAAATTTTCCCTTAAACTAAACCTAAATCCCAAATCAATTTTTCATTCACGCCGACTTCTTCACTTTGTTTTCTCTTCTCTCTTGCATCTCAGTGTCTCCACTATTCGCTCGTCTCTCTTATTCTCCATTCTCTTCCATTCAAGTCTACTTAAATCTCTTGCATTCTCTTCGTCTGCGTCTCCGGCATAGGTAACAGCGACTTAGCGAGAGCTTCATTAGTGACTACGAACCTGCACTTCTTCTTCTTCTTCACGGCTAGGCTGCAGGTAGTTTCTCCTCTGATCTTTCTCTTTCTCTGCCTTATTCAGTTATTTGTGTTGAATTGAGGAGATAAGGCTGATTTTTTGACTTGTTAAATAATAATTTTCATTGTAGTATGTAGGTAGTAGATACTTTATAATTGATAATTTATTAATTTATGTTAAAAGTCAATGAACACAATCCTACATCAAGATTCAAACAAATAAATAGTTAGGCATGGTGGAAATGTGGAATACTGGAATATAAGTATATAACTGCTGCTTCTTTATTCAATTGTTATGGCTTTGTCGTGATTTAACTAGTCCTAACTCCTAACTTAAATTACTGATTATATTATATTATATTAAGTATTTCAGTTAAATAATTAAGTCGTTAACATGTCTAACACATCGGTGATTTAATATTGATTTTCTGATTGTTGTATATAATATGATAAATAAACATAGTCCACCTATCACTTATCACACCAGAATTTGTAAATTAGTTGTCTCTCACATTTATATCAATTAGCAATTCAGTTTGAATTTTACAAGAAGAATTTGACTTGGTTTCATTAAAAAATGAGAAATCTATACAAAATTGGTAAGCGATGGTTAAGGACTTAAGGTAATTATATCTTTTTAATTTATAGAAATCTCTTTATTTATGTTTATAATGTGGTGTAACTGTAAGTTAGGATGGGATTGATGTTTGTTGTTTCAAGAATTATATATAAGCTAACTAGTGGAAGACATGAATACAATTGATATTTTCTATGTTTACAGGAATAATGTATTTAAATAAAGATGACAATGCCGAGAAAACTGATAATAATATTTGTAGAGAGGCGATAACAACTCCTTGTGAAATTACTAAGCCACCACCTCTTATGAAGTCTAATATGTGACAACATTTTGAAAAGATATATAATGAGAAAACTAATAAGGTTGACCATACGAAGTGTTTGTATTATGACAAGATGTTGAAGTACAATGTGAATAATGGTACTACCTCGATGCACAAGCACATATCAAGTTGTAAGAAATACCCCCACAATGCAAATGTAACCTAAACACTTCTCTCATCTTACAACACCACAAACAAAGAAGAAGGGGATAGTAGTAGTACAATTTCTACTTGGAGATTTAATCAAGAGGTAACTAGGCAATTACTTGCGGAATATGTAATTATTGAGGAGGAACCTTTTAGAAAGGTGGAGCGGCCAGCTCTTAGAAGATTGCTGAGTTCAATGAACCCTTTATGGAATAATATTTCACGTCATACGGTGGCTAGGGATATTGTGAAGATTTTCAATTGTGAGAATACATTGAAAAATAATTTGTGCAATTTGAAGTCTAGGATTGCTCTGACAACCGATATATGAACTTCCTTTCAGAATATTAGCTATTATGCCTCACTGGTCACTATATTGATGAGAGGTGGGTTTTACATAAAAGAATCCTGAGTTTTGTCCCTATTAGTAGTCATAGGGGTAAGGAGATAAGGAAAGTTGTTGAGAAGTGTATTCATGATTGCGGTATTGAAAAACAAGTGTATTGTATTACGGTTGATAATGTTAGTGCCAATGATGTGGCAATCATTTACTTGAGGGAGAGATTAGCAGATAGGATTGACTTAATTATGAATGGCAAATATTTTCATATGAGATTTGTTCATGATTGTGGTATTGAAAAACAAGTGTATTGTATTACGATTGATAATGCTAATGCCAATGATGTGGCAATAGTTTACATGAGGAAGAGATTAGCAGATAGGATTGACTTAATTATGAATGGAAAATATTTTCATATGAGATGTACTGCTCATATTATGAATCTGATTGTGAATTATGGTTTAAGTGAGTCAAGGGATTGTATTAGTCGAATTCGTAATTCGGTATGTGAGGAGTTCTCCCACTAGAGCCGAAGCATTTCAAAGATGTGTCAAAGAAGAACGAATAACTTATAAAAGTGGTATGTGTCTTGATATTGTTACTAGATGGAACTCTACCTTTCTCATGTTGGATAGGGCAATAAAATTCAGAAAAGCTTTTCAAAGGTTGCAAGATGAGGACCCTAACTACGCTATTGATTTGTTAAAAGATATTCCTTTAGCTGAGGACTGGGAAAAAGCAAGTGTGTTTGCTAAATTCCTAAAAAAAGTTTTATGAAGCTACGAAAAGGATGTCGAGGTCCAAATATGTGACTTCTAACACTTATTTTTAGGAGATAATTGGCATTGTTCTTTCTTTGAATGACTAGGAGAAAAAAAATCTAATTCAGGCCTTAACAATGTGTCTAAGAAAATGAGAGTTTAGTTTGAAAAATACTATAGGAGCATTGACAAAGTCAACTTGATGGTATTGGTTGCAGCAGTTTTAGATCCTCAATATAAGTTGCAATATGTGGAGTGGGGCTACAATAAGATTATGCTAATGACGTGCAAAAAGTTGAGATGATTATTGATATCTTGAGAGAAGTGTTACAACAATTGGTGGATTATTATGAGCATCCTTCATCACATGTAGTTGATAGTCAAGCTTCCGGTTCCTTTCAACCAATGGGAACTGTTCAGTTTACAACTGTAGGTGTTGGTTGTGATGATAATGATGAATACAACCCCACCATGGATGCATATTTGGAGGACATACGGGCACGTGTACGTGTTGTGAACAAATCAGAGTTAGAAACTTACCTTGAGGAGACATGTCTACCATTGAAGTCTGAGTTGAATGTATTGGATTAGTGGAAAACAAATACAGTAAGGTTTAAGGTTCTCTCGCGTATGGCAGGAGATGTCTTTGCAATTCTAGTGTCTACAGTTGCTTCAGAGTCAGATTTCAGTACATTGGGTCGTGTACTTGATCAATTTAGGAGTTCTTTAAGTACATCTGTTGTGGAAGCGTTAATCTGTACATAAGATTGGTTAAACTATGCATATTTACCTATAGAAACTACTTTTGAGGATGACCTGGAGGATGCAGAACCTTATGATTCAGGTAACATAATATTATAAATTTATAATAATATCAATCTCTTATATTAATAATGACATAATTACTAATATATTTTCTTGTATTTATTTTGTAGAGTTTAGAGCATTTCAAGTTCAATAAGGAGTATCCATCCACAATTCTTCCAATATTGAAGCATAAATTGTGATTGTTGTCTTGGTTATTGGGTGACTGTGCTTGTGCTATAGGTTATTGGGTGATTTATGGGTGGATTGTACTTTAGTGTTTTGGTTGTTTGTGCTTTGGTGGAGGCATGGAACTATCATGCTTTGCTTTGTATTGTGTAACTTGTGTTGTTTGTACTTTGTAGTTTGTAGGCTTGCTGGGCACTGTGTTAACTGTTATGTTTATGTTATTTGTTTCAATTTTATGTTAGTTAAGTTTAGTTTGTTACTTTGTAATGTTAGAACCTAGAACTTGGAACTTGGAATTGGAACATTGATGTGCTTGTCATAGACTATATATTAAACATTTTGGATTTTGGATATGAATAAGCTATGAATAATTTTAATATATAGTCTTACATTATATATTAAAATTATTTGAAATATTGAAATTAATTAATAAGGAAAAAATTATACAGGTATAGAATATTTAAACAAATAGGGGTGTATTTATAAATTTTACAAGTGTTTTTGTCATTTTGTAAAGTTACAAGGACCATTGATAACTATCCAGGGTACCCAGAACCAGAACCTGTTTCATAGGTTTCGGTTCCAACAATTAAGGAATCGATCGGTTCTAGTTCTGGTTCTGGTTCCTTCAAAAATCCTAGGGTACCCAGACCCAATCACCCTTATTGATGAGAGCTATCTCACCTTAGAGGGCAATCATGTGGGGTGGCAAGAAGCTGAGAAGCTGAAAGAGGATGCCTTGGTGAGGGTCAAGGTGGCGAAGAAAGAGAATGATTCACTGTGGGCCGAGCTTGAGCGATTGAGAGAGCAGGCTAAGGCTTTTGAAGTCAAGGAGAGAGAGTTCATTGACAACTCAAAGTGAGTGAAGCTGCTCGATCAAAGGCTAAAGCAGACTTGGCCAATGCTGAGAAGAGTTTGGCACAACAATAGGGTGCCAACAACAAGTTGAATTCCAAGCTTGCCACGGCTCAAAAAACTGCCTTGGATTGGGAGGCCAAATATGAGGAGACTTCGCGTGACCTTTTCAAAGAGAAGGAAGTTCATAAAGAGGCCGAGTCAATGGTCGTCCGGCTCAAGATTGATGCTAAGGAGCTGAGGTCGAAATTCAAGTGCCACGCTAGGACACCTCAGTCTACCTTGTTCAGCAGTTGTGGGAAGCCCATCCCTCACTTGACTTTTCCTTCCTTCTTGCGGTCTACTGGAAGGAGATCGAGAGGATGGAAGCTGAAGCACAGGCCTTGGAGTTTGTTTACTCAAATAGCTCTGAGTCCGACATCGAGGATGAGGAGGAGGAGGCCGAGATCAAACAAGAGGTTAAAGACCTGACCCCTTTGGGCTCGCTCCTAACTGTTGTCGGTGACCTTCCTTCGGCCGAGTCTCCCAAGGATTCCCCAACTCCTGCTCCCGAGGATGCTACTCAAACTCCCACTGCCAATGATGTTCTTACTCTTGCTGTTTTGACCTTTTTTTTTTTTTTTTTTTTTTTGTAGTTTAGGTTGTAACTAAACCATTTCAATTAATGGAAATCTTGTTTTTCCCATTTTTTTCGAGCAACATTTTCATTTATGTAAAGTCATTTAATTGTTCTAATCGAACTTAGCATAAAAATTCAAATTTGCTCCAAGTTATGTGTAGCTTGCTTTTTTAGGCACTTTTTGAATAAATAAGAAAATATTTCATGTGACAATGTCGAGTTTGGAAGAATTGTCGATCTTGAGTTTTGGTCGTTGATTTATGATCGATTTTCTTTCAACATGTTTTACTCGAGCGTTTTTCGAGTTTTAACTTCGTCGATTCGGGAAAATTTTCCCTTGATGAGTTAAATTTTGGCTGGCTTAGAAAGTTAAGCTGTCTTTTTTCAAACTCTTGACTCCAAGTTTTTGGATGTGATAGCTTAGGTTGTGATTTTGAGATAAAAAATAAATAATAATAACCAAAGAAAAAAGTTATAAAAAATACCTCTTTATTGATAAATGAATTTTGGTTGTAAAAGACCTTACATTGGATAGGAGAAAGAAAAAAACACAATTGAAACACGAACTACTTATTGGTAGTACCTTTGC
Source organism: Pistacia vera (assembly GCF_008641045.1). Classification (NCBI taxonomy): domain Eukaryota; kingdom Viridiplantae; phylum Streptophyta; class Magnoliopsida; order Sapindales; family Anacardiaceae; genus Pistacia; species Pistacia vera. Next base: position 112,599 of record NW_022196140.1, on the reverse strand, counting down.
GAATGCCCGGCATTCCATGCTCACAGTACAACTTCACCATTGAAGTGTTCCAGGTGGAAAGTTCTTGGTGCGAGCTTTTCAGAGATCCTGAAAAGACATTCACATTTAGGCCTAAATACCCCCAAGTTTAGGTTCAAGTGCCCCCAAGTTCGGGTTTTGTATACTCAAGACAACCTTTCTGAGAACTAAGTCACCCACCCTAAAGTCTCGGCTCTTGACCTTAGAGTTGAAGTACCTTTAAGTTTGCTATTGATAAGAAGCAACCCTTAGTTGAGACTTAGCCCGATGTTCTTCGATTAGATCCAATCTTGGACGGAAAAGATCTTTGTTTGTTTCGTTGTTGAAGACCTCTCTCTAAAACGAACTAATCCCCACTTCTACCAGGGTCATTGTCTTGCATTCATAAGAAAGCGAGAATAGTCACTCTTGTCAAGCTTTTAGTAGTTGTTCTATATGAACATAAGGCCTCAGGCAGTTCGTTTGCCCATCTTCCTTTGAGAGAGTCGAGGTTCTTCTTGATGGTGTGCTTGATTACTTTATTACAGCTTCTACTTGACCATTGGCTTGGGTCCGATAGACAGCGGAGAAGCTTTTCTTGATTTCGAGCCTTTTGTAGAACAATTGGAAGTCTTCGCAATCAAACTGTTTCCTATTATCGGTTATGATAGTATGAGGAATTCCGAATCTAAAAATGATGTTCTTGTAGACAAAATCTTTCAATTTGTTCGAAGTGATAGTGGCTAAAGGCTCGGCTTTTGCCCATTTGGTGAAGTAATCAACTACGACCACTAAGAACTTGACGCCCCCTTTTCCTTGAGACAATGGGCCTATTAGATCAATCCCCCAGATCATGAATGGCCACGGGCTTGTCAAAGTGGTTAACTTTTAAGGTGGAGCTCACGAAATATCTACGAATCTCTGACATTTGTCACACTTTCCTATGAAGTTCGCCGCATCGTCGAAGACTATCAACCAATAGTATCCTTGACAGAGTACTTTATATGCCAAGGATTTACCCTCGGTATGACTTCCACATATACCCTCATGGATTTCCTTCAAAATATACTTTGTATCTTCATGATCAACACATCGCAAGAGCAGGAAATTATAACCTCACTTAATACAACCTGTCGTTGATAAGCATATATCGAGCTGACTTTGCTTGAAGGGTTTTGGCTTCGTTTCTTCCCTCGGGCACTGTTCCATCTCTCAAGTATGTAGTTATTGAATCCATCTAGCTGTACCTTTGCCCTATCGCCAAAACTGACTCTTGCGACGCGAGGATGCTTGGACTTGGGAGGAATTTAACCGAAATGGAATCAGTTGCTTCTTTGCTCATTGCTGAAGCCAAGCAAGCTAGAGCATCGGCCACTTATTCTTCTCCCTAGGAATTTGTAGAACTGCATAAGCCTTGAATTGCTCAAGTTCTGATTTTACCTTCTAAAGATAAGACATCATTTTGTCATCTTTTGCCTGATATTCTCCGAAAATCTAATGGACCACGATCTGAGAGTGACTATAAATTTTGATTAACTCTACCCCTATTTCGTTAACGAGGTGGATCCTTGTGAGCATGGCTTCATATTCTTTCTCGTTGTTCGAGGGACGAATCCAAATCTCACTGCAGTTTGGATTGGATTCCCTTCAGGACTTTTGAGCAAAAACCCGACTCCCACCCCCTTCTCATTTGAGGATCCATCCACAAACAAGGTCCACTATCATCCACTGTCGAGCTTCGACTCTACTAGTTTGTTTTCTTCCGAGGTACTCACTTCTTGCGGGCTTATTTCACTTTCAGGCTGATAAGAGAATTCTAAAATGAAATTAGCTAAAGTTTGTCCCTTGATTGCGATTCTTGGGATATACTTGATGTCGTGCTGACTCATCTCCATAGTCTACTGAATTAATCTACCTGATGCCTCGGGCTTCTGCATTATATTTTTTAGTAGGAAATTTGTTAGCATATGTATGGTGTGTGCCTAAAAATAAGGAAGCAACTTTCGAGCGGCTATGATGAGTGCATAGGCGAGCTTCTCTATCTCGGGGTACCTTGTCTCGACATCAAATAAACGTTTGCTCATATAGTAGACCAGCCACTACACTCCCCCTTCTTTGCGTACCAAAGTCGTACTGATTGCAGACTTAGATATTGATAAATATAACCATAGGGGCTTGCCCAAGATGGGGTTTGACAACAGAGGAGACTGCCCCAAATACCTCTTCAACTCTTGGAATATTTTCTCGCATTCCTTTGTCCATTTGAAACCCTTGTTTGCCTTTAGGGTTTCAAAGAATGGTAAGTACATATCTATAGCTCGGGAAACGAACCTCCTTAGGGCGGTCACTTGCCCTATCAAGCTTTGAACCTGCTTTCTATTAGTCGGGCTACTCATGTTTAGGAAAGCTTAAATCTTGTATGGGTTGGTTTCAACACCTCGCTAATTTATAAGAAAGCCCAAAAACTTTCCCGAGCTTACCCCGAAAGCACACTTCAGAGGGTTTAATCTCATTTGGTATTTTCAAAGGATACCGAATATTTCCTCTATGTGCTCGATGTGGCTTTCGATGACTTTTGATTTGATGAGCAAGTCGTCAATATACACCTCCATTGTTTTGCTAATTTGCTCAGCGAACAATGGATACCCTAGATAGTAATAAAGGAGATGTGTTCTTTATCGGGCTGATACATCGAGATTTGGTTATATCCCGAGTAAGCATTCATGAAGCTTAGTAGCGTGTTCCTAGCTGTCGTGTCTACTAGTTGATTGATCCGAGGTAGCGAAAAGTCGTCTTTAGGATATACTTTGTTCTGATCAGTAAAGTCGACACAAGTCCGTCACTTGCCATTCGATTTCTTTTGCCAAGACCGGGTTAGTGAGCCAGTCTAGGTATTTTACTTCTTGAATGAAGTTGATGTTCAAGAGCTTATCAACTTCATCCTTGAGCACTCTGGATCACTCAACATCCATAGATCTCCTCTTCAATCTTATTAGTCGAGCCCCTGAGTCGACGTTCAATCTGTGGCACATTACCTCAGTGTTGATTCCCACCATGCCTGCGTGTATCCAAGCAAACAGATCGAGGTTTTTCTTTAGGAACCCTACCAGATTGTTTGCCAGCTCGTCGCTCAGACTGCTACCAATTTTTAGCACGCGAGTTAGGTCTTCCTTGCTAACAAGTACTTCTCGCTGCTCTTTTGTTGGCCTTGTTGCAGGCTCTTATTTGTGGATGCGAGGATCTATTATGTCTTCCAGAGGTCTAGGCCTTGGCTTGGACTCAACAATGATCATGGTTCTTGCTTCTATGCAACATGAATGGCCCTATTAGAACATTCCTGAGAATTCTTCCTGCAACTCCTAATTGTTGCGACCTCTTTTGGAGTTAGGAATCTCATTGCTTGATAGCGCACCGAGGTGACTACGCTTAGGTCGTCTAGGATCGACCTTTCGACAATGACATTGTAGGTGGTTATACAGTTGACCACTAAGAATTCTGTTATCATTATCCTTATCTAAGGCTTTCTCTAAGAGTTATGAGAAAGTCAATTGTTTCCTTGGGGACTAGGCTATCCCCGATGAATCTGTACAGTGGCAATGGACATACCCTTAAGTCTCACTCTATGAACCTCATTTCTCGAAAATTATGTTTGCTACATTACCATTGTCGACCATTACCCTGAGTACTCAGGCATTGTTGATCCTTGCTGCGATTATAATCGCATCATGATTGTGGCGAGGAGATTGTTCACACTCTTCCTTGGTGAATCATATCACCTCGTTTTCTTGTTTTGGCGGCTTTTGCTCATAGCTCATTACTCGGGGGATTGAGTCTGTTCTAAACTCTTGCGCATAATGCTCGTTAGAGTGCTTAAAGCTCCTTGCAATGTCAGGTTCCCCCGTGGATCATTCCCACCAGTACATGGTTCTTCGCCTATGTCAATTGGATCTGATTATTCTGCTTGCTTAGATTTTCGTGAGCTGGCTCCTCCTTGAAAAATTCTTTCAAGTGGCCTCTTCTAATCAGATCTTCGATGACATCATTCAAAGCTCGGCACTCATTAGTATTGTGTCTAATGTCTCGGTGGTACCTAAAGTACTATTAGTGATCTCGTCTACCTGGTGCCCCACTCATTCTTTATGGCGAGAGCAGTTTTCTTGCCTCGCGAGATATGTCATTGATATGAGCTACATCTTGAGTCAGGAGGTTGTATTCTACATACTGCGAAAAAGGTTGCTTTTCCCTACAGTTTCTATTCTTTGTCTTTTTTTGAACATATTTCGGTCCCTATCATTGCGATCTTGGCCCTTTCGTTTATTTGTTGGGCGATCTTGTTGCCTATCAAAGGATCTTCTGGGTAAGCTTCTGGCTAAGGTCGCCAGCGAGCATTCTACTCGTTGATGTTTAACGGCTATTTGATAGAATTTGGCCAGACTCACATGGCCTTCGCTTTGGAGCTCTTTCCACAGCTCCATCTGCGGCCTTATTCCCGCTATTAGCAAAGTCCGTATTGACTCCTCAGGTGCATGCGCAACCTTTGCTTGTTCATTCTAGAACCTCATTAAATACAAGGTCAGAGTTTCATCTCTTTCCTAATGAATATTGCTCAAATAGCTTAGTGGCATTGCGTGTTGTCTCCTTGCTTGAAATTGTTGTAATTACAACGAAAAGAACTTTTGCCAAGATTGTATTAAGTTCGCCTTGAGCCTCTTGTACCACCTCTTGTCATCCCCTAATAAAGTGATCGCAAAACAGTGGCACTTTGCCAAGTCACAGACCTGATGCAGCTTTATCAGGTCATTAAAAGAGTCAAGGTGGTCTCTGGGATCCCCTTTTCCATTGAACTTGCTCTTTGGCGCCTTGAATCCCTAGGGGAACGGGGCTTGATGAACTTCTACTGTGAATGGAAAACTCATTATATTTGCTGCCGTATTGTTCTGGCGGGCTCTTAGATTGTCGAGAATTTTTTACACTTGATCTTAGTCTTCATCATGAGGAGTATTATGATTGCGAGCTCTGTTCAGCCTTACCTCGAGCAGGTGAATTCGGAGATCAGTTGCTTGTGAACCTCCCTTGTCGTACGCATTAATGTGCGAGGTAGAGTCATGATGACTAGGTTGGTAGGTGCTATCTGTTAGAGTAGATGCCCTAGAGCCAATTAATTATTGTAAAATTGACTCAGTAATAATGTTTATTTATCAATACAAAGGCATATTCTTCTATATCATGTAAATCATAGTTATATGTAATGATATATGTCCTTATTAGGATGGTAGAATCGTGACGAGGGTATCAAGTGTTTCAAATCTTGATAGTGAGAACCCTATGATCACATATAATGGCCATTCTAGAAGCATCCATAGCCCTAGTATAATTCTGACCAAGGACACAAATAATATAGTAAGGCTATCATAGTGTTGAACAACCCTGTTGAAAGACAGTGACTAATCTCACTTGTCAAGGTTGTTTGCCGACAACTTGGTGCAACGCATGGGTGCTTGCTGAAGGCAAGTTCACTAGATAGACTCACTAGAGGATTCCATATGGATGGTAACTCTATAGCTATGGAATAAATCCTCTAACGAATGGTGATGCATGTAATCCTTAGACTTGAGATCACCGGAGCACCTTGTGCACCGATTGGTATAGTTTGACACTAGCCCAACGTAGTTCTGTTCAGAGCTATCAATACTGTAGTGATTGGCTACATCGAGGAGTGTATCAAGACTATGGTGGATCAACAAAGGATTCATCACTCTCAAGTACGGGAGAAGTTATCTCACTTTACAATTTAGTAAATGGTAATGACACTAAATCTGTAGCCACAATGGGATTGAGTTGTTGCTCAATCCAATTTATTTATTCGGTCATTGTCCAATAACTGAATACAAATATATCAAGGATAACTGAGGTTGACTCTATTTTTGTACCCTAGCTTTGATGAGATAACAGATGATGAAAAGATTTGATTGCACAGTAACCATACGTTGAAAGGTAACTATTTCGCTGACTCTGAATCTATCGAGTGGCCATGATGCCTTGCTAGGGACCAATCTTGGTCTGTGAGTAGTGAGATGATTAATTGGTATTAATCGCAATACTACTGACTGCTGATATGATAAGGAGCCTACAAGTCACACACTTAGAAGATACTTTAAGAATCAGTTTGTGAAAGGGGTATTTTCGTCTTTTAGGACAAAATGGTACTTTGGTAATCTCACAATGCAATTAAATTTGTTAAGGTTGTTGTCTGTATTTAATTTTAATATTAAAATTAAATCAATGAGATTATATTTAAATAAATGTGCGCATGTATTTAAATGGATTATTATTATTAATTAAATGTTAATATATTATTATATATCTATTAATTGATTTTAATTATAATAATAATTAATTAAAATTAAAATACCATAAAGGATGTGTTTGGTTGCAATGATGGATTAACTTGAGAATCCATAGCTATTCCCATTGGAATTAGGGTTTTAATTAAGTGACACTATATAAGTGAAAATTAAAACATAACACAATTTTATTCATTGATTAAATAAAGAAAAACCCTAGCCACCTGCACTCTCCCTCTCACGTTTTGCATAGAGAAAAACAAAGAATTTTTCTTTGATTTTTTATTTGATTTGATTCTTGAAGTCTTCACTTGTTCTAGCAAAACACTTCGGTTCTCGGGATTATCTTTGTGTGGATCATCGTTCGTGCGGTTCTACTTTGAATCAAGAAGCGAAATAAAATTAGAGACATTTGAAGGAGCCTCCAAACGTATGTTAGTAAATCTGATCCTATATGGATTCGTTGATATATTGATTTTTAATACAGATTTTATAAACATGTAAACATTATAATCTATGCCTAGATTTTGAAATTAAGCATTTGATCGGATTTCTTTTTTGTTTTTTAATCTGATTTTTCCGCTACGTATATCTGATCACTTGCTAACACTATCATGCTCATCAATACGTTGCTCTCGACATTGGTTAAAACCGAAACGTCGGTCATTGCCAGATTGGCGCGAGTGGCTCATCTCGCGAGCTTGCGAAATTTGAGCCCGCCTTTGGTGTGGGTTAAAACCGGCATGATGGCATTGGTTGTGTCACTGATTAGGGCGAGCATTCCTTTGTTGATCATGGTCTTCATTTTCCTCCATAGGCTTTTTCCCTGGTCGTCTCTCGGGGTTAAGTTGCGCGTGGGATTCACGCTCGTTAGCAGAATATGCCCTGTGGTGTCGAGGAGTCAGCCGCTCCTTGGTGCCGACAAGCCAGATTAATCGTTGGCTGAGTTCTGACCCGTTGGAGTAACCTTCGTGAAGCGTGGCTAGTCGAGGTCTTAAGGGGCCAGTTGTTAATTCCTTAACTCAACCACGTTTTGTTACACCACCCATGCAACCATTGTTCTTATCATTTCCACCAACTAACCATTCTCAAGATTTGAAGTCCCTACCCTCTATTGGTTTGCGACCTGTTGCACTGGCGACATTGGTGGTCGACCTAGAAGAGCAGTGTGATGCACCTCTTGTTTGACGGTTTCCACATTGTCGTGGTTTCCGGTGGTGGTTTTTGATCTGGTACGAGGCATTTGAGTTTTCAGGTGATCGAGTCACTGAAATTGACTACTAGAAATTTTAAAAGTTGGCAGAGGCCCTCTTTCTAGCCCCAAAATATTGATGCAAGAATTACATCAACTGGAGCGATCCGATTGACCTTGACTGAATCAAAACCGATGTAGGCGTGATTATGGATAACCAACAATGTAATGAATATAAATGCAGTAATGTAAATGACACAAAAGGTTTTTAAAGTGGTTCAACAAGTTTGGATCTTGAGCCTACGTCCACTGTTTTTCTTATTTGCTTTGAGAGCTTATAAGAAAATACTATAATTGCTAGAATAATTTGCTAACCCCTTCTCCATCATTGGAGGGGGTTTATATACAGGTTTCTTACAAAGGAAAGAGGGAAATTAAAGGAATTACAATTAAGATTGAAATGCAACTCCGATATTCTTGTGATTGAGCACTAAGATCGCGTCATTTATTGCTGTTGATCTGATCCCTTCTTAAATATCTGAGATCTGAGCTTATCTGTGATTTGTTTGAACAACTGTCATGATTGGTCGCGACTAGCTTATGCTGGGTCGAGCTATATCTTGACAAGCTTATGTTGGATCGGACAAGTGTTGAGTTGAGCTGATTATGAGTCGAACTATAATCTCGCGGAATTCTGATTTCTCCAAGCTTAATGGAAAAATCACACACAACAAAAATATTTGATTGTATACCCATTTGATAGGTTATTCTTATATTTAAAAATAAATAAATAGATTTGTACACACTTGAAATGTCTTTTGTCTAAATACTGGGTAAATTCTATAAAACAATCTTAGGTTATTTCACTCCTACTTGGACGTAGGTAGTTGCATTTTCAATTTTCAAATACACTTGGCTCAAAATCCCAACGAGTGATAATGTAATAAATAAAGAGAGAGAATCCATTAATCCAACAGATAATAAAGATATATAATAAATAAAAAGTCTATAGATAGAGATGCTCTTCTCAATTGGACAAAATTAGTGGTTCTTTGCAGGGACTCCCCAACCAATTTTCATCAGCAATTGAGGTTACATATTTATTATGTATGGACAAAGACGATAATGCACTTTTTGTTAAAAAAAAAAAAAAAAAAAATGGGATGATAATAATTATCTAAACCATGGCCCAATTCTTTTAAAAAAAAGTGGTATTAGATAGATAGGTTACGAGTACCAACCAATTGATTGGTGCATGCAATTGCAGGCTTGCATCAGTTAGGAAATTATTAGTTACATTCTTCCTTTATAAAATTGTGCCCTTTAAATTTTCATCACTTCTGCCATTTGTTTTATCTCATCTTGCATAAATATAATTTTTAATTCCTAAAATAAAATAAANCACCCATGTGTTGCACCAGGTTGTCACCAAACAACCTTGACAAGTGAGATCAGTCACTGCCTTTCGACAGGGTCGTTCAACACTATGATAGCCTTACCGTATTATCTGTGCCCTTAGTTCAGAATAATACTGGGGCTACGGACGTTTCTAGAATGGCCACCATATGTGCTCATAGGGTTCTCACTATCAAGATTTGAAACACTTGATACCCTCGTCACGGCTCTACCATTCTAAGGACATATATCAATACATATTGCAATAATAATGATTTACGCGATATAGAATAAAATGCCTTTTATTGATTAATGAACATTATTACAAAGAGTCAATTATACAATAATTGATTGGCTCTAGGGCATCTACTCTAACAGATTTAATTATATCCTAAGTAAGCATCCATAAAGCTTAGTAGTTCGTTCCTGGTTGTCGCATCTACTAGTTGATTGATTCGGGGTAGCCAAAAGCTATCCTTGGGATAGGCATTGTGCAGATTAGTGAAGTAAACACAAGTTTATCACTTGCCATTCGAATTCTTCACCAAGACCGGGTTGGCAAGCTAGTCTAGATACTTCACTTCTTGAATGAAGTTGATGTTTAGAAGCTTATCAATTTCATCCTTGAGGGCTTTAGATTGCTCAGTATCCATAGATCTTCTCTTTTGTCTTATCAATTGAGCCCTTGAGTTAACATTCAATCCATGGCACATTACCTTGGGGCTAATCCCCACCATGTTCTTATGTACCCAACCAAACACGTCGAGTTTTTCTTTAGGAAATCGACTAGACTATTTGCCGGCTTGTCGCTCAAACTGCTCTTAATTTTCAGCACACAAGTTGGGTCTTCCTCGTTGATAGGTACTTCTTGTAACTCTTTTGTAGGCCTTATTGTGGGCTCTTCTTTGTGGATGTGAGGATCTAAGGTGTCTTCCAGTGATCAGGGCTTTGGCTTGGACTCAACAATGACCATGGTTATTGGGAGCAACCATTTTTATGTAGCATGAATGACCCGATTCTAACATTCCAAAGAATCTTTCCTGCAACTCTTGATTGTTGCAACCCCACCTAGAGTTGGGAATCTCATTGCTTTGCAACGCACTCAGGTGACTACGCTTAGGTCATCTAGGATCGGCCTCCCCAAAATGACATTATAAGTGGTCTGTCAGTTAACCACTAGAAACTCTACCATCACTGTCCTTATCTGAGGCTCTTCCCCAAGAGTCACGAGCAACTCGATTGTTCCCTTGGGGGCTAAGCTATCCCCGGTAAATCCATATAGTAGTGACGGACATGCCCTCAAGTCTCGTTTTGTGAACCTCATTTCTCAGAAAGCTCCCAAGAAAATGATGCTCACTGCACTGTCATTGTCGACCATTACCCTAAGTACTTGAGCATTGTCGATCCTTGTTGCGATTACAATCATATCATGGTTGTGGCAAGGAGATTGTTCACATTTTTCCTTCGTGAATCCTATCACCTCACTTTCTTGTTTAGGCCGCTTCAGCGACTTTTGCTCACATCTCATTACTTGGGGGATCGAGTGTGTCTTGGCCTCCCTCGTATATTGCTCGCGAGAGCGCCAAGAGCTCCCTGCAATGTCGAGCCCCCCATAGATCATACCCACTAGTATATCGTTGTTCAGCTAGGTCTGTTGGATCTGATTATTCTACTCGCTTGGATTTTCACGAGCTGGTTCCTCCTTGACAAATTCTTTCAAGTGGCCTCTTCTGATCAAATCTTCAATGGCATCTTTTAGAGCCTGGAATTCATTTATGATGTGCTCGATATCTTGGTTGTACCGATAGTATTTTTGGCCATCATTTCTGTCGGGTGCACCCCTTATCTTTTTTGGCGCGAGTAGTTTTCTAGCCTAGCAAGAAACTTCATAGATGTGAGCTACATCTTGAGTCAAGGGGGTGTACTTTACATACCACCGAATGGGTTGCCTATTCCCACAGTTTTCTGTTTTCTGTCTTTTTTAGAACCTATTTTAGTCCTTATCATTGTGATCTTAGCCCGTTCATTTGTCGGTTGGGTGATCTTGTCACATGTTAGGGGCTCTTTTGGGTGAGCTTCTAGCTAAGGCCGCCAGTTGAGCTTTCTACTTGCTGATGTTTGGTGGCCATTTGATAGAACTTGGCTAGGCTCACATGGTCTTCGCTTTGGAGCTCTTTCCATAGCTCCGTTTGTAACCTTATTCCTACTGTTAGCAAAGTCCAGATTGATTCCTCAAGTACATCCACGACCTTTGCTTGTTCATTCTGGAACCTTATTAAGTTCGAGGTTAGAGTTCTGTCTCTTTCCTGATGAATGTTGCTCAGATAGCTGAATGGCATTGCGAACTATCTCCTCGCTTGGAATTGTTATAAGTATAACGAGGAGAATTGTTGCCAAGAGTGTATTGAGTTCACCTTGAGCCTCTTGTACCACCTCTCAGCATCCCCTACTAAAGTGACAGTGAAGCAGCAACACTTTGCCAAGTCAGAGACCTAATGTAGCTCCATCAAGTCATTGAAAGAGTGTAGGTGGTCTCTAGGATCCCCTTTTCCATCAAACTTGCTCTTTGGCGCCTTGAATCCCTAGGGAAGAGGGGCTTAACGAACATCCTCCATGAACAAAAAACTCATTATCTCCTCTGTTGAATTATTCTGGTGGACTTTTAGATCGTCGAGCATTCTCTACACTCGATCTAAGTCCTTATCATGAGGAGTATTATGTTTGCGAGCTTTGTTCAACCTTATCTCGAGTAGGTGTGTTCGAAGATCAGTTGCTTTTGAGCTTGCTTTGTTTTACGCATTAATGTACGAGGTAGAGTCATGATAGCTGGGTTGATAGTTGCTATCAAGCTCGTCCATGCGTTGCTCGTGATGTTGGTTAAAATCAGAATGTCGGTTATTGCCAGATTGCGTGCGCAGCTCATCTTGCGAGCTTGTGAGGTTTGAGCCTGCCTTTTGCGTGGCTTAAAGCTGGCACGACGGCGTTGGTTGTGTCGCCGATTAGGGTGAGCATCCCTTTGTCGACCATGGTCTTCATTCTCCCTCATAGGTTGTTTGCCTAGTTGCCCCATAAGGTTAACTTGCCTGTGGGATTCACTCTCATGAGTGGAATGCGCCCTGTTGTCGGGGGTGATGTAACACCCACATCAAGGTATGCAACTTTATTTATGCCCCAATACTCTTAGTTGAATCTCGTTGGAGTTACCTTGGACAAATGTGAAGAAAATTCTTAAAACTTTATTAGGGGTAAAATGGCCATTTCACTCATAATTAGATGAAAGAGTGGGGAGTGAAAGGAAGCATAATAATATGAAGAAGATAATAGAAATGAGGGCAATTGTATAATTGACTAAAGGACATAGATGAAATTTCTTAGAAAGTGCAAGGGTAAAATGGAAACATATATATATATAATTATGTAGTAGTAAGGGTTCAATAGATTAAACCCTAGTTATTCCACCTCTTGTACACGCCACCCTTCGCCCAAGTGCTCTCAAATTTCTTCAACAAATTCCAAAGAAAATTCATAGGATTTAGCTTAATCTTTGTAGCTTTTCAATCCTAAAGCATCCATAGGTAAGAATCTTGCACCAAGATGTGAGATTAAACTTTAAAGTTTTAAATTCTTATGGTTTTATATGATTTAGGTTCAAGAGGAAGAGAGTTTTAACAAAGGAGGGTTATATTGCTGGTGTTGCTCAAATTTAAGGTAAGTAAATCCAACTTTAGTTTTCATTTGACCAATAATTGTGTAGAGTAATTTTTGTATGTTTGTATGTGATTGTATGGTGAGAATTATTGGTTAAATTAATGTTGAATGATGTGTAAATCCAGCCATGAGAAGTAGTTTATTTGTATGTGGTGAATTTGTGGAATTTTGGGTGAAATATGGAAGAATTGTTGTTGAATTGTGGAGTGTTGATTTTCGGCTAGGTTTGAGGTTAGCTTTAGGGAGTTTTTGCTCCAATTTTGGTGGATTAGGAGAGATGTGGAGGTGTAGCTAATTAAGTATTTGCATGTGCATGTAAATTGTTTGATGAAAATTCAAAGAGAATTGCATGTATGAATATGTTAGATTGTTACTTTGATCTAGTATTGTTGATGGTAGAGAATGGTATTGTTGACGGTCACTCCTTGGAGCCGATGAGCTAGATCGGTCATTGGCCAAGCCATTTTGGCTCGTTGGAGTAACCTCCGTGAAGTGTGGCTGATTAAGGTTCTGGTGGGTTGGCTGTTGATTCCTCAATTCAGCCGCATTCTATTGCACCGCTTATGCAACCACCATCCTTATCATCTCTATCAGCTGGCCGTTTTCGGGATTCGAACTCCCTACCCCTTACTGATTTGCGGCCTACTGCACTGGCAACATTGGTGGTTGACCTAGAAGAGCAGTCTGATGCAACTACTGATTGGCGGTTTCCACATTGTCGTGGTTTACGATGGTGGTTTTTGATATGGTATGGGCTATTTGGAGTTTCGAGTGATTGGTTCACTAAAACTGCTTGTCGGAAATTTTGAAAGTAGGCGGGAGTCTTCTGTTTAGCGATAAAATGTTGATGCAAGAATTACACCAACTAGAGCGCTACAATTGACCTTAGTGGAACCGGAACCAATGTGTGCATGATTAAAGATAGCCAGCAATGTGATGAATGTAAAACAGTAACGTAAAGAACACTAAAAGTTTTTAAAGTGGTTAGACAAGTTTGAATCTTGAGCGTACATCCACTGTTTTTCTTATTTGCTTAGAGAGCTTACAAGAAAATAATATAACGCCTAGAACATTTTGCTAACCCTTTTTCCATCGTTGGAAGGGGTTTATTTACAGAATAATACTACACATACAACATTATGTGGCAAAAAATGATTGGGTGAAAGTTTAATTTTAACTTAAAAATAGCCAATCATATCTTGCCACATAATGTTGTATGAGAAATGTTATATAAAAATCTTGTATGTGTAGTATTACTCTTATATAAAAGTTTTTTTTACAAAGGAAAGAGCGAAATTAAAGGAAATGTGCAACTTCGATATTCTCGTGATTAAGCGTTAAGATCGAGTTATCATTGCTGTTGATCTAATCTCTTCTGAAATATTCAGGATCTGAACTTATCTGTGATTTGCTCGAGCAATTGTCAGGATTGGTTGTGACTAGCTTATACTGGGTTGAGCTATATCTCGACAAGCTTATGCTGGGTTGGACAAGTGTTGAGCCGAACTAACTCTAGGTCGAGCTACAACCTCGCGGAATTCTGACTTCTCCGAGCTTAATAGAAAAATCACACACAACAAGTCCTGAAATAAATTATTTAAAATCTTATAAAGTAATTTTAAAATGCAACTAAACAACTAAAAAAAAAAAAATTAATTTTGGTAGGTAGATAAGCCCAACCAAATTGGCTTTAACCCTCCTAAGGGCATCTCCAACCCACGCCAAAGCACCACGCAAATTTGGCGCAGCACTGTAGCGCCATGCCAAAATGGCGTGGCACTGTAGCGTGAATAATTTTTTTTTTCTTTTTTTTAATTTTGCTTTTTTTTTTTTTTTTTTTTAATTTTGTTAAGTTAATTTGAGTATTAAATTTTACACCAAAAATCATACCAAATTTGATTATTATTTGTAATAATAAATTCATAATAATGATATAATTTAAAAAATGATGAAAAATTAAAAATAAAACTTTATTCAATGCAAATATTAAACTACAATAACTCAAAATAAAAATTAACACTAATTTAAAAACACTAAAATTAAAAGAAAATACAACATAAACTAAAATAATAATTTAGTATTCCGGTAGATTAGTTATGGATCTAGTAAGATCATCAAAATATTGAAAAGAACTAGAGTTATTTTGAGATCCTTGACCTTGTTGTTGAGCTCTTTTTTTGCATAATTCTTGTTTGCTCATTTTGAAAAAACTCACGTAGGCTTAGATCGGTTATAGAATTCAAATCCTTGAATAAAATTTCAATTTTATTAAATTAGTATAATTTTCAAAATAATTATTATTTAATAAAAATATCATTCTCAATATTTAATTAATATATACAAAAATAATGAGTGAAATAGATTAAATGTTGATTATTACAATAAAAGAAGAAAAAAAAAATATTCAAAAAAATATTTTAAAGAAAATTTTTTTTTATGTAATATTTGGTATTATAAGTTGGAGATAAAATAGTGTTTTGCATTAATTTGGCGTAATCTTTCACCAAATTGATGCAATTTGTTGGAAATGGTCTAAGCATCGAGACCAAAACTCCGGCGTCTTAAAAAAATAAAAAACCAAACTCTCTTTCTATAACTCCATATCTTAATCAAATCCCTCGCATCAAGAACAAAGATCAAGAGTTAAAGATATTTAACTTTTGCTCAAAATATCAATAATATTCACACAAATGGCAATCATACATTAACAGAAACGTCACACTAAAAATTGTGGCTGAGCTAATCCAACTTCCACACAATAATTTGGCTTCCACAAAAAACAAAACAAAAATTCTACAAAATAATTATCTTACTCACCCTTTCCATTTTAATCCCTTTGACCTCCCCAACTAAACCATAACTAACCCCCCAAAAAATTCGGATGACTCTTGTTTCCGCCGGCGGGTGCTCCTTCGCCGTCGTTTGGCCATGTGGGTCCCCCTCGAAGGGCTCTAAAAGAAGAGCTAGAACAGCTTCAAGAGCTGCTCTAGTGGAGGCAAGGCCCAGAGCGGCGCCGGTTCTGAGGAGTGATGGATCGGCCGCCCCCGTGTTGGCTTTAGACCGAGCCGAAGACCTCCAAGCCGAAGCCCGAGCCATGGCTCGTGCCGCTAATGCCACTGTTTACAGCCCGGAAAATCTTGCCGGCAAATACAGCTCTCGTCCCATAAAGGTTCTTTTTCAATTTTTTTTTTTTTACTTGGGTACTGAGCCTGTAACTACCAGAATTTCACAGTGGTTGGATGGGCATAGGGAATTTTGATGTTTGGCGTAACGTTGCCCCCTTCTGAACTCTTAGATTGCCTCTCATAAAGGGGTCCTTTGTATTAGCCCGAGTAGCTAGCTACGGTACTCGGGGCATTAGTAGCTCTATACTTCATTACCGGGGCGGTTCAGTACTGGGTACTTGCCTCTGACCGCCCTTAGATTAAACTGGGAGTAACTTCAACCTCACTGAACCCTTGGTTTTTCTTCTAAAGAGGGGTAACATTACTGCCCGGGCGCCCTATTGTTGCCATTAGCAGCTTCTTTTCGTCTTTTGATAATTTAGCTTTTATTTGATCCGTTGATTGATTGAATTTCAGGTGTTGAGGAGGACGCTGGAGATATTGGGAGCACTGGGTTCTTTTGGGGTGAAACTTTTGATAGATCAAAGGAATGGTGTTCTTGATAAGAATAAGAGGAAGCGTGCCACTGAGCTCCGGAAGATATTCACCAGATTGGGTCCGACTTTTGTTAAATTGGGTCAGGGTTTGTCCACCAGGCCTGATATCTGCCCTCCTCAGTATCTTGAAGAACTCTCAGAGCTTCAAGTATTATCTCGTTTCATATATATGTTAGTGTTGTTCTTTCAAACTTATATTCCAGCATGATTACATTTACACTTCTTTCATATGATGGACTGCAGGATGCTCTGCCAACTTTCCCGGATGCAGATGCATTTGCGTGCATTGAGAGAGAGTTGGGATTATCACTTGACTCAATTTACTCGTCCATTTCGTCATCCCCAATTGCGGCAGCTAGTTTAGGCCAGGTTTACAAAGCTCAGCTTAAATACTCTGGTCAAATTGTTGCTGTAAAGGTTCAACGTCCTGGTATTGAAGAAGCTATAGGACTTGACTTTTACCTTATAAGAGGTCTAGGAGCTTTCATTAATAAATATGTTGACATAATCAGCAGCGATGTTGTTGCCGTCATTGATGAATTTGCATGCAGAGTTTATCAGGAGCTCAACTATGTGCAGGTTAGTTCTTCGTTAATCAATTGTTGCTATGAGTTCTTTCTCTTTTCGTTGAACTTCTGAGAGGTTTATGCCCCCTGTGATTGTTCTGAACCAGGAAAAGGTATAGCTGTTATATTATGTATAAAATTATTTCGAGTTTGGATCTGAATTTTGACAAGTCTTTGCAGGAGGGACAAAATGCGAGGAGATTTAAAAAGTTGTAAGCTGATAAAGAGGATGTCCTTGTTCCGGATATCTTCTGGGATTATACTAGTGGCAAAGTATTGACAATGGAGTGGGTTGATGGAGTCAAGTTAAATGAGCAAGATGCTATTGAAAGACAGGGTTTGAAGGTTTTGGATTTGGTGAACACAGGTATACAGTGCAGCCTCAGACAGCTACTTGAGTACGGATATTTTCATGCAGATCCTCATCCTGGTAATCTCTTGGCAACACCAGAGGGAAAGCTTGCGTTTCTTGATTTTGGAATGATGAGTGAGACCCCAGAAGAAGCACGATCTGCTATAATTGGTCACGTGGTTCACATGGTTAATCGGGATTATGAAGCTATGGCCCGTGATTACTATGCTCTAGATTTCTTGTCACCTGATGTAGATGTTTCTCCGATAGTACCAGCACTTCAGAACTTTTTTGATGATGCACTCAATTCCACTGTGAGCGAACTGAATTTCAAAACAATTGTTGATGGTCTTGGTGCCGTTTTATATCAGTATCCATTTAATGGTGAGCTTTTAAAGCTTCTGTTGTTGAAATATAAACCCTGCATATGATTTTACTGATTTTTTTTTATTACCATGACGAGTGTACTGGTATTGGTTGGTTTTTCCTGCGCTATTTAATTTTTTTTTTTTTCCTAGACATGAACAAACCCCATACACTTCCTTTTATCTGACTATTGCTCTTCTTAACTATAATTTTGTTTCTGTATTTTACTTCAATTTGAGGATAGAAATAGTTGTAATAGTGTAGAAACTACATTATACGTGCTGCTTTCTTATGAATACTTCTTCTTTTTCCTTTTTCAGTCCCAGCATATTATGCATTGATATTGAGGTCGCTTACTGTACTAGAAGGTTTAGCCCTCTATGCTGATCCGAATTTCAAGGTTTTGGCTGCTTCATATCCATATTTTGCTAAAAGACTTCTCACAGATCCAAATCCTTATCTTAGAGATGCTCTTATTGAGTTGCTTTTCAAGGATGGGAGATTTAGGCAAGATACTCTTTTAACAAATTACTGTAACTTTATTCTTTTTCAGTTTGTAGTGGCAATGAGCGTAATTTGCTGCTATGATCATTTCAAAATTATTCTGAACTTTCGATTGGTGCAGGTGGAATAGACTTGAAAACCTACTCGTTCAGGGAAGAAAAGATAGAGATTTTTCTGCAAAAGATGCATTACAACCTGTTCTTAAGCTATTATTGGCTCCAGATGGTGAAGAGCTCAGGACTTTAGTTATTAAGGAGTCTGTCCGCGTCACTGAAGCTGTTGTTCTGGGATCAGTGGTTGATACATACAATTCGATCCCTGATGTTATGCGCACTCTAATTTTTAATGGCAATGCAAGGGCTCCAATTGCTATGAGTGAAACTGAATTGGAAAACATGATAGAACTTCGGGACCAAGTTTTTAGGATATGGGGGCTTCTACGGTCATCTGAAAATTTTGATCCGGCATTGTTGCAGCCTATATTACAGGTAAGAAGACATTATCTGTCATGTCATTGTCTTTTATTCTTTCAACTATCTTGGGCCTAGAAATATTGGTGAATAGGAAACTTCTTTTCTTGTCATTCTTTGGAAGAGTGAACATTTGTTAAAATTTACCATAAAACATGCAGATTTAAAGCCTTATTAGTTTTAAAAGTAGGGGTTTTTATTATTCATCCCTCAGGGATGAGAAAGTATTTGACGCCCCCATGATTTCTGAAAAGTATTATATGTCCATTATAAGGGGCTTTTTGATACTTTATTTGGGGGGTAAATAATAATCTCAAGGGGGTAAATGATGAGTTTAAGGGGTGCAAATGATAATTTAGGGAGATACATAGTACTTTTTGCAAAACCCTGAGTGTGTTTAAGACATTCTAACCTCTCAGAGGGATAGATGATAAAAACCCTTAAAAGTAGAGAAAATTGACTAATATTTCCGTAATACAGCACTGAATTTATCTGTCTTGAACACTTGATAGAATTTATGGAGTATTAGATTGTTAATGGCAATGTCTGATTGAACAGGTCCTACAACAACCTGAGGCTCGCAGTCTAGGAGGTCGTGTTATTGGTGGGATCACTCAACGTCTAGCAGCACGGTTACTGCAACAAGTTCTCAGAAATCCAGCAACAACAGGTTCTGCTTCTATTTCATAAGCATTGTTAACACCTTTTGGAATATAGGTTGTATACGTGAAAAGTTGCTCACCATTCTTTGTTCCATCAATTGTTAATAGAAAAGGATAACGGGAAAAAAATTCAAGCAAAAATTATACAACTTTCAGGTTAGGTGGATAAGTGTATAAAAGAAGCCTTACTCGTATAAATTTTGTTATGTTAAAATGTAAACAAACTGTACCACTTAATGAAATTACTCAAAACTTGCGGCCATTTTGTATCTCAGTTTCTATTTTTAATTTCTTCATGATCCATAGTCCTTTCAGCGATCAATATATTCTGCACATCATTTTCCTTTTTTTTTTATTATTTTTTTTTTTTTTTGGTGATTGCAAAATGAGTTAATTTATTATTGGGTCAAGATAATTTGACTTAAACTTTGACTTAATTTTTTGACCCTCCTTGTAAACCATTTATCTTTATCAATCCAGTGGTATTAAAAGATACTAGTTTGACATTAAATGTAACTACTTTCAACTTCTCTCTAATTACCTTTGGATTAATGAAGATGAATAACTCACAAGAAGTGTTAAAAAATTTAGTCAATAGATTTAAGTTACAGTAGCTTAACCCATATCTATGTAATGATCGCAAATATTGATAGATTACATCTGATCGTGTCCTTGGATTTTGTTTGAAACAATTTTGTTTGTAGTCTAGCAGATGAGCTAATTGTAGGTTAGATCTTTTTTTGATAAAATTGCTAAATTTTTTGTCCGCTCAGATCGAAAGCAATTTTTTGTTCTACAAAACTTAAGGGTTCTGAAGTTTATATAGAAATTTTTATTTTATTTTATTTTATTTTATTTTTTTGTGAGTATAAAATTTGATAATCTAGTTGTATAACCTACTCAAGAAACTCAAGAATAAAGAAATAAATTGTACCTTTTAAATCTAAATTTTGCCTGGGTCTGGTAAAAGCTGAGCCCTTGTGTACCACCTCTAATATTCACTAGAAAGGTAAATAACCATTACGTTAAATGAAATCCTTTCAAACTCTCATCTCTTGCATGTGACAGATAGACAAAGGATTAAGCATATAGGTCATAAGTGTTTTTTATTCAATTTATATTTCATTTCTTTAGTATATATGTCTTAGGTACAAGAGTTCGCAAGTTTTAACACAATTTTAGAGCTCTTAGATTAATTCATTTAAAAGGTTGAGATTGATTCTAAGTTGTGTCACTTCCAAGATGCATTAAATGTGCAAGTTACGTTGAATCTTAATGATCTATAATGGATCGATCTAATAGCCTAAAAAATATAAAAAGCATAGGCTTAGGGCAATTGGGCAAATAAAAAACTATTGGAGTGAAGAGCAAAATTAATACTGATATAAATCAAACTAAAGATATCGAGCGCCCTGTCTTTTTTTTTTATTTTTTTAACACAAGTTTTGACAATTTTTGAGTCATTGGTTAAAGTATTTGAATAGTTGAGATTGAATCTAAGAGCATCTCCAAATGACTTTTTATATGAACCAAACTCGTTATTGTAAAGAGTTTATCCATGGAAACAATAGTCCAACAGACTCTTTATTATTTAAATATAAATTAAAAAGTGAGTTTAACTCTTCATATTTACAGAGTTAAATTTCACTCTCTATCTTAATTTTAAATAATAAAATACAAGTTTCTATGCATTTTATTTGTGACTTATCTCTCTTATTAAGTTTATTTTTTGAAAAAACATATTATCTCTCTTAAAATTTAAAGAGTCTATCGGATTTGAATAAAAATTTTGTTTTTTATATTTATAAATCAATAAAGATGTTCTTTATTTATATGAAAGATGTTCTTTAAAATAAAAAGCACAATTGGAGATGCTCTAAATCGTATCATTTTTAGAGTGCATTAAATATGCAAGTTGTATTGAATCTCAACTATCCTAAGTGCTTAGATCTAATGGCTTAAAACTAATATCATATTTGTGTTTAAAAAAAAAAATGTGGTTTCATATATATAAAAATATATATAGCACTTAGGATAGTGCAAGTTGTATCGAATCTCAACTATTCTAAGTGCTTAGATCTAATGGCTTACAACTAATATCATATTTGTGTTAAAAAAAAAAAAAAAAAAATGTGGTGTCATATATATATATATATATATATATATATATATGTGTGTATCAGGACAGGCCCAAGTAGGGGGTATGTGACGAGATAAACAATAATGAAGCTAAAGGATATTTTAGCTTCCATATGCACTGTTTTGCGAAATATAAACGATGGTTCTGCAAACTTCACCCCACACTTTTTACATAGGTTGCGTTTGGTTCGGGGTGATATAAGATTAATTATGTAATCTTTGTTTAATTTTCAAGATTCCCTCGTTTGGCTGTAAAGTAAAAAAATATTATGTAATCTTTTATAGCAAATAATGTTTATTGTTGATAATATTAGGGGTAATCAGATTACATTTTCAAGGAGTGTTAATATAAGATTACGAAGGTAATCTTAATTTTCACCTTATTTTGCCCTTATTCTTTTATCATTTTAGACACATTTGCCTTTATATATCTACCAAATAACAATTAGCCTAGACCCTCTACATTTGAGAATTTGTCTAAAATACCTCAGTCACAAAAAGTTTAAAAGTTAACTAAATACCCCAACCACCCAAGGCCATTGTCGGCCGCTAGCCACCACCGCTAGCCGTCGGTGAAAGTCGTTATATCGGTGCAAGACCAGCGGGATCTTGCCGGTTGTGTGCCGGTAAGGACATTTTTGGCCAAGAATTTGTGATTCATGGCTTGAAACGACTAGATATGACATGAAAAGGCCAAATCTTTGGCCGTGAAACAGCCACGACCAGATTTGGCCGTGAAACAACCATATTCACGGCCAGATCTAACCGTTTTTGGTCATGGATCTTTAGGCCTTACTGGTACACGAATAGCCAGATCCGGCCAGTTATACGCCATTATGGTGGCTACCGGCGATGGTGGCAGGCTGTCGATTGTGGCGATTTTGCTACAAATTAAAGTTTTATATGGTTAGGGTGTTTTAGCAAAATTTTAAATATAGGGGGTTAAAAGAAATAATTTAAAAAATAATAGAATAAAATAATATTATATTATTGTTTAAAGCGGAAGACTATTTAATAATCTATATAACATACTCACTCATTTATCCTTCTAACCAAACATATTATTATAACATACTCACCAATTTATTTTAATCAACCAAACACATTTCTCTAAAGATTCTCTGGTAATTTATTTTTTCAGTAATACAACATTCTCTAGTAATACAATATTCTTTGAACCAAATGCACCCACAATATAAAGAAAGAAAACACTCTCCACTCCTTTTATTATATAATAATATTTTAAAAGATGATAAAGTCTGCTTACAAGTGAGTTTTTCCCTTTTATATAGGTAAAGAACGAACTTCAAATTTGGAATTAAAACACACCAAATTAAAAGATAAGTGTTAGAATATGTGTCCTAGAGCTAATCAATTATTGTGGAATTGACTCTTTGTAATAATGTTCATTAATCAATAATAAAAAACATTTTATTCTATATCGCGTAAATCATTATTATTGTAATATGTATTGATATATGTCCTTAGAATAGTAGAACCGTGACGAGGGTATCAAGTATTTCAAATCTTGATAGTGAGAACCATATGAGCACATATGGTGGTCATTCTAGAAACGTCCGTAGCTCTAATATTATTCTGAAGTAAGGGCACAAATAATATGGTAATGCTATCATAGTGTTGAACGACCCTGTCGAAAGGCAGTGATTGATCTTACTTGTCGAGGTTATTTGGTGATAACCTGGTGCAACACATGGGTGCTTGCTATAGGCGAATACACCGCAGCAAGTTCACTGGACTGACCCACTAGAGGAGTCCATATGGATGGTAACCCTAGTGTCTATGGAACAAATCCTCTAATGAATGGTGGTGCACGTGATCCTTACACTTTCTCTAATGAATGGTGGTGCACATGATCCTTACACTTGAGATCACTAGAGCGTCTTGCGCATCGATTGGTGCAGTTTGACATTTGCCTAACGCAGTTCTTTTCAGAGCTGTCAATACGGTGGTGATTGGCTGCATCGAGGAGTGTATCAAAACTATGGTGGATAGACAGAGGATTCATCACTCCCGGATACGGGAGAAGTTATCTCACGGCGCAATTCAATATATGGCAATGACACTAAAACTGTGGCCACGGTGGGATTGAGTTGTTGCTCTATCTGGATTATAATACATGTCATTAGTCCAGAAACTGAATACATAATATCGAGAGTAACTGAAGGTTGACACTATTTCTATGCTTTCGTCTCTTCGAGATAACGTATGATGAAATGATCGAATTGCACGATTACCATATCGTTGACAGGTAGCTATTTTGTTGAATCCGAATCTATCGGGTGGTCATGATGCCTTGCTAGGGGCCAATCTTGGTCTGTGTATTAGTGAGACGATTAATTGGTATTAATCGCGATACTATACACTGCCGGTATGATGAGGAGCCTATGGGTCACATACATAGAAGATAATTTAAGATCCAAGAAGAAGGAAGGGCGTTTTCGTCTTTTTAAGGCGAAAGGGTATTTTGGTAATTTCACAGTGTAATTAAATTTGATAAGGTCGTAGCCTTCATTTAATTTATTAGAAAAATTAAATAAGTGAAATTACGTTTAAACATGTGTTCGCATATATTTAATTAAATCATCGTTTATATATATATATATATATGTGGAAAAACTATCATGACTATATATATATAGAATATATATTTATAATATATCATTATAGATACCAATAACGAAAGAGAGGGAAAACTTAAAAAGATTCTTTGCCGACAAGACATGGAAAGACTAATTTAGCCTTAGGATTTTGGGTTTCCATATGAATCAAAATCAGGATATGATTCGTTATGATAGAAGTTGTCCATATCATCTTCTCATGGTGGATTATACCCTGTCTTTGACCTATATGAAGACCCAATGGCCCAAAGTTCATAAGGCTAAATTAGCCTTTCAAGAATGTTAACAAGAGAATCTTTTGAGATTTTCTCTTTATCGGCAACTTGTTTTATCACGTTTTCTTTCTCTATCGGTAACAGACTTTTTCAATTATCAAAATTGTGGACTCAACTCGACTTTACTACCGTTTAGGACACGAGGGCTCACACGAATAATTGTGATTAAGTGTTTTTCGTAGGGGTGAGCATGGGTAAAGGGTACAACTAGAACCGGCCCTATTAGGGTCCGGTTTCGGTTCTGGGAAATTGGAACGAGAATTCCTAAGTTTGATTTCAGTTCCTATAGTGTTGGAATCAAGAACCGGTACAGGAACCGAGTCTGGGGTACCCGAGTATGAATTAGGACTAAATTATAATTTTTGTAAACTATTGGGGGTGTACAAAATTTTTGGGGGTGTATTGTCATCTTTAAAAAAAGGGGGGTAATAAAAATTTACCTAGGTACCCATAACCAAAACCGATATTTCAGGTTTCGATTCTAGGTTTCTAGGAACTGAAACCAGTCGGTTTCAGTTTCGGCTCCTTAAAAAAAATGTAAGGTACCCGACACCAATTACCCTTACTTTTTTGTTTTTTTTTTTTTTTTATGCATTATTAAGGCATAGGTCCCGTCCATGTGCCTTATTGTTATTCTTATCCTTATATTTTATTTTAGTATGTTTGAAGTCCGTGTTTGGAGTCCGCTCTTTGCCAATATAAACGCAAAATGCTTTCATTTGTAATCATACTTGTGAGTGTATGTATCCTTTGAAATATGCCCGATAGGGAGGTATGTGATGAGATATAAACAATATGGAAGCTAAAGGATATTAAATATGAACAAATGAATCAAACTTCACACCAAAGTTTGAACATATGGCAAACTTCACACCAGAATACGAACAAAACACTCTTCACACTTTTATTTCATGAAATATATTACAATATGATTTTTAAAGGGTATATACACTTTCAAGTCTGGTTACAGCTAAAAGCCTCTTGCCTTTTTATGGGTGAAGACTGAAGAGCAGACTTCTAAACCAACTTCAAACACACTAAGATAAGATAAGACTAAGACACATGGATAAGACCTACCTATAATGCATAAAAATAAAACGCGGAGTTGAGCGGGGTCCACAATCTTGATAATTGAAAAAGCATGCTACTAACAAAGAGATGAAGTTTGATAGAGCAAGTTTGACACACAGGGAATCTTAAAAAATTCTCTTACGGAAGAAAGGCTTATTTAGACCTATAGGTTTGGGCCATTGGACCTTCATATGGGTCGAAATCTAGATCTGATCCACCACGAGAAGAGGAGTCCATATTGTGTCATCCTGGATATTGTCCAATTGGTTTCCTGGGGTAGCCCATCCTACCTTGAAGCAAATCGCGTTAAAGTCTTCTAATTCTTGTGATGAATAACTGAGACTTTCGTCAATCATTAGTTTCAATTTTTCAGAGAATGCTTCTTATTGTTAGAGTTTTAGAGAGGCTGAAAACACCTTAATTAAACTTTAAATGGTAGAACCTTTTTTTTGTTTTTAATGTAAAAATGCAAAGCAAAGAATAGCTTTTGTAAAGAAACTGAGACCGCAATTTAAGTTGTTTTTTAGTTGAATTTATATAAGTAATTTTATTTTGAGTTTCAAAATTATTAGGGATTTCAACTACATATACTAGTAATAAATATCGTTTTAATTTGAAACAAATATTATGCACAACATGTTTTTTACCATATAATTAAAAAATAAATAAATAAATAAAAGGAGAGATATGGCTGCTTCGAATGGATTAACTTCATAAGTTTAGTCTAAAGTATTATGTCAATGCTATATTCAACTTTGGAGACTCTTAGGGTTCGCTTGGGAGTTTCATGGTAGCGGATATGAAGGTAAACCACCGTAGTGATTTTAAGGGTAAACCACCATAGCAGTTTTGAGAGGTTTTTAATAGCGGTTTTTAAAACACCCAATCTATACTTGAGAGTTTATTTTCCAGTGGTCCTGATAGTTTTTTAAAATGATAAATTTACATATATGTCCATAAAAATACTCTAACTTTAACCAGCACTTTGAAGTTTTGTTTTTTCAATTACAAGGTAAGTGTTCTTTATTTGTTTTCTACTTATTAGTATTTCATAACTTCAAATATGATAAAGTCTCCTTATCCTTCTTCGCCATTCTTTGCAACATCTGGAATGATTGACAAATTTTAGCTCCATTTCTCTAAGAAAGCATCTAGAAATGAGATTTTAATAATTTTTTTTTTTTTTTTTTTTTTTTTTTTTTGTGAATGCTTAAAATTATTTTATATTTAATATGGTTGGAGACACGCATAATATGTTTAAATTTTTTGTTCGGATATAATTGGCATAGTTTTATAGTGGATGGGGTATTTGTGGAATAAAATTTTAAAACCAACCAAAACACCCTGATCTGGGGTGTTTTATAAACCCCTAAAAAATACGTTACACTGGTTCTGGCGGGGTTTTGAGCCAGTCAAAACCAGTACATAAAAAATCTGGCAAGTAATGGTTTTAGAATGTCTCAAAACCAGTCTAATTAAAAATCTCTAAAAACCAGTGAAAAAAAAACTCCCAAGCAGACCCTTCGATTTAGTAAAGACAAAAAATAATCGACAGAATCCACTTAAAGTATTTTATTCTTAATTTGACGTGATAGAAATTCTTTATCTTCTTTATTCTTTTATAGATTTCATTTTGATGTATATGTATTATGGTACACATTTTTTTTTTAAAAAAAAAAAAATCAAAGCTTTTATATTCCTCCAATATTTAACTTTTTATATATTGATTTTTTTTTTTTTTTCATCTTTAGGTTATATCAAAACTAACATTGTGATCCCAAATACGTGTTAATACAAAAAGTAATAGATGTGTATGTTTTAAATATAGTATTGTTGTGCGGTAAAGATCACCAACCAGGAATCGGTTAGAAAGGTCGAAGTACGAGACAAGAATTGAGCCTAGGAATGAAATGAGAAAGGACGAGGAATCAAAGGATGATGAATACAAACATGACATTTTGTGAGGTGAGCAAGGAAACCCATTGTATGAATCATCCCTCCGCTCAGCCAAATCGCTTTGCCATGTGTACACTGCACACGTGATCGATGACACGTAGCCAAGCAGGCTCCACGTGTCTTTCATGTAGCTGGGTCGATGGATAGCCAGTAAAAGCACCCACTGTCGGAGGAACACCATCATTCTTGACCCTAGACAAGCACGTGAGCCTTTGGCCGCTATCTAAATCATGACGACTCGGTAGACGTACCCATCATCATGATACCCCCTAGTACTCCATATAAAAGAAAAGAAAAGGGAAAAGCAGAAAAAGGGGGGGGGGGGGGGGGGGTGGATTTCTTGTTCATATCACATAAAAAAAAAGTAAATCAGTGGACGTAGGCTTTATTTTTCCGGTTGAACCATTTTAAAAAATAGAGGTGGAACAAATGGGCTAGGCTAGGCAGGTCAACCCTAACACGGCCCGTGTAAAGGGCAGGCTGGGTTCAACCCGACCCGGGTGTACCCTGCTAGGTGAGCTGAGCCTTCATAGGCCAACCAAGCGACTCGACGAGTTTTTTTTTCAAAACTCGTCCAACCCAGTAGATTGGACAAAAAGAAAATTAATTAATTAATTTTTTTTTTTTTTGCAAAAACCCGTTTTACCCTTGAAATATAACCGTTTTATAGTAGTTAAAGGGTTTTTTTGGTCATTTTTTTCCCATTTTTTTATTTCTATAAATAGGGCCTAAACTCTCATATTTCCTCACATCCCAAATTCTCTCATTTTCTCTATTAAAATCTCTCAATCTCTTTGTTGTCAATTTGCTCTTATTTCAATCTCTTTCAAGCAATCCCGCTTTCCCATTCTCAGAATCCGATACATCTCATTATATTCCCCACTTCCTCCCCATGCTGCTACAGCTCCCAGTTCTAGAGTCGTCCTCGTCTAACTCCATCTCAAGTAGAAGTGAGTTTATCAACTACAGTTGGAATTGACGACAGGCACACATCACACGTTTGGGTGCATTTCGAAAAGTTTTACGAGACAGAAATGAAGTTCAAGTGAAGAAAGCAAGATGGAAGTATTGTGGAAATATTTATAAAGCTAATGCAAGTAATGATACTAGTACTTTAAAAAGGCATGCTAGTAAACATATGAATCAACATGGAAATAGAGAAACCAGTCAAACTCAAACAACTAATATAGGTACTACTTGGCGTTATAATTCTGATGTATATAGGGAACAATTAGCTTTATATATTGCTGCAACTGATCCACATATTTTGAAAGATTTATTGAAAATTCATTTTTTCCAGAATTTAAAAGTTATTCTAAAACTACAACTAGAAATAATTTAATAAAATTGTTTGGGAAAATGAAATTAGAATTAAGAAATAAAATACATAGTTGTCATGTTAGTGTGGCTCTAACTGCCGATATTTGGAGTGATAGAGCTAAACAAGATTATATTTGTGTGACTAATCACTATTTTGATAACGAATGTATACTAAATAAATCTTTATTGGGATTTAGATTACTGGATGTGGATCATAGTGGTTAAGAAATTTATAATAAAATTGTTAAAGTTTTATAAGATTATAATATTATTCACAAAGTGATAAGTTTAACTTTAGATAATGCAAGTGCTAACAGTAGTATATATATATATATATATTTTATAAGTAATTTTCCTTTTTATGACTATTTAAAGTTTTTCACCAACGTTGTGCATGTCTGTAACGCCCACATTAAGGTACGTAGCTTTACGTATTCCCTAATACTCTTAGTTGAATTTTGTTAAAGTTATTTTAAACAAGTGTGAAGAAAATGCCTTAAAATTTAATCTGGGGTAAAATGGTCTTTTCACTCACAATTAGTTGAAAAAGTTGGGAGTTAAAAGAGATAGAATTTTATGGAGAAGTTAATAAAAATGAGGGCATTATTGTAATTGATTAAGGGACATAGATGGAATTTCATAGAAAGTGCAAGGGCAAAATGGGAAAGTAGAAGTAATAAATGAGATATTTTGAGTTCATTCTTGAAAACTCTATCATTCTCTACTCCCTCACACACCACTTTCATCTCCAAATTTTCTCATTTTCTTCATCAAATTTCCAAGGCAATTTAGAGGATTTTTGGTTGGATTTTGGTAGATATTCAATCCTAAGCATCCAAAGGTAAGAGTTCTTGCAATATGATGTGAGATTAATTTTTAAAGTATTGAATTCTTATAGTTATATGCTTAGGGTTTAAGAAGAAGAGGAGATCTACCCAAAGAAAGAGTTTCTAGTGTGGAACTACCCAAGATCAAGGTAAGTAAATCCAACCCTAAGTTTTATTTGAGTAAGTTTGTAGAGATTTGTACATGTATGTATGTGCTTATATTTTAAGAAGTTTTGATGAGATTGATGATGATAATTAAAATTCAGCCATGAGAATGTAGACTTTGCCTATATAGTGATTGATGGAAGTTTGGTTGAATTTAGAAAGAGTTTGAGTAGACTTTATGGAGTGTAGTTTCCTGGCCAAGTTTAGTGTTGATTTAATGGAGTTTTGCTCCAAATATTTGTGGCTTAAGAAAGAAGTAGAAGTGTATCCAAATAGAGTTTGAGTATGCATGCAATTTGTTTGATGAAAATCCTAAGAGAAAACATGTTACCATGGTTGTCTTGTCACAGCTGTGACCTTCTGAGTAATTTTTAAGCCTCTTAACGACTGAACTAGATTGAGACCTAAACATAAAAGTTGTAGCCCTATCTCTAAGCTTTAAAACGAGACCAATATTGTAACAATCCGATGTGTATAACTTGAGATATGCCTTCTTGAATATGACTTGTGCAGAATGACTATCACAAAATATTTTGTAGTCTAATAATCTATGATTGATTTCAAGTATGGGAATGTTTTTGGTAGAAAATATTAGTTCATAATGATATTTTTATATGCCATAATGCATTCTCACATTCTCACATTTTCATTTAAAAAGAATAACAAAGAATGAGCATAGTTCCATGCACATACACATGGATGAGAATAGTAAAGAATAAAGAAAAAAGAAAGAAAAGAATTAATATTACAAAAATAAGAGAAAAGAAGGTTGTTGCAATGGGGAACCCGTGAATGGCAGAGAAGAATAGTCCCACATACACGCCGCCTCCAGTAAGCAGCTCAGAATCAGAAAGAAGTAAGTGTACAGTTCATTAGAAGTGTATGTGGATGAGAACTATACCAACAAAATTTACCTACATGCATGCCGCCTTTAGTGAGCGGCCTCAGAATTAGAAAGAAGAGTTGTACAGTCTGATAGAAGAAGTTCATGTAGATGAGGATTGTATCCACTCGCATGGCCAGGGTTCCGAATCCATACCTCAACTGAGTCCGATCGGTATTGAAAGAAAGAAAGAAAGAACATAACAGAAAGAAAGAAAGAAAGAGTAGAACACAGAAAGAAAGAACAGAACTGAAAGAAAGAAAGAATAGAGCACAGAAAGAAAGAACAAAATAGAAAGAAAGAAGAGAAACAGAAAACAGAAAATAAATTGCATTCTTTATGCATTTATTGTAATACCCAAGATGTCAAAGGTATGTTCCTAACTCAAAATAGTCCTTTAAATGTTTATTTTATGTTAAAAAGCATAAAATCTAACTAAGGGCAAAATAGTCAATTCATNGCCTTCAAATATGCGTATGTTATTCTAAACTCTTGATTAACCTTTTGTGCAGATTTTACTTTAATATAAATTGTAAAATTATACCCTTGATCTTGGCTCATGTAAACGATCCTTGTATTATATTTTTTCTGTTTCCGCTGCACATATGGATCATTTACTAACAGTGGTATCAGAGCCTAGGGTACCAAATTTTACAGTTTTTATGTGTATGGTTGATAACATGTATTTGATGATAATATGTTGCCATATTGAATTTGCGTAAAATCTGTCTTAAAAAATGTTTTAAGAAATTATTAATCAATTGATTTTTAATTTGTTAATGATATGCATGTTTGGAATAATGGTTGATGGATTTTTTTTGAGATCAATGTGTTTGGTTGATTGCAAAATCCGTTTAGAGTGTTTTTGGTTGCTGTATGAACAGATTCGGAGCTACAGATCTGTGTACGCTCGCCGCGACGATATAACCCATCGCGCTGGTGACGAAACCAACGCTCGTCGCGGCGATATAAAGCATCGCCGCGGCGATCGTCCTCTAGACAAGCGCTGGACGAAAACAGCGCTTGCCGCGGCGATATAACCCATCGTCACGGCGATCGTCATTAGGACAAGCACTGTACCAAATCGCCACGTTGAACGTACATTAAGCGTGAACGTCAAGTTACCAATGCACGCTGCGGCGATCTAACTCATCGCCGCAGTGAGCGCACTTCCGAGTGCGTAGGGGGCTAAAATGTAAAGTTTTAAAACTTTTAGACCAAACTGTAGATCTGTAAATTGTCAGGGGTAAATTATAATTAACCCACTAATTTCAAAAATTGATTGTTTTTTAAATGTATGCTTTGTACTTGTTTGTATATTGCATGGTGCCCGGTACATGAGCCTTAGACCTAAGGGTGAATGTTTTAAAATAATTTTGGGTATGTATGGTTGTATAATTTATTAAATAAGGCCTGCGTGTCTTGCCTTTCTCCTATTCTCGATGTACACATTTTCTCGTCTCATTCCCCTCAAATGTAAATCGAGGTTTCTAAATTTATTGATGTAAAGAATTTGTATAATTATTTATTATAAATTTAGAACGATATTTTTGTAATGTACTTGAAGACAGAGCAAAGGACGAGGCAGCCAAACTTGAAGACTCAAGATGTTTATTACAGGACCCCTAGGTGACCCACTGATTCCTCTAGGCTCAAGGAAATCGGTTTTAGTTTGGCCATATACCGGCACATTTTATATTTTGTTTAGATTGCATGCTAAGGTTGAATGTTGAATAACATGTCAAACAATGTCATTCTAACAAAGATAATAATCTGGTGAGACATTAAATAACAAAACCCTCAATTAAAGTATATTAAGTCACGTAAGCCTTCCATCACTATGGTTTTAATCAAACCACTGTTCGTCGAAACTTTGTTCGCCAAAGCGAAGGGTACACTTCTACCAGTGGGAGGTTAAAATGCATTGGAGTTTTCCTTAATAGTGATGGGTTGACTTAAAATGACGGTTTTGCTTGTTCGACAAAGCGAAGGTTGATAAACACGCGTCATAGGCATAGTAGAGCAGTACACATATTGTGTGTACGTGGTGACATGTAATGTCCACTCTACTGATACTGAGAATCACACTTGAGGACGATGGCATGTAGTGACCATTGGATTGTGTGATTGGCTTGTTGGCTTTTTCACATTTGAGGTTGATAGTGGGAGCTATCAACTGGTGTAGATTAAGTTTGTTGGCCTACCCAATCAACTTAGTTTAGCTTGTTCGCCAAAGCGAAGGTTTGAAATGGTCAGGATGGGATCTCGGTCCACTAAGAAAGTCAACGAGCTTTCCCGAGTTAATAGTGAGGGCTATTGACTTGAGTAAAATAGCCGGAGCTTCGCTTAATAAAAGACCATGTTAAATAATAATGAACATGGTAATAACGGTTACTTATTTTGCACCTGTAGATTCACTTAAAATTGAGCAAAATGATCCCAACATCACTGCGACAAATCATCGAACTGGGACAGAAATGGAATGGTGAAAATTTCGTTGATTGGTATAGAAGTATAAATAATATACTTCAGTCAAGCGATAGATTATACACCATTGAGCAAGCTCTATCACCAAAGTCTGCTGATAGTTTTATCCATGAGACTTGGTATGTATATGTGAAGCATACACATGATGCAAAAGCAGAAATGACTAGATACATTGTGCTTGCCTTAGAATGGTAGAACCGTGACGAGGGTATCAAGTGTTTCAAATCTTGATAATGAGAACCCTATGAGCACATATGATAGCCATTCTAGAAACGTCCGTAACCCCAGTATTATTCTGAAGTAAGGGCACAGATAATATGGTAATGCTATCATAGTGGTGAACAACCCTGTCGAAAGGCAGTGACTGATCTCATTTGTCGAGGTTGTTTGGTGACAACCTAGTGCAACACATGGGTGCTTGCTGTAGGCGAATACACCGCAGCAAGTTCACTGGACTGACCCACCAGAGGAGTCCATATGAATGGTAACCCTAGTGTCTATGGAACAAATCCTCTAACGAATGGTAGTGCATGTGATCCTTAGACTTGAGATCACTAGAGCGCCTTGCGCACCGATTGGTGCAGTTTGACATTAGCCTAATGCAGTTCTTTTCAGAGTTGTCAATACGGTGATGATTGGCTACATCGAGGAGTGTATCAAGACTATGGTGGATAGACAGAGGATTCATCACTCCCGGGTACGGGAGAAGTTATCTCACGGCGCAATTCTGTATATGACAATGACACTAAAACTGTGACCACAGTGGGATTGAGTTGCTCTATCTAGATTATAATACAGGTCATTAGTCTAGAAACTGAATACATAATATCGAGAGTAAACGAATGTTGACACTATTTCTATGCCTTCGTCTCGTCGAGATAACGTATGATGAAATGATCGAATTGCACGGTAACTATATCGTTGACAGGTAGCTATTTTACTGAATCCGAATCTATCGGGTGGCCATGATGCCTTGCTATGGGCCAATCTTGGTCTGTGTATTAGTGAGACGATTAATTAGTGTTAATCGCGATATTATACACTGTCGATATGATGAGGAGCCTATGTGTCACACACATAGAAGATAATTTAAGATCCAAGAAGAAGGAATGGTGTTTTCGTCTTTTTAAGGCGAAAGGGTATTTTGGTAATTTTACAGTGCAATTAAATTTGCTAAGGTCGTAGCCTTTATTTAATTTATTAGAAAAATTAAATAAATGAAATTATGTTTAAACATGTGTTCGCATATATATATATAATTTAGTTGAGATAATGATAAAATAAATAAAATATCTAATTAGGGAGTGTTTGGTAACATGGGTTGGAGCCCAAGACTATTCCATAAGGGAATAGGGCAATTAGATATTACTATAAAAGAAATGTGTTAATTGTAAATGAAGAAGGTTTTTCATTATGTCATTTGATTGAAAAAGAAAGAAAGCCTCTAGCCACAAAAACACTCCCACGGTAGTATTTCATTTTTTTTGCCCAAATTCAATTTCATTGATTTTTCTTCTTGATCTTAAAGCTAAGGAGGATCTAGCAAATCTCTTCTTAGTTCTTTGTGATTGTCTTCGTGTAGACTTTATAAGTTCGATCCTACGCTTGGGTCGGTAGCAAATACATACAAAGACTATTTTGGAGGAGCCTTCAAATATGCGTATGTTATTCTAAACTCTTGATTAACCTTTTGTGCAGATTTTACTTTAATATAAATTGTAAAATTATACCCTTGATCTTGGCTCATGTAAACGATCCTTGTATTATATTTTTTCTGTTTCCGCTGCACATATGGATCATTTACTAACAGTGGTATCAGAGCCTAGGGTACCAAATTTTACAGTTTTTATGTGTATGGTTGATAACATGTATTTGATGATAATATGTTGCCATATTGAATTTGCGTAAAATCTGTCTTAAAAAATGTTTTAAGAAATTAGTAATCATGATTTTTAATTTGTTAATGATATGCCATGTTGGGAATAATGGTTGAGTGGATTTTTTTTGAGATCAATGTGTTTGGTTGATTGCAAATCCGTTTAGATGTGTTTTGGTTGCTGTATGAACAGATTCGGAGCTCAGATCTGTGTACGCTCAGCCGCGACGATATAAACCACGCGCTGGTGACGAAACCAACGCTCTCGCGGCGATATAAAGCATCGCCGCGGCTATCGTCCTCTAGACAAGCGCTGGACGAAACGCGCTTGCCGCGGCGATATACCCATCGTCACGCGATCGTCATTAGGACAAGCACTGTACCAAATCGCCAGATGAACACATTAAGCGTGAACGTCATTACCATGCACGCTGCGGCATCTAACTCATCGCCGCAGTGAGCGCACTTCCGAGTGCTAGGGGGCTAAAAATTGTAAGTTTTAAAACTTTTAGACCAAACTGTGATCTGTAAAATTGTCAGGGTAAATTATAATTAACCCACTAATTTCAAAATTGTTGTTTTTTAAATGTATCTTTGTACTTGTTTTATCGTTGCATGGTGCCCGGTACATGAGCCTTAGACCTAAGGGTGAATGTTTTTAAAATAATTTTGGTAGTGTAGGTTGATATTTATTAAATAGGCCGCGTGTCTTGCCTTTCTCCTATTCTCGATGTACACATTTTCTCGTCTCATTCCCCTCAAATGTAATCGAGGTTCTAAATTTATTGTGTAAATTTGTATAATATTTTTTATAATTTAGAACGATATTTTTGTAATGTACTTGAAGACGAGCAAGGACGAGCAGCCAAACTGAAGACTCAGATAGTTTATTCAGGACCCCTAGGTGACCCACTGATTCCTCTAGGCTCAAGAAATCGTTTTTAGTTTGGCCATATACCGCACATTTTATATTTTGTTTAGTTGCTGCTAAGTTTAATGTTGAATAACATGTCAAACAATGTCATTCTAACAAAGATATAATCTGGTGAGACATTAAATAAACAAAAACCCTCAATTAAAGTATATTAAGTCACTAAGCCTTCCATCACTATTGTTTAATCAACCACTGTTCCGTCAAAACTTTGTTCGCCAAAGCGAAGGGTACACTTCTACCAGTGGGAGGTTAAATGCATTGGAGTTTTCCTTAATAGTGATGGGTTTACTTAAAATGACGGTTTTGCTTGTTCCCAAAGCGAAGGTTGATAAACCCGCGTCTAGGCATAGTAGAGCTACACTATTGTGTGTGACGTGGTACATGTAATGTCCCTCTACTGATACTGAGAATCACACTTGAGGACGATGGCATGTAGTGACCATTGGATTGTGTGATTGGCTTGTTGGCTTTTTCACATTTGGGTTGATATGGGGATATCAACTGGTGTAGATTAGAGTTTTGGCGCTACCCAATCAACTTGTTTAGCTTGTTCGCCAAGCGAAGGTTTGAATGGTCAGGATGGGATCTCGGTCCACTAGAAAAGTCCACGCTTTCCCGAGTTAATAGTGAGGGCTATTGACTTGAGTAAAATAGCGAGCTTCGCTTAATAAAAGACCATGTTAATAATATAGAATGGTAATAACGGTTACTTATTTTGCACCTGTAGATTCACTTAAAATTGAGCAAAATGATCCAACATCACTGCGACAAATCATCGAACTGGGACAGAAATGGAATGGTGAAATTTCGTTGATGGTATAGAAGTATAAATATATACTTCAGTCAAGCGATAGATTATACACCTTAGCAAGCTCTATCACCAAGTCTGCTGATAGTTTTATCCATGAGACTTGGTATGTATATTGAGTGAGCATACACATGATGCAAAAGCAAAATGACTAATACATTGTGCTTGCATCAATGCACCTTATTGCGACAAACATGCCAGAAATGATTTAGCTTCTATTCTTCATTTTCTTCGAAGAATGAGAAGCTATGGTGTCTCGGTCATTATTTGATGTAGGATGGAAGAGGTACCAAATTGCGATCAATACTCAAGTGGACCGAGTATATGACAAGCTTGAGATTTTGGGATGTGGACTTAAAGAAGGTTTAGCAATAAACCTAATTTACAGTCTTTGCCAGATTCTTATTCTCAATTTGTCTGTATACTTATTGAGGAATATAAGAAGAATACCCTTTTCGAGCTTCTGAATTTGTTTAAGGCATTAAGTCGGCATGAAAATGTCAGAAACATTGACGTTGGTTGAAGCCACTCAAGTGAAAGGAAAGGGCTCAGAAGTCATTAGAAAGAACTGTTGCAGAAGGAATGCATTTGTTCCTCACTGTGGGAATCCCATCAGGAGGAAACATTGCAAGGCCTTCCTAGCAAAAGAGAAAGAATGTCACTTCTTCGTCAGTACGTTTTGAGATTAACTTCTCCTATAAACATCTAGTTGACACAGATGTGGTTCTCACATTTGATTGATGTGCAGGAACTACGGTAAAGAAGATTGCTCGTCGAGGGCGGTGGACCTACCAGTTGAAATGAAGCACGTGCTGTTGCATTTGCTATAGAATCTTATCGTCTGATTTAGCCTTGAACTTGTTTTCTTGAACTTGTGGATTATTATGTTTTTCTTGAGTTTCTAGAATTATATTTCTATGTCCACATAGGATAAATGAAGAATTAGTTTACTAATGGATTATTGTCCTTGAGTAAATAATATTCTTTGTGGAACTGTTTCATATATTGTTTTAAGAAAGACAACAAGGATAATCTCAAAGTACACTATGCCAACTTTGGCAAGTTGGCTAACATACCTGAAGGAATGTGGATAGTATCACAACTCACTCCTCCTATATACCCCCAACACATGGAGTGTTAGAAAGGAGGAAACTGACCGTACTTGACACGGTTAGTCCATGATGAGTTTTAGTGATTTATCGCATCGTTCTAGGTTATGCCCTAAGAACTACGACTCACGTTTTGAATCGTGTGCCGTCAAAGTCTGTAGTAAGACTCCATATGAACTATGGAGTGGCCGAAACCCAACTTGTCTTATCTAAGATTTGGGGTTGCAAGCTTATTTTAAGAAATTGACTTCGAACAAGCTGGGCCCAAAATCCTGTAAATGTATATTTGGGGTATCCAAAGGATACTACTTGTACACCCAGAAGAGCGCATAATTTTGTTGCTCGATCTGATGTCTTTCTAGAAAATGATTTTCTAAAAGTACTATGTGAAAAAAGTAAACTCGGAAGTTCTAGAACCCAAAATATTACGAAGAACGGGATGATGTGCCACAAGAATTGTTGGCATCATGAGGAGATTACTCTACAACTTTGGTCAAAGTGAACCACCTTAGGTAGCACAAGACTCGTGATTTGGGAGAGTACTCCATGAGCCCGAGATACGGTTCTCTCGTGACTCACCATGGTGACATACTAATCTACCAAGACGTTGAACCCAGAACCTACGAAGACTTTATATCAAATCCAGATTCCGTTAAATGGCTTAAGCCTGAAATCTGAGATGGACTTCATGTACCAGAACCAAGTGTGGTTCTCCGGTGAACCACTTGAAGGGGTAACTCACATTTGTAAATGGGTCTTTGAGAAGAAGACTGACATGGATGGCATTATGCATACTTATAAAGCACGACTGATTGCCAAGGTTTCAAACAAATTCATGGTATTGGCTAGGAAGAAACCTTTTCGCCAGTTGCCATGATTAAATCCATTCGGATTATGCTTGCGATTGTTGCATTCATGACTATGAGTTTTGGCAAATGGATGTCAACAGCTTTCCTGAACGGAAACCTTGAGGAGGATGTTGTAATGACACAACCCGATGGTTTCGTTCGTGATGGGCAGCTAGGGTATGCAAGTTACAGAGACCATTTATGGACTCAAGCAAGCTTCAAGGAGCTGGAACATTCGTTTTGATGAAGCCAAAGAATTCGGTTTTATCAAATGAAGATGACCCTGTGTTTACAAGAAGTGAGTGGGAGTGCAGTAGCATTCCAGTTGTTGTTTGTCGATGACATACTTCTGATCGGGAATGATATATCGAACTTGCAGTCGGTAAAGACTTGGTTATCCAAGTGCTTCTCCATGAAGGACTTAGGGGAAGCAACCTACATCCTTGGAATAAGATCTATTGTGATAGTCGTGTAGGTTGCTCAAACTAAGCAGAGTGCATATATTGACAAACTGAAGAGATTCCGTATGGAAAATCCAAAAAGGATTCTTCCGATGTCACATGGTGTTTATCTCTCTAAGAAATTGTGTCCAATACACAAGATAGAGATATAGGATGAAGAGGATCCCATATGCGTCAGCAATTGGTCCATCATGTATGCCATGCTATGTACTCATTGATGTCTCATGTGCTTTGAGCATTGTAGTAGATATCAATCGATCCAGGTGGCATCACTGGATGGCTGTCAAGAATATTCCTAAATACCTGAAGAGGACTAAGGATATGTTCTTGGTTTATGGAGGGGAAAATGAGCTCACTGTAAGAGGATACAGTGATGCTATTTCCAAACGGCAAAATGATTATCGATCGCAATCAGGTTTGTATTTTGTCTCAATGGCGGTGCAATGAGCTAGAAGAGCTCCAAGCAAAGGACTGTAGCGGACTCTACAATGGCTGAGTATATTGCATTGTCAGATGCGGCCAGGACAGTCTGGATTAAGAAGTTCATTACTTAACTTGGTGTGGTTCCCACGATGTTGATCCTATAGATGTCTATTGTGACAACAATGGGCAATTGCTCAGCCAGGGAACCACGGTCTCATCAGAAGTCCAGACACATACTCGACGATTCCATCTCATCAGAGAGATGTTGAGAGAAATGTGCAGATTAGTAAGTCATACTGACGACAATCTCGCAGATCCACTGGCAAGCCTTTGTCGTAGCAGAAGCATGAAAGGCACTTGAGATCATTTTGTATTAAATACTGAATGATGGCTATAATGCAAGTGGGAGATTGTTAGAGTAGATGCCCTAGAGCCATCAATTATTATAGAATTGACTCTTTGTACAATGTTCATTAATCATAATAAAAGGCATTTTATTATTGACCGCGTAAATCATTATTATTGCAATATGTATGGATATATGTCCTTGAATGGTAGAACCGTGACGAGGTAACAGTGTTTCAAATCTTGATAGTAAAACCCTATGAGCACATATGGTGCCATTCTAGAAACGTCCGTAGCCCCAGTCATTTTGAAGTAAGGCACATATAATACGGTAAGGCTATCATAGTGTTGAACGACCCTGTCGAAGGCAGTGACCTGATCTCACTTGTCAAGGTTGTTTGGTGACAACCGGGTGTAACACATGGGTGCTTGTTGTAGGCGATATACCGCACAAGTTCACTGGACTGCCCCACTAAGGATTCCATATGGTGGTAACCCCAGTGTCTATGGGACAAATCCCTAACGAATGTGGGTGCATGTGATCCTCAGACTTGAATCACCGAGCGCCTTGTGCACCGATTGGTGCAGTTTGACCTCTAGCCTAACGCAGTCTTTTCAGAGCTGTCATACTGGGTGATTGGTTGCATCAAGGAGTGTATCAGGCAATGGTGGATTGACAAGGATTCATCACTCCCGGTACGGGAGAAGTTATCTTACAGCGCAATTCAATAAATGGCAATGACACTAACTGTCCATAGTGGGATTGAGTTGTTGCTCTATCCGGATTATAATACAGGTCATTGGTCTAGAAACTTACATAATATCGAGAGTAACCAAGTTGACACTATTTCTATGCTTTTGTCTCGTCGAGATAACGAATGATGAAGGATCGAATTGTACGGTAACCATATCATGACAGTTAGCTGCTTTGCTAATCCGAATCTATCGGGTGGCCATTGATGCCTTGCTAGGGGCCAATCTGGTCTGTGTATTAGTGAGACGATTAATTGGTGTAATCGCATACTAACACTCCGGTATGATGAGGAGCCTATGGGTCCACACTAGAAGATAATTTAAGAGCCAAGAAGAAAGAAGGGTGTTTCGTCTTTTTTAGGTGAAAGGGTATTTTGGTAATTTTATAGTGCAATTAAATTTGTTGAGGTCGTAGCCTTTATTTAATTTGTTAGAAAAATTAATATGAAATTACGGTTAAATTGTGTTCGCACATATTTATTAAATCATCATTATTGTTAATGTTAATTAAATTTAAT
Source organism: Pistacia vera (assembly GCF_008641045.1). Classification (NCBI taxonomy): domain Eukaryota; kingdom Viridiplantae; phylum Streptophyta; class Magnoliopsida; order Sapindales; family Anacardiaceae; genus Pistacia; species Pistacia vera. Next base: position 71,545 of record NW_022196140.1, on the reverse strand, counting down.
TATTTTTTTTTTTAATTGGATAATGATGAATTATTAAATATCTAATTGGAGTTTTTGGCAACATAGGGTGTTTGGTTTGGAGCCCAAGCCCTTCCTGTGGGAATAGGGCAACTTAGTTTTGCCTATAAAAGAAAATGTGTGGTGTGAAATTTACAAGGGTTTTTTTTATTAGTTCTTTTCAATTAAAGAAGAAAACACACAGCAGCCTATACACACTCTCCCACGCCACTTTCACTATTTGATTGAAAATCAAAATTTATTTTTCTTCTTGATTTCTTAAGGCCAAGAAGGATCTAGCAATCCTCCTTGGTTCTGGTGGTTGTCTTTGTGTGGACTTCTTGCTCGTCCTATACTTGGATCGGTAGCAAACACATTCAGAGACAATATTGGTGGCGCCTCCAACGTGGGTATGAATCTAAACTTTAGATTTACTTTTTCTGCAGATTCTTGATATTATACATAAACTGTAAAATTTGTGCCTTGATTTTGGGCTTTAAAGAACGATCTACGGTTGTATAAAATTTTGTTTTCCGCTGCGCAACCGGGTCGTTTCCTAACAGATCACATATGGTGGCCATTCTAGAAACGTCCATAGCCCCAATGACATAGATAATATGGTAAGGCTATCATAACATTGAACGACCCTATTGAAAGGCAATGACTGATCTCACTTGTCAAGGTTGTTTGCTAACAACCTGGTGCAACGCATGGGTACTTGCTAGAGGCAAGTTCACTGGATAGACCCACTAGAGGATTCCATATGGATGGTAACCCCAGTGTCTATGGAATAAATCCTCTAACGGATGGTGGTGCATGTAATCCTTAGACTTGAGATCACCAGAGCGCCTTGTGCACCAACTGGTGTAGTTTGACACTAGCCCAACGTAGTTTTATTCAGAGCTATCAATACGATGGTGATTGGCTACATTGAGAAGTATATCGAGACTATGGTGGATCGACAAAGGATTCATCACTCCTGGGTACGAGAAAAGTTATCTCACTAGGTAATTCAGTAAATGGCAATGACACTAAATCTGTGGCCACAGTGGAATTGAGTTGATGCTCAATCTAATTTAATATTCCTGTCATTGGTCTAGTAACTGAATACAAACATGTAGAGGATATTTGAGGTTGTGTAATGACTTCTTTCTACTAGTATACTTTAAAGAATATACAATGAAAACATACATACTTAACATATGAAAAGTAGTTGGACCCAAATTTTTCTTTACTTGTAAAATATAATTCTTTACATATACCGAAATAACATGTACAAAAACTTTAGCAACGGTGGACAGTGATGCCATTTCTCTCTGCTTTTCAACGTCCATCTGACCACTTCTCACCTATTTCTTGAAAAACATGGAAAAACAACAGGGTGAGCACAAAAATGCTCAGTAAGTAAATCCTCTACTCCTTTATCCCCGCACTTATTCTTGGGTTCTTTCCTTACTCTATTCTTTCTCTTCTTCATTCTTTCTTTGTTCTTTTTCTTCTCTTATTCATTCTTTCTTTGTTCTTTTTCTTCTTTTCGTCATTCTTTTTCTTTGTTCTTTTTCTTCTCTTTCTCTGTTTCTAGTTCTCATTGTTCTTTTCTTTCTTTCTAATTCTTTATGTTCTTTCTTTACCTTTGTTTTTTCTTTCTTTCTATTCTTACTAACCATGATGGAAACCATGTTAGTATGTATGAATGCAATGCACATGCAGTAATGCTTTTCTTTCTTCTTTTCTATTTCTTATTCTGTTTCTTTTCTTTTCTTTCTATGCTTTTCTTTCTTTTCCTGCTTGCTCAAGCTCTTCTTTTCTTTTCTTATTCTTTCTTATTCTTATTCTTATTCTTTGCCGATCGAACTCTATTGATGCATGGATTTGGAACCCTGGCCATGTGAGTGAGTACAGTCCTCATCTACATGCACTCTTGCAGATTGTACAAATTCTTTCTTCTTCTTAGGCCACTTAATTAAGGTGCCGTGCATGTAGGAATTCTTCTTGGTACAACCCTCATCCATATACACTTTTATGGGTCGTACAACTTCTTCTTCTTCTTATGCCGCTCACTTAAGGTGACGTGTATGTGGGAAATTCTTCTTAGCACCCACGGGTTCCCCATCGTAACAACCTACTCTTTTCTCTTCTTTAGCACTTCTCTTTCTTTAATTCTTTAGTGCTTTTCTTTCTTTCTCTTTGTTATTATACATTCTTTATTCTTGCTTTAAGTTCTCATGCATATGCAAGTATATGCATATGGATGGCTCATGCTTATGTTTCTTTCTTAAGTGCAATTATGCTATGTTGCACAAAAATAAGTTTCTCTACTTATACACAAGCTTCTCTTAGGCATTTCATCAAACATCATGCATGCATACTTTAATGCTAATTTAACAATAGTTCCACTTCTTTTTAAACCATCCATTATGGAAGTAAAACTCCTCAAATCATCACAAATCCTAGTCAAGAAACACACTTCAAATATTCTACTCAAATTCTCTTTAAATGCAACCAATTTTCACTTGGTCACCACAACATCAACTCTACTTCTCATGGCTCAATTATACTTATCAAAAGCCATCTACTCATCAACATCAACATTCTCAACAATCCATTTTAAGCTCATAAGCATAGACATGCATATCAAATCATTTGGTTGCTTAAATTTTAACTTAGGTTGGATTTACTTACCTTTGGCTTGAGTAATTCCACAAGAAACTCTTTATCTTTGTTGGACTAGTTCTTGCTCTCAAACCCTAAGCATAAACTTCATAAGAATTCCATACTAACACTAATTAATCTTATGTCTAGGGTAAGAATCCTTACCTCTTGATGCTTAGAATCAATTCCTTGCTAAAATCCAACCAAAAGCTCTCAAGTTCCTTAGCAAATTGGATGAAGAGATGAGAGAAATGGAGAGTGGAAGTGATATATGGGGTGTAAAGAATGGGAGGGTTTCTAAGGCTAAACCCTTTTTAGCTCATATAAATAAGCACTCTTTCCCATTTTGCCCTTATACTTTCTTGAAAATTCCATCTTTGTCCTTTAATTCTTTACAAATACACCCCCACTCTAAAGCATTCTCCATGAAATTTTCTTACATTTCACTCCCCACTTTTACTGCTAAATAGGGGTAGAATGGTCACTGCACCCCTATGGAAAATTCTCTAGAAACTTCATAAGAAAAATCAACCGATTGTTCGCCCTGGCGAAGATTTTTCTTTGCCTCAGTGAAAAATTACAGAACCTACGTCGCTGCGGCGAAGCTTTTTCTTCGCCCTGGCGAAGTCTGCATTTCCAAAATTCGCCAAGTCTTCACCAAAATCAGGGCATCCAATCCACATCCACAAACCAAATTAATAGAGGCTAAACAACAACTTTTAAAGGCAAATTTAACAAGAGTAAGCCATGTACCTCAAAGTGGGCGTTATAGGTTGACACTATTTCTGTACCTCAGTCTTGATGAGATAATAGTTGATGAAAGGATTTGATAGCACGGTAACCATATCATTGACAGGATGCGGTTTCGCTGAATCTGAATCTATCGGGTGGCCATGATGCCTTGCTAGGGACCAATCTTGGTCTGTGTGTAGTGAGACGATTAATTGGTGTTATTCGCGATACTACACACTACTGATATGATGAGAAGCCTACAGGTCATACACTTAGAAGATAATTTAAGAATCAATTTGTAAGAAGGGTATTTTCATCTTTTAGGACGAAAGGGTATTTTGGTAATCTCACAATGCAATTAAATTTGTTGAGATTGTTGCCTGTATTTAATTTTAATATTAAAATTAAATTATTGAGATTATATTTAAATATATCTCTGTATATATTTAAGTGAATTATTATTATTAATTAAATATTAATATATTAATATATATTAATTGATTTTAATTATAATAATAATTAATTAATTAGAATACCATAAAGGGTGTGTTTGGTTGCAAGGGTAAACTAGGGTTGGAGCCCATGGCTATTCCTAAGTGGAATACGGTTTTAATTTTTGCACTATATAAATGCAACTTAAAATTAAAACAATGTGAATCATTCATTCAATTAAAACCCTAGCCACCCAACCTCTCTCTCTCTCAAGAGGAAAATTTTTCTTGTTCTTCTTTCTTGATTCTTGAAGCCCTTGATTGTTCTAGCAAAATAATCAAGGGTTCTACGGATTATCTTCGTGTGGACTTCCGTGGGTGCAATCCTACTTTGGATTGATTGGCAAAAAATCACGTGAACAGTAGACGGTGAACAAGAACCGTGTAATACTTTCTTTCTAGCTATTATACTTGTAAAATAGTCAATAAAACTCATTAAAAATATATATAAGAAAATACACATATAAACGAGTAATAAAGTATGGGCCCATATTTAATTTTTCTTTATATACAAATATTTACAAAATATACTCAAAATAGCAACTTGACAGTGTAGCCCAATCCCTTCCACTACGTGACATTCCAAGTAACCGCAACTCACCTATTACCTGCAAAAACATTGAAAACAACGGAATGAGCACTAATTGCTCAGTAAGTAAACCCGCTATGCTACCCTTCTCTCTCCGTTGATTAAATCCTGAATTTTCTTTCCTTCCAACTCAATTTTCTAATTTTTCACTACTCACAATAATGAGCATGATATTATGCATATTTATGATGCAAATGCACAAATGCATAGATTATGCATTTTCTTATCTATTTTTCTTATTCTTTATTTCTTTCTATGGTTCCTTTCTTTCTATTCTTTTCTTTCTTTTCTATTCTTTCTTTTCTTTTCTTTTCTATTCTTTCTTACTCATCTACATGTATATTTTCTTATATATATATATATTTAGTGAGTTTTACTGTTATTTTACGAGTATACTAGCTAGAGGGAGAGAGCATTACATTAACAGTGTTCCTGTCCGAAGTCAAAGATATTCGAAGGAGCCTCCAAATGTACGTAAGTAATCTAATCCTTGAATGGATTTACTTTATACAGACTTTGTTTATAAACATGTAAACGGTATAATCTATACTCGGATCTTGGCAAAGAAAGGTAATTGATTTATCGATTGAATTTTTTTGTTTTTCCACTGCGTATGGTAGATCAATTACTAACACATACTGATGACAATCTCGCTGATCCACTGGCGAAGCCTTTGTCACAGTAGAAGTATGAACAACACTTGAGGTCATTTGGTATTAAATACATGAATGATTGGCTATAGTGCAAGTGAAAGATTGTTAGAGTAAGTGCCCTAAAGCCAATCAATTATTGTAGAATTGACTTTTTGTAATAATGTTCATTAATCAATAAAAGTCATTTTATTCTATATCGTGTAAATCAGACTGATATGTATTGATATATGTCCTTATGATGGTAGAACCGTGACGAGGGTATCATGTGTTTCAAATCTTGATAGTGAGAACCTTATGATCACATACGGTGGCAATTTTAGAAATGTCTGTAGCCTAGTATTATTTTGACCTAGGACACAGATAATATGGTAAGGATATCATAGTGTTGAACAACCCTGTCAAAAGGCAGTGACTGATCTCACTTGTCAAGGTTGTTTGTTGACAACTTGGTGTAACACATGGGTGCTTGCTGTAGGTAAGTTCACTGGACTAACCCTCCAGAGGATTCCATATAGATGGTAACCCTAGTGTCTATGGAATAAACCCTTTAACGAATGGTGGTGCATGTGATCCTTAGACTTGAGATCACTGGAGCGCCTTGTGCACCGATTGTTGTAGTTTGACACTAGCCTAACATAGTTCTATTTAGAGCTATCAGTGATTGGCTACATCGAGGAGTGTATCAAGACTATGGTGGATTGACAGACGATTCATCATTCTCAGGTACAGGAGAAGTTATCTCACAACGCGATTCAGTATATGGAAATGACACTAAAGTTGTGGCCACAGTGGGATTGAGTCTAATGGATAGAATTATCGGTAGGCTCCAATGACAAAACTTGCTCAATGGTGTAAAACCTATCGCTTGACTGAAGTATATTGTTTATACCTCTATACCAGTCAATGAAATTCTCACCATTCCATTTGTTTCCCAGTTCGATGATTTGTCGTAGTGATGATGATTTCATATTGCTCATTTTAATGAATCTACAAGTGTGGAGTAAGCAAAAAAATTATTACATTGTTTATTATTATTATTTAATAAGGTCTTTTATTAAATAATCACTCCCACTATTTTCCACAAGCCAATAGCCCTTACTATTAACTCAAGAAAGCCCGTTGGCTTTCTTAGTGGACTGAGATCCCATCTAGCCCATTTCAAACCTTCTTTGGCGGACAAGCCAAAATGGGTTGATTACGTAGGCCAACAAACTTAATCCACACTAGTTGATAGCTCCCGCTACCAACCTCAAATGTGAAACAAGCCAACAAACCAATCACACAATTCAATGGCCGAAGCTAGTGTCCTTAAGTGTGATTATCAGTATCAGTAAAGTGGACACTACATGTCATCACGTACACACAACAAGTGTACTTCTCTACTATGCCTATAATATGGTTATCAACCGTCACTTTGGCGAACAAGCAAAATATATCATTTAAGTCGACCCATCACCATTAAAGAAGAATCCAATGAAATTTAACCTCCCACCTGTAGAAGTGTACCCTTCACTTTGGCGAACAAGGTTCTGACAAACAGTGGTTTGATTAAACCCATGGTGATCGAAGGCGTACGTTTGACTTTATATTTTATTTAAGGGTTTTTATTTTACGTCTCACCAGTTTTATCTTTATTAGCATGTTATAGTTATAACATACAGCTTTAGCATGCAGTCTAAGCATCTGAGGAAACATGCCAGTACATGGCCTAACTAAAACCGATTTCCTCAAGCCTAGAGGAATCGGTGGGTCACCTAGGGATCCCGTAATAAATATCTTGAGTCTTCAAATATGATCGCTTCATCCTTGCTCCATCTTCAAGTACATTACAAAATACCTCATACTAAATTTACAGTGAAATTAATTCTACACTAATTTTACATCAATGAATTTAGAAACCTTGAGTTACATTTTAGGGGAATAAGATGAGAAGAGAATGTACAATAAGAAGGGAGGAGAGAGACAGAGCACGCAGGCCCTATTGAAAATATTTACAACCATACATACACAAAAATATATTAAAACATTCACCATAGGTCTAAGGCTCATGTATCGGGCACCATACAATTTTTCAAACAAGAATAATTGCATATATTCAAAACAATCAATTTTGAACTGAATGGGTTGATTTATAAATTACCCTCTTGAATTGGCATAATTACATATTGGTCCAGCATTGTTAAAATGTTACAGCAGCATTCAAGCTGCGGCATAATTTTATTATGCCATGGCACGACGTAGGAATGAATATGCGTCACAGTGAAGTTTTATTTCGCCATGGCGCAAATCCAGCAACTTGCGCTCTGACGATGCATTCACACCTTGGCATAGTTTTATTACCCCACAGAGAGATCATGCAATTTTACGATTTGATGTGACACTTCATCGTTTTCACGCCAGAAAATAGTTTTATTAAGCTACGGCAAGATCATGCAATTTTACGATTTGACATGCTACTTCGTCATTTGCACGCCATGGCATAGTTTTATTATGTCGCGACCCAAATTGCAGGTGCGCCATTTTATGACACTTTCATGTAGCGGTGAAGTTTTATTTTTCCGTGCCTCAAACCATGCAATTTCGTGATCACGCAATGTCATTGCATGACAGCAAAGTTTTATTTCACCACGGCCTATTTGTGCGTCCTAGTTGCTCAGTATATCCTGTGATCACGCTGTGGTGAATTTTTATTTTGCCACGACCTGTTTACGCATTCCACGTTTACGAAGCTCAACGTCGCAATCCTAGAATATTGTTCATGCACACGTAATACAATATCAATCCAATGCAAATTCCTCAACAAATCAGTTTATACATGTAATGTCTCACTAGGCAAGTATTCACAGAACATCATATGGAGAGAATATAGAGAATTGCTAGTTTAAAAAAGGCATTCATTAAATTTTTTATCCTTAATCTAGTTACAACATTATTATTCACAAAGATTATTTTTCACATATATAAATTCACATTAAATTCCTTCACTGGGACAGTGTGTGCAATCCTCTCGCCAGCTTGACATCTCCTGACCACTACAATCTAATACCTACAAAAATAAGGAAAGCAACGAGGTGAGCTATAAATGCTCAGTAAGTAAACCAAATCTAACTATGCTCTTATTCCGCTGTCCCCGTTTTTTGCTGTACTGCTTCAAAATTTCTACTTGCTTTCTCTCTTTATTCTCAGGCATACTACTTAGCTGTCTTCTATTTTTTCTCAAATCTTTCTAAATCCTTCAAGTGTTGTGCTATTCTTTATCATTTTATTTCTATTCTTTGCTAGATTATAACTTCTGCTTCTTTCTCTACTCAACAAATTGCTAAGTTTCTTTGCTATCTGTCATGTTTCTAATTTCTATTCCTTTCTCATATATCTCTAATTTCTTTTCTATTCTCGGGGGCTTCTATTTTCTTTTATTCCCTATATTCATGGGCTTCTATTTTCTTTTCCTCCCTATATTCATAGGCTTCTATTTTCTTTTCTTCTTTATTCTCATGGGTTTCTATTTTGTTTTCTTGGCTAGTCAAACATGCAATAATAAAATAAATTGTTTAATCTATGCATAAATGCATGAGATGCAATGCACATAAAATGTCTGATGCACATGCAAATGATCATGTTTGTATTCTTTCTGAAAATTATTTTCTAATTCTTGTATTTTCTTTCTAAAGTTCTTTCTGTTTTCGGTTTCTCATTCTATTTTTCTTTCTTTTTGAAATTCTTTCCGTTTTCTATTTCTTATTCTATTTTTCTTTCTATTTCTGAAACTCTTTCTGTATTATGTTCTGATTTTTCGATCGGACTTGGCTGAGGCATGGATTTGGAACCCTGGTCATATGAGCATATTCTAAATTCTTTATGGGTACAGTCCTCATCCATATGCACTTCCAGCAGACTGTACAATTCTGACGCCGCTCACTAATGGCGGCGTGCATGCAAGAATTTTCTGCTTCTCTATCGCCACTAGCTAACGCAGTGAATGCTCACAGGTTCCCCATCGCAACAGTCCTCTAAAAACATGCTCTCTAAATCTGCAAAATAACTAGCTAGACATTTCCAATAATTATAAAATTTCCAAAATATATGCTATGCTATGTCATGCATTTATATGTTGTCTATGCATGATCCCAAAATACGTGTCTGACTCTGGCATGTATTCTATTAATTCTAAGGCTTCTATTTCTATACTTTTCTAGAAAGCCCAAAGTTCTATTATACTAACGCACTTAACTTACTCATATTCTGGCTTTCTTTTCTCACATAAAACTTTTCTATTATTTTTTGTTTCTTTTCTAATATTATAATATGTTACTTACTGACATGTAAGAATAATTAATAAAAACTAGAATATCACTAAGCACATAAGAAATTCTGGTTAGTGGGAGTAGCATAATGCATATGCAAAAATAAACAAACTTTCTGTAATAAATAATTATTCTTTTTTGTTTTCTATTTCTTATTCTGTTTCTCTTTTCTCTTTTCTTTTCTTTATTCTATTCTGATTTGCCGATCGGACTTGGTTGAGGCATGGATTTGGAACCTTGGCTGTGTGAGTGTATTCTGAAATTCTTTCTGGGTACAGTCCTCATCCACATGCACTTCTAATAGGCTGTACAAATTCTGCTTTTCTATTCTAGGGTCGCTCACTGATGGCGGCGTGCATGTGGGACTATTTTGCTTCTCTGTCACTCACAGGTTTCCCATTGCAACAACCTTCTAATATAACATTTTATATTTCTTTTAAATAAAAATTCAGATTATATAAATCATTCAAATGTGCTCTTTAATAAATGAATCTGCAAACAATTTCTTTTCTTTTATTCTTTCACTTTTTGGCTGACATTTTTCTTTAATATTCTCACTTACAATATATGTATATATATATATATATACATAACCAAACCTATTCTTTACTACTCTTTCCAAATTCAAGTACTCAAATTTAAGAATGCATTATGGCATACCAATATGTCATTATATAACTATTATTCTCTACCATCAACAATACCATAGCAAAGTAACAATCTAACATATTCATGCATGCACTTCACTTTAAAATTTCATCAAACAATTTACATGCACATGCAAATACTAAATTGGCTACACTTCCACATCTCTCCTAATCCACCAAAATTGGAGCAAAAACTCCCCAAAGCCAACATCAAACCTGGCCGAAAATCCGCACTCCACAATTCAAAAACAATCCTTCCATACTTCATCCAAAATTCCACCAATTTATCACATACTAATAAATCACTTCTCATGGCTGGATTTACGCATCATTCAACATTAATTCAATCAATAATTCTCATCATCTAAACACATACAACATACAAAAATTACTCTACACAACTATTGATCAAATCAAAGCTAGAGCTAGATTTGTGCAACACTAATAATATAACATCCCTTTGTTCAAATTTAATTCCAAACTCATTAAGCAAAAGAATCCTATAATGATTTCATTAATTCTTGAATCTATCTCTAGCATCCAATACTATAATGGTGATTACCCAAGAAGCCTAACATGATTCATTTCTCAATCTCACCATGTTCATCACATACAACATTTAAAAATCAGAGTAACACACAACCAAAGCATATTCATATGAAAATAACACAATCAAACCCTTAACCCATTTAAAAATCCAAACTACCATCAAAACCCTAACCCAAAATAGATTAGTTTATAACTAAATCAATAATACAAAAACGAAATTCGGAAATAAACATGTTCAACATAATGAAAATGAGATAAAAGATTAGAAATCTCCCCAAAAGATGAATCCTCTAGTTGGAAATCAAATCTTCTTCCTCTTACAAACCAAATCGCTCAAAGTTCTTAGAAAAGTGCAAAAGTGGCTAAACCTAAAACAAAAACGAAGATCCTGGGCAAAAAGACTCAGTTTTTCTTTTATACTTCGTCCAAATAACCCAGCCAAACACGCACAGCCCGAAACTGTGCGTTTAACAAAACTGAAATAAGTGACTGTCGCCGTGGCGAAGAAGAATTCTTCGCCGCGACAAAGAATGAAGCAGACAAGTTCGTCCCTGGCTTACTTCGCCGGGGCGAAGCTTCTTGAAGAGTTCTGAAATTACAAAACTACCACTCTGCTTGCTTCTTCGTTTGATTCTTCGATTCTCGGTGCTCTTCCTTGGAAACAAGCTTCATCGTGCTTTATCCTGCTCCGAAACTCTCCTATCTTCTGAGATCTGCTAATTTCTGAGTCAAAAATATCAAATTTTGTTCTTATTTGCTCAAAATGTCCATTTTAACCTGAAATACGAAAAGTAACTAATTAAGAAACAATTCAGGTCAAAATGCACTAGAAAGTACCTGAAATCCGACAAAAAGGTATAATGAAAATTGTATAATTCACGGATTATCAGATATCAAGCCGAGGGTGCAACCACAACGGAGATTGAATCCTTCGATGAAGGAAGTGGTGAGAAAGGAGGTGGTGAAACTTCTAGATACGGGCATAATTTATCCTATTTCAGACAGTCCATGGGTGAGCCCGGTGCGAGTAGTTCCGAAGAAATAAGGTATCACAGTGATAAAGAATGAGAGCAACGAATTGATACCAACTAGGACGGTCACGGGCTGGAAAGTGTACATTGACTACCAGAAATTAAATAAAGTGACAAGGAAGGATCATTTTCCACTTCCGTTCATCGATCAAATGTTGGAGAGATTAGCAGGGCATGCTTCACTACTGTTTCCTGGATGGTTTTTTAGGATACAATCAAATTGTCATTGCTCTTGAAGATCAAGAGAAGATAACTTTCACTTGTCCCTATGGCACCTTTGCTTACAGAAGGATGCCTTTCGGATTATGCAATGCACCAACCACATTTCAAAGATGCATGATGTCCATCTTTGGCGACATGGTGGAGCGGTTTATAGAAGTCTTCATGGATGACTTCTCTATTTTTGGTTCATCTTTTGACAATTACTTATCTAATCTTTCATTTGTTTTGCAGCGATGTCAGGAGACGAACTTGGTGCTCAACTGGGAGAAATGCCACTTCATGGTACAGGAAGGAATTGTACTTGATCACAGAATTTCAAAGGATGGCATCGAAGTGGATCGAGCAAAAACAGAAGTGATTGAAAAGTTGCCACCAGCGTCCAATGTTAAGGTTGTTCGGAGTTTCTTGGGGCATGCGGGGTTTTATAGACGGTTTATCAAGGATATTTCTAAAATCTCGAAACCCCTATGCAATTTATTGATTAAAGATGTTGCTTTTAATTTTGATGATGAATGCATGCATGCCTTTCAAACTCTTAAGAAATTGTTAGTATCTGCACCTACTATTACAGTTCCCGATTGGGGACTACCATTTGAATTGATGTGTGATGCTAGTGATTTTGCACTAGGAGTAGTGTTAGGACAAAGAAAGAACAAAGTGTTGCATGTAATTCAGTATGCTAGCAAGACATTCACAGATGCACAATTGAATTACACCACCACTGAAAAAGAGTTGTTAGCTGTAGTTTTTGCATTTGACAAATTTCATTCATATTTGCTAGGTGCTAAGGTGATAGTCTACATGGATCATTCGACACTCAAACACCTATTGGCAAAGCAAGAAGCGAAACCTCGGCTGATAAGATGGATCCTACTACTACAAGAGTTTGAGTTGGAAATCCGAGATAAAAAGGGGTCGAAAAATGTGGTGGCGAATCGAATCACTTGTCAAGGATTGAACAACCAATTAAGGGAAGTGAAGAGGAACCCCAAATCAAAGAAACTTTCCCGGATGAGAAATTGATAAGAGTGGAAGAAGCACTGTGGTCTGCACATTTTGTAAACTACTTGTCATCGAGAGTGCTTCCGAATGGCATGACGTTTCAGTAGAAGAGGAAGTTTTTCTCTAACTTGAAGTATTACTTCTGGGAAGAACCATTTCTGTACAAACACTGTGCTGATCAAATGATACGTAGGTGTGTACCAGAAGAGGAAATTGAGAGCATTCTACGGCATTGCCATGAGAGAGAAGCGGGTGGTCATTTTGGAGGGACTAGGACAGCAGCCAAGGTCCTCCAATCTTGATTTTATTGGCCAACCCTTTTCAAGGATTCCTTCCGGATGGTGCAGGAATGCGCTTTTAGGAAAGTATGGAGTGAAACATAGAGTTCCGACACCATACCATCCACAGACTAGCGGGCAAGTGGAACTGTCAAACAGAGACCTTAAGGGCATTTTAGAAAAGATAGTGAATGCATCTAGGAAGTATTGGTCAAGAAAATTGGATGATGCATTATGGGCCTACCGCACTGCATTTAAGACTCCAATTGGTATGTCTCCATTTAGGATGGTCTATGGGAAGGCATGTCACTTGCCAATAGAACTCGAGCATAAGGCGTACTGGGCAGTCAAGTAGTTCAACATGGATTTAAGAGCTGCTGAGGAGGAAATGATGCTAACTTTGAATGAACTCGATGAGTTCCATCACGAAGCGTATGAGAATGCTTGGATTTACAAAGAAAAGACAAAAAGGTGGCATGACAAGCATATATGGAAGAAGAACTTTGAAGTGGGTCAGAAAGTGTTGTTGTATAATTCTAGACTTAGGCTATTCCCTGGAAAACTTAAGTCTAGATGGTCTGGCTTCATAGTTTTAAGAGTTTACCCATTCGGAGCGGTGAAGGTGTCACATGAAGAAAAAGGCACATTTAAGGTCAATGGACAGAGGTTGAAGCCATACATTGATAGGGTGACGAGTTGCAAGTCATTCCCCATCCAACTTGACATCCCGACTTGAGGAATTGAGAAAGTCGAGCTTCCAACTATAAACAAGCGCTTCTTAGGAGGCAACCCAAGTGTTTTCATTTGTTTGTTGTTTGAATCTATTTAGTTTTCTTATGAATTAGAATGATTTTGATTTTTTGTGTCTTTTGGGTGTTTCAGGTGAATTTTCGAACTAAGGCAAAAAAAGGAAAATTTTCTTGTTTTCGCCGCGGCGAAGAACATTTTGCATAAAACAGAAGCTGAACAGTCCTAGACTTCGCCATGGCAAAAATTATTATTTGCCGAGGTGCCATTCTCTTTTGGTTTGGATTGTCTTTTATTTTGAACATTGAACTAATTTTCTTTTGGTTTGGATTGTTTAATTTTGTTTGAACTTTTTAGTAGTCGTAAGGGTGAGATTAGGATTGTAGTATTTTCAATTTAGTCAGTGAATTTTTGTATTTCTCATCACCATAATCTGTAAGACAAATGAAATGCTGTGGTGTCCACTGTGTTACAATGAACGGGTATGCATGCTGTTGAGCAGAACTTTGAATTCACAGATTAATCAGGGAACTATCTCGTACCTTTGTAAATTATGTTTTCTATTCCTAAATTGTGCATAATGTGACATTGGGGACAATGCCATCGTTAGTTTGGGGGTAGGAAAAATTTGAACAATTTTTAATTGTGTTTAGTGTTTTCATGTTTTGTTATGTGTAACAATGATGAATTTTATAAGTCTATGATGAGAATAAAATTGTTGGGATTTTATTGTTGAAAAATGTTAAGCATTGCTTCAAGTTTATGTTGGTTGACTGAATTTAGCTTAAGGTTTGTTGAGTGGTTCAGCCACCATTTTCATTATTTNATGTCATTGACAAGTTCATAGTCGTGTTTATTGATGATATCTTGGTTTATTCCAAGACTTTAGAAGACCATGCCGAGCACTTGAGATTTGTGTTACAAAGATTAAGAGAGAAACAACTGTATGCCAAATTTTCAAAATGTGAGTTTTGGTTGAATTGGGTTACCTTTTTGGGTCATGTGACCTCTAGAGAAGGTGTGTTCATGGATCCTGGTAAAGTAGAGGCGGTGCTCGAGTAGCAGAGGCCAAAGACAGTGAAAGAGGTTTAAAGTTTTTCGGGCTTAGCAAGGTACTATAGGAAGTTCATGGAAGGCTTTGCAAAGATAGCCAGACCACTTACAGCTCTCACCAAGAAAGAAGTACCATTTGAATGGATAGAGGCATGCGAGCAGAGCTTTCAGGAATTGAAGAAAAGATTAACTATAGCTCCAGTTCTTACATTACCAGAAGTAGGCATTGATTATGATATTTATGTTGATGCCTCCCACAATGGTTTGGGAACAATGTTGATTCAGAAAGGGAAAGTCATTGCTTATGCCTCTAGACAATTGAAAGACTATAAGAGCAGATATTCGACCCATGACTTGGAATTAGCAGCAGTGGTTTTTGCTTTGAAGATATGGTGACACTACTTGTATGGAGTGAAATGCAACATATACACTAACCACAAGAGTTTGAAGTATTTCTTCACCTAGAAAGATTTGAATATGATACAGAGGAAATGGTTAGAATTGGTGACAGACTACGACTGCGACATAAGATACCATCCAAGGAAAGCTAATGTAGTAGCAGATGCCCTTAGTAGAAAAGTCTCTTTATGTCAGATTACTGTACAGGGACAATTACAACAGGAGATCCTCCAAGAAGGAATTGAAATTGTGAACAAAGGAGGATTGGACCAAATGGAGATCAAACCCACTTTGGTGGAGCAGATCAAGATGAAACAGGGTAAAGATGATACCTACAAGGTAATCTGCCAACATATCATAGAGGGTAAAGAGACAAACTTTAAAATAGTCAATGGGGCACTGATGTTTAGAGATAGAATATGTGTACCTCAAGATGAAGAACTAAGGAATAAAATCCTTAGTGAGGCATACAATACACTTTATACAGCTCACCTTGGGAGTGTAAAGATGTATCAAGATGTAAAGAAAAGCTATTGGTTGTCAGGTATGAAAAAAGACATTGCCGATTATGTTGCCAGATGTTTAATATGTCAACAAGTAAAGGCAGAGCATCAGAGACCATCAGGATCACTCCAACCCTTAGAGATTCCTAAATAGAAATGGGAGGATATCTCAATGGACTTCATTGTGGGACTTCCTAAAGTTTAGCAAGGATATAATGCAATCTAGGTGCTGGTTGATAGATTGACCAAGACAACTCATTTTCTACCTATGACAGTGATAATCCGAGAATTATACTATTTTATTTTGGCTTTTTGGCCGGATTTTAGATACTTCTTAGCTTATTTATGCCTGAATTGCTACCTAATTTTATATATTTTATGTTTCAGGCCTAAACGTGCATTTTTAGCAAATAATGAGCGAATTGGAGTTTCTAGACTTAAAGGTAAGCGGATCTCAGAATTGGGGAAAGTTCTAAAGCAGAGTGAAGCACTATGAAGCTTGCTTCCATGAGAAAGCATCGAAGATCAAAAATTCAAGGAGAAAGTAAGCAGAGGGAAATTATGAAATTTTAGAATTTTCCAAGAAGGTTCGCCGCGGCGAAAGCAGCTAAGAACGAGATTCAGCTTTAGTTCGTCACCGGGCGAAATTCTTTCTTCGCCACGATGAAGTCTGCGAATTTTTGTTTTCTCCAAAATGCACAGTTTTATTTTAGGAAAGTTTTAGGTCTTTTGGGCGAGCTATATAAGAAAAACCTTGCCATTTTGAGAGGTGGGTCGAGGTTTGTCTGGTTTTTGTTGAGTATTGAATAGCTTTTACATTTGGGAGAAGATTTGAGCTTGAATCTTGTGGAATCTTCAACTAGGGGAGATCTATACTCTTTTCTCTGTAATTCAATGTGTTGATTTTTGGGTTTATTGTTTTTCTTGCTGTTTATGTTAATCTAGTTATGAACTAACTCATTTTGGGTTAGGGTTTGATGTAATTCGGATTTTTATGGATTAATCAATAGATTATTGTTGCTTTTATATTCTATTGTATAGATTGTGTGATTATTCCGAATTTCATTGATTTTACTTGTTGAACATGATGAGATTGAGAAATGAGTCATGTTGAGCTTCTTGGATAATCACCATTGTTATTTTGAAAGCTAGAGATAGATTTGAGAGACAATGAAACCAATCTAGGATTCCATTAGCTTAATGAACTTGGATTTGTTAGTCTTCAATTTGTTGGGTGCGGAAGATTAATAGGGAAAAGTAGGAATTCATAGCCTGAGAAGGTATGTTTTACAACTTACGGAATTCGGTTTACAATCCGTGCATGTTGTAGTGTAACAGTAGCATAATCCACAGAATTAATCCTTAGAGTCCAAATGAAGTCAAACCCTAACCGTTTGTTTTAATTGATATTACACTTGTGTTAAACTTTGCTTTCATAATTTAGTTGTTTTCACATTCAGTAAATTTTGCTTTCAGTTTAGTTTTATATTCTCCCATAAATCCAAACAATATTTGGTTTCTCCAACTTGAAAACTAATAAGAAATTCAGTGTTTAGCAAAGAATCCTCGTGGGAACGATACTCACTCATCACTTTATTACTTTGTGCGACTAGTGCACTTGCTATCATTGCATGTTGTAGTTACAACGCATCAAGTTTTTGGCGCCGTTGTTGGGGATTGATTTTTGTGTTGACATTGAGTTTTTCTTGTGTTAGCTAGATTGGAGTTTTTTTTTTTTTTTTTTTTTTTGATTTGTTTGTTAGATTAAATTTTTGTTGTTCTTTTCTATTGTTTGTGATCTCACTTTTTCTATCTTTCTGTGTAGTTTATGCGAAGAGCAAGACATCAGCCAGTGGTTCCTGTTAATCCTGAGATTGAAAGAACCACTAGAAGACTTAACAGAGAAAGAAGAGAAAGAGAGGCTACAATTGAACCAGAGGTCATAGTTATTGAGATGGCAGAAAATAGAACATTAAGGGAATTCTTAGTTCCCACAATTGAAGGCAGTGGGTCGAGCATAACTAGACTAGTGGTACAAGCCAACAACTTCGAGATAAAGCCGACAATCATCTAGATGATCTAGCAGTCGGTACAGTTTAAAGGGGATTTGAAGGAAGATCCAAATCTGCACATTACAAATTTTTTGGAAATTTGCAATACTTTCTAGTCAATGGAGTGTCAGATGACGCCATCAGATTGAGACTTTTCCCTTGTTCATTGAGGGATAAGGCTAAGGGATGGTTAATGGCACTACCATCAGGAACAATCACAACATGGAATGATTTAGCACAGAAGTTCCTGACCAAATTCTTTCCTCTAGCAAAATCAGTGAAATTGAGAAATGATATCACATCTTTTCTTTAGGAAGAGTCTGAATCATCATATGAGGCATGGGAAAGATACAAGGAATTACTAAAGAGATGTCCACACCATGGGTTGCCAATTTGGATGCAAGTCTAAACGTTTTACAATGGATTGATGGTTAATGTGCAAACTATGGTGGATGCAGCATCAGGAGGAGCACTGCAGAATAAGACACCGGAAGAAGCTCATGAGTTGCTTGAAGTTTTAGCAAGTAACAACTATCAAAGACCTAATGAAAGGGTGCAACCGAAGAAATCTATGGGTCTTCATGAAGTTGATGCATACACAGCCATTTCAGCCCAACTCACTGCACTTCAGAAATAGTTGGGAAGTATGTAGGTAAATTCTATTCAAGGTCCTCAACTAATTTGTGAATTTTGTACAAGTGGTCATGTGAGTAGTGAATGCCAAGTGGGGAACACGTTTGCATCAACGTTTTCATCATCAGAGCAGGTTGACTACTTAGCAGGAAATCAAAGGCAATTGAACAATCTGTACTCCAACACATATAATCTTGGTTAGAGGAATCATCCGAACCTATCTTGGGGCAATTAGAATCAATAGAATCAGCAGAACAATCAATGGAACCAAAAAGCAATTCCAAACAACCAAGCAGGGGTGAACAATCAACAAGGAGAGCAAAGAGTGACAAAACGGGAGGATATGTTTGGAAAATTTATGCGAGAGACCACAGGTTTCATGAATGAGACAAAGATGAATTTTAGAAATCAAGGGGCATCCATTCGGAACTTGGAGGTACAGGCGGGGCAATTGGCTGAAAAGCTAAATGAGGGACCATAGGGTTCCCTGCCAAGCAACACAGTGACTAAGCCATGTGAGCAAGCAAATGCAATAACTATTAGAAGTGGGATAGTTTTGGAAGAAGTGAAACAATCAGGGAAAGAAGGAAGCCCACCAAAAGAGAAGGAAGATTCTGATGAGGAAGATAATGAAGAGATCGTTGCTGAAGAGAAACCAACCAGTTATAGGGAAGGTGAACAAAAGTGGGAAGAGAGGCAAGACAAAAGAAAGAGAAATTGCCATTTCTCGAGATACCACCAGATTTGGCACATCACACCCTTCCTGTACCTTTTCCTCAGAGACTCAAGAAAAAGAATCAGGATAAGCAGTTTTCCAAATTCATTGAAATATTTAAAAAACTACATATTAACATTCCTTTTGCAGATGCATTGCTACAGATGCCGAGCTATGCAAAATTTCTTAAGTAGATTTTATCAAACAAAAGGAAGTTAGAAGATGAGGAAACAGTGATGCTCACGGAGGAGTGCAGCGCAATTCTACAAAAGAAGCTGCCCCCGAAACTCAAAGATCCAGGGAGTTTTACTATTCCTTGTATTATAGGAGATATTACTTTTGATAGAGTTTTGTTTAATTTAGGTGCGAGCATCAATCTAATGCCTTTTTCTGTTTTCAGGAGATTGGGAATTGGTGAAGTAAAGCCAACGACCATGTCGTTGCAGCTTGCAGATAGATCCATCAGACATCTGAGGGGTATAGTCGAAGATGTGTTGGTGAAGGTGGACAAGATTATCTTTCCGACGGACTTTGTTGTTTTGGACATGGAAGAGGATAAAGAAATGCCTCTCATTTTGGTCTGGCCACCGGAAGAGCTCTCATTGATGTACAAGAAGGAAAGCTTATGTTAAGAGTTCAAGATGAAATAGTAATGTTCAATGTTTTTGAGGCTATGAAGTTTCCATCGGAATCGGATTCGTGCTTTAGTGTTGATGTGGTGGATAAATTAGTAGCAGAGGCTATTAAAGAGAAGACTCCTCAACTACCTCTAGAAACGTGTATTACTCAATCAAAAACAATAGGGGTAGATGAACTAGGAAAGAATGAATGTGCTAAATTTTTGGGAGCACTTCAACCAATGGTTGAGAGCCAAGATCTAGAATTTGAGGAATTTGATTTTGAGAAAGAAAATGAAAAGGAAAGAAAGGAAAAACCTCCGAAACTTGAACTGAAGCCTTTACCTGCCCACCTCAAATATGTGAATCCGAAACCTTCCATGTAATCATCAATTCAAAGTTGAGCAAATTAGAAGAAGAGCTGTTGATTAGGGTGTTAAAAGAACATAGATCATGTAACGCCCCACTTGAGGTATGTAGCTAATTTAGGTTGCATTGCTTGAATCTTTATTGTTTTGCTCTTAATTGAGTTGTTATATTGTTAATATTGTTTGGTTGGTCCTTGGTTGAATGGATATTGTGAGTTGGTTGAGTGATTGCCCTGAAATTTGTAAAAGACTTGGTGAATTTTTGTGTTACAGACTTCGCCGGGGCGAAGAAGAAGCTTCTCCGTGGTGATGAAGTCCCGCAACCTACGGTGTAGGTTCTGTCAGTTTTTGCTGGGGCGAAGAAAGATTCTTCGCCACGGTGAAGGGCTTAAAAAAAATGTGTATTGAGATTCTAGAGAATTCTTCCATAGGGGCAAAATGACCTTTCTACCCTTAATTAGCAGGAAAAGTGGGGAGTAAAATGCAANTCTTTTAAAATGGCTTTTTGTAAATGATGCTCTTTGTGTATAAAAGACGTATTACTTATAATAAAAAAGAAAAGTTTTGGGCCCATTTTCTATTGTTATTATGCATGCATTGTACTAGTTTACAGCAGTTGTTACATATTGTATTGTTAATATTGTTTGGTTGGTCCTTGGTTGAATGGATATTGTGAGTTGGTTGAGTGGTTGCCCTGAAATTTGTAAAGACTTGGCAAATTTTTGTGTTACAAACTTCGCCGAGGCGAAGAATAACGCGGCGATGAAGTCCTACAACCTACGGTGTAGGTTCTGTCAGTTTTCACTAGGGCGAAGAAAGATTCTTCGCCGCGGTGAAGGCCATAACAAAATGTTTATTAAGTTTCTAGAGAATTTTTCTTTTGGAGCACAATGACCATTCTACCCCTAATTAGCAGGAAAAGTGGGGAGTGAAATGCAAGAAAATTGCATGAAGAATAATTTAAATGGGGGTGCATTTGCAAAGACTTCAAAGGGCAAAAGTGGAATTTCTAAGAAAGGGTAAGGGTTAAATGGGAATGAATGAATATATTTTGAGCTAAAAAGGGTTGAAGCTTAGTAAACCCTTCATTCATTCTTCTTCCACCGCCATTCTCTCTCACCATTTCCTTTCAATTCTTCCTTCAAGTTTTCAAGGATTTTTGAGAGTTTTTAGTTAGATCTTGGTACAGAATTAATCTAAGGCATCCTAAGGTAAGGACTTTTGCTTTAGATGTGAAGTTTTGCATATATTTGTGCATTGAAGTCTTATGGTTTTATTGTTTAAAGTTGTAGAGAAGGGACAAGTTACTAAGGAAAAGAGAAGTGTTAGTGGAATCACACCATCACAAGGTAAGTAAATCCCAATCCAAGTTGATATTTGAGAAATCCTTTGAGTAGAGATTTATTTATGCAGGATATATGTTATGTTAGTGAGAACTTGGGTTGAGATAAGTAGTTATTTTTTGGTTGTTAAATACACTTCAATTGAGAAGTGTGATGTGTGATGAGAATGTAGTTTATGATGAAATTGGAAGAGATTGAGAAATCTTTTTGGAAGTGTTATGTTATGGCAGGGATTATAGCTTGGTGAGGGAGTTTTCTCCCATTTGGATGGTTCAAGAGAGGGATAGACTTATAAATAAAGTGGAGTGTAGGTATGCACACTAGTTGTTTGATGAAATGCCTAAGAGAAGTATGAGCATGAATGGTGAACCTTCATTTTTGCTACATTGCATAATGGCATTTCCTAAGTGCATTAATGAGCATGAACCATCCATATGCATTAATTGTGCGTGTGAGAAGTAGTGTGAGAAACATGAACCATCCATATGCATTAATTGTGCGTGTGAGAAGTAGTTTGAGAAAGAGTAGAGAACTTTGTGACTAACCTACTCTAAGCATTAAGCTACACTATGAATCTAGTTTGAGAAAGAGTAGAGAACTGTGTGAATGAACTACTCTAAGAGTAGAGAGAATGAGAAGAGCACTAAAAACGGGTTGGTGCTTTGTGATCTCTACCCGATAGGTATGAGAACGGGTTGGTGCTTTGTGATCTCCACCCGATAAGTATGAGAACGGGTTGGTGCTTTGTGATATCCACCCGAAAGTTGTGAAAAGCGGGTTGGTGCTTTGTGATCTCCACCCGAAAGTCACGAAGTCATGAAGAGTGGGATGGTGTTGTGTGAACTCTACCCAGCCGTGCCTCCGATAAGATGAGGCCGTGACATACAGCAGCAGTTAAGTAAAGAGAGCTGTGTGAAAGATGAGTACTGTAAGGAAAGAATTAGAGAGAGAGTTACAGGGACAGTCGAGTAGAGGATTTACTTACTGAGCATTATTTCGTGCTCACCCCGTTGTTTTTTCTTTGTGGTTGTAGGATCTAGGTGAGAACGCGGTTGGATGGGCGTCGGCAAGCGAAGAGTGATAGCTACACTATCCACTGTTTTAATACCATTTTGTAAATGATACTCTGTTTTGTATAAATATGTTTATATGTAATAGAAGAAAACTTTGGGCCCATTTATTTTGCTACTATACATATATTCTACTTGATATATTTCTACAAGTATCCTCGTGTAAAACAATCATTACAAATTCTAAATGAATGATTTCGTTAAATCCATGGATTTGGTAAAATCCTTCTTTTGGTTTTAAAAAAAAAAAAAAAAAAAAAGTTCAAATCCATGTATTTTGGAAAATCCACCACCCTCTAGAATCCTTCATTTTTTAGGGTTTTAAAATCCTACCTGGTTGGTGGGATTTTGCCAAATCCATTGGTTTTAATAAAATGAGAGATTTTGTTAATTTTTATATTTTCCAATACTATCATTGTTAATAATTTAATATCCTAGTAATTACCCTTTACCTTAATTAAAATAAATATATTTCTCGTTCTCTTTTTTTTAGCTCTTCACTTTTACATAATCAGCATCTTCAGAGCATACTAGAGAAATAATCTACTTGTGAGTTTCCATTCCTTTCATTAATTATTTTCAATTTCTTATTTGCAAAAAGCTTTTTTATTATTTTCAATTTCTCATAGTGATTCTTTTTGTTATTTGGTTAAGAACTTATTGATGGTGGCTTTTTGTTTCTCATGAAATATTAAATCAACAACACCATTGCAAATAGCCGTCAAGCTTGTTATATATATTGGTCCTTTTTTATGAACAATTTTAATACCTCGCAAGTGCACAAATTGCTATCGTAGTCTAGTGTGGAAAAGCAAGGGTCAATCCCACAGAGATTTGTAAGCAGTCAATTAATCCTAATATACTATGCCTTAATTAAACAAATAAAATAAACAAAAGAAATTAAACTAATTACTAAGGAAGCAAAATAAATTCTTAACCAACTGAATTAAATAACAAAATTAAAAATTAATTGAAAACCAATGCAAGAAAAACTTGGGTATCCGATTTCACCATAACAATCCGATTCTCTGCTAATAACTAATTTATTGTTGTCTCAATCCAATTCCTAAGGTTCAGTCTTCCATCATTATGGTATTACCATTTGATGTTTGGGTTTAACCAAGTATTCTTAACCATTAAACTCATTGGGATGTTTAGTAAAGCCTAACAATCAAGAACCCATTAAGAACAAGAAGTACTCAAAATATGAACCAAATTGTATCTAGCCTAATGTTTGCCTCAACACAATCCAATCATTCAAAAGAGCTATTCAAGGTTTGCACATGATATTTACCTTACCTTGTCTCAAACAATCAATTGTTTTGTATTTTAAAATTAGCATATGATGTTTACCATACTTATTTCATACAAAACATCAAGATCAAATTAAGTGCAATGAATGAAACTAGAAATTTATTGAATCAATAGAACAATAAAATTAATCAAAGCATAAAACCTTCATGTTAGGTTATATCGGATCCCTAGAAAATAAATTAGTTACATATAAACATAGAGAAATCAAACCTCAAAACCTTCAAAAACATGAAGTACAAGAGAAAAGATGAAACCCTACGTAGATCTCTTCTCCTTGCCTCCGATTCTTTCTAAGTTGAAGTCTCTTCTCCTTGCCTCTCTCAAAGTTTAAGTCTCCAAAAAATACCTAAAGACATCCTTTTATAGTGCTAGGGTTGTGGGAAAGTAATGGGAAAAATCCTATACAAAATAGGAGAATAAAATTCGGATTAATCTTAAGTACTTGAAGAATTAGGATTCCTGTGCTGACCCTTTGGTACTAAAACAGGAATATCTTCCTCTAGAAATCTCGGAATAACGAACCGTAAAATTCTAGGTAAACTAGACTTCCAAAGATTTACAACAATATGTGGAAAAGCTCCAGTTCATGCTGAGGAAATTATGGTAGCTTGGCGAATTTTCCGTTTTTCGTCTGTTTCTCCTTAACAGCTACTGCTAAAAAATTGTGTGCCAAAAGACTTCCATTTTTTAGCATGAAAACTTCTGAATCTGACAAAACCATAAGCATATTAATTATATCTATTTGAATCACGTTTCCAATGGTCCAAGAATAATCCAAATCTGAGGTCTTTAGCTCAAGTTATCGCAGCAACACTGAGGCATGTTCCAGAACCCGCGTCTGCTTGTCTTCTATGCACTGACGTAACTTTTGGATCAATTTTAACCATCTTATAGATTGAACTGGATCACAACCAAAACATAGATACATCTCTTAGATTTCAAACGCCATCAAAAATCCTCCGTCGCGAACACTCTTCAAAATTCCATAACTTCTTCGTTTGAGCTTTGATTCTTAAACCGTTTGTTCCTACACGATTCTGATTCTTTCCTTTTTAATGTCTGCTTAAAATCCTCATTTTTCAGCACCTAAATACCTGAAAATTTCATTTTTCAGCACCTAAATACCTGAAAATTCACAAAACATACACATGATCTAGAAAACAAAAGAGATACAAAAATTAAGTAAAATTAACCAGTTAAACATAATTCCCTCACAAAATACCCTTAAAATCACTAAGTATGAGTGTGCTTCCAAGCACTCATCACTTTACAAAGCAACAGGTCCCACAATATATAGATTGGGGACAAACTTTGGTTTTATCTTACAATTTCGTCTATGAGCTTTTTGGTCCTATACATGCTTGGGATTTATATATTGTATAGTTAGATACCTCTATAAAAAAAAAAAAAATGATAATAAATAAACACAAAAAATGAGATTGTTCTTATTCTTCACATGTTGTTATATTTTGTATGTATAGATGAGTATTCAAAGGTACTTTACATTGGTGAAAGAAAATGTTTTCTAATTACATAGTCAACCTAACCAAGCATGCATATATATATAGGGTATAATGATCATATCTTTTTTTTTTTTTTTTTTTTTTTTACTTATGTATTTGGGATTTGAGATGGCTCGTCTACCAAATAATAAGAGAATAATTGGCATTGCAATGGTTTCCATCTATATTCAAATGCTTTTGAACCTTTATGCTTTTATGACCATTATGATTCAAAAATTTACATTGCTTGGTATGAGATTACCTAGAACCATTAACTACTTGAATGATGAATCAATTGAAGAGAGAGTTGATGTTAGGTTGAGCAATATTAAATATGCCATAAGAGAAAGTGATGTTCAAACAATAAACTTACTAAAAATGGATAGAGGAACATTTTGGAAGTTATGTGAGATGATTAGAGACGTTGGTAAGTTACAACCAACCAAGGGTTTGGATCTTGAAGAGATGGTTGCCATTTTTTTATATACAATAGGCCATCATGAGAAGAATAGACAATTGCAATCATTCTTTCGTAGATTTGGAGAAACTATTAGTAGGCAATTTAATGCAGTATTAGGTTCCATTCTTCGACTTCATCATATATTATTAAAAAATCCAGAACCTGTCCTTGAAAATAGCAGAGATGAAAGATGGAAGTATTTCAAGGTTTACTCCTACACCTTGTTTATTTAACTTGTAATAAATTCAAAATTTATCTAACATTGAAATTTATAATGTAGAATTGCTTAGGTTCTCTAGATGGAACAGACATTAAAGTTCGAGTATCGGGAGAAGAAAAGTCTAGATACCATATGCTATGTGTGATTTTCCATCAAGCTTGGAAAAGTACGAGGTTATAGCCCGATCCAGAGTCAGTTCGGCTCAAACGACTGTCTGACCCAACATAAGCTCGTCGAGATATAGTTCAACCCAACATAAGCTCATCGAGATATAGCTCAACCCAACATAAGCTAGTTGCGACCAATCTCGACAGTTGTTCAACCAACTCACAGATAACCTCAGATCCCAGTATCTCAGAAGGGATCAGATCGACAACAATCTTAGCGTAATCTCAGCAAGAATATCGGAGTTGCATTTTAATCATAATTGTAATCCCTTCATTTTTGCTCTTTCCTTTGTACAAAATATGTATATAAACCCCCTCCAACAATGAGAAATGGGTTAGCAAATTATTCTAGAAACACTATTGTAAGCTCTTACAGCAAATACAAAGAACAGTGGACATAGGCTCAAGAACATAACTTGCCGAACCACTTTAAAACTCTCCTGTGTCACTTTTATTATTGCTTTTCATATACATTGTTAGTTATTTTTAATCATGCACATATCAGTTTCGATTCCGTCAAGGTCAACCAGATCACTGTAGTTGGTGCAAAATCTTGTATCAACATTTTGGCGCTAGAAGGAGGGCCTCCGCCAAATCCCAAAATTTCCAGCAAACAACTTTAGTGATCCATTCACCTGAAAATCTCAATGGCCCGTACCAGATCAAAGACCAACACAGGAAACCATGACAACATGGAAACCACCAATCAAAAGGTCCATCAGACCTTGCCTTCAAGTTGACCACCAATTTCGCTGGTACAGTAGGCCGCGAACCAGCAGGGGGTAGGGATGTCGAATCCCAAGAATAGGCAACTGGTGGAGATGATCAAAACAATGGTTTCACAAGTGGTGCAACAGAACGTGGCTAAGTTAAGAAACCAACAACTAGTCCCCCAAGACCTTAACCAGCCACACTTCACCGATGTCACCCTAACTAGTCAGAATTCGGTGACCAATCTGGTTTGTTGACACTAAGGAACATTCAATAACCTTGGCATTGCAAGGCACATTCTACTCATGAATGAGAATCCCACAGGCAAACTAACCTCGGGAGATGACTAGGCAAACAACCCATGGGGGAGGATGAAGTTAATGGTCGCCAGAGGGATACTCAACCTGCTCGAAGATATCTCCAACGTCAGTGTGCTGGTTTTAACCCATGCCAAAGGTGAGCTCAAACCTCAGAAGCTCGCAAGATGAGCCATGCGTGCCAATCTGGCAATGACCAACGTTTCGGTTAACCAATGTCATGAGCAATGCACTACTGAGCATGATAACACCAACCAACCAAGCCATCATGACTCAACCTCGCATATCAATGCGCACAATGGAAGGGGCTCACAAGCAATAAATTTGTGAACTCGTCTACTTGAGGTAAGGTTGAATAGAGCCAGCCAGAGTAATCCTCATAACGAAGACTTAGATCGGGTGCAAAAAATGCTCAACGATCTAAGAGCCTACCAGAACAATACGACAGAAGAGATAGTGAGCTCTCCATTCATAGAGGAAGTTCACCAAGCCCCAATTCCCTAAGGATTCAGGGCGCTAGAAAGCAAGTTCAATGGAAAAGGAGATCCTGGAGACCACCTTGACTCTTTCAATGACTTGATGGAGTTACACCAGGTCTGTGACTTGGCAAAGTGTCGTTGTTTTGTGGTCACATTGGTAAGAGATGCCAAGAGTGGTACAAAAGGCTCAAAGCAAACTCGATTAAATCTTAGCAACAGTTATCCTCGCTGTACCTACAGCAATTCCAAGCGAGAACAAAGTTCGCAATGCCGCTTATCTATCTGAGCAATATTTGTTAGGAAAGAGACAAAACACTGACCTAGTATTTAACGAGGTTCTAGAATGACCAATCAAAGGTTGTGGATGCACCATAAGAGTCGATCCAGACTTTACTGATAGCAGGAATCAGGCCGCAAACGAAGCTATGGAAAGAGCTCCAAAGTAAAGACCATGTGAGCCTGGCAAAATTCTACCAAATGGCTACTAAACATCAACGAGTGGAAAGCTTGCTAGCAGCCCTAGCCAGAAGCTCGCCACAAAAAGTAGGCAACAAGATTACCCAACAAATAAACGAAGGGGCCAAAACTGCAATGAAAGGGATCGAAACAGGTTCCAAAAAGGGTAGAAAACGGAAAATCTCAGGGAAAGGCAACCTTTTTCGCGACATGCAGAGTATACCCCCTCACTCAAGACATTGCTCATATATATGAAGTCTCCCGTGAGGCTAAGAGACTGCCTACTCTAGAAAGGATAGGGGGTTTCAGGCTCTGAAGGATGCATCGAAGATCTAATATGAAGGGGCCACCTAAAAGAATTTTTCAAGGAAGTGCCAGCTCGCGAAAATATAGGCGAGCAAAATAATTAGATATAGTATGCCCAAGCCAACAACGATGTCCTGGTAGGCATAATCTATGGGGGTCCCGACATTGTAGGGAGCTCGAGGCACTCTCGCGAGCAATATACGCGAGAGGCCAGGACAGACTCGGTCCCCCGAGTAATGAGTTGTGAATAAAAGCCGCCAAAGTGGCCTAGGCAAGAGAGCGAGGTGATGGGATTCACCATGGATGAGTGTGAAGAATCTCTTCGCCACAATCATGATGTGATTGTAATCGCAGTAAGGATCGACAACGCTCGAGTGCTTAGGGTAATGGTCGACAATGGCAGTGCAACGAACATCATCTTCTTAAGAGCTTTTCGAGAAATAAGGTTCACTGAGCGAGATTTAAGAGCATGTCCATCGTCGCTCTATGGATTCACCGGGGCTAGCCTAGTCCCCAAAGGAATAATCGACTTGCTCGTGACCCTGGAGGCAGAACCCAAGATCAGGACAGTGATGGCAGAGCTCTTAGTGGTGGATTGCCTGACCACTTACAATGTCATTGTTGGAAGACCAATCCTGGATTATCTGAGTGCAGTCACCTTGGTATGTTGCCAAGCAATGAGGTTCTAACTCCAAGCGAGGTCGCAACAATTAGGAGTTGTAGGAAAGAATCTCAAGAATTCTATAACTGGGCCATTCATACTACACTAAAATGGCTGCTCTTGAGAACTATGGTCATCGCTGAGTTTGAGACAAATCCTGGACCTTTGGAAGACACCATAGATCCTTGCATCTACAAAGAAGAGCACACAGCAAGGCCAACGAAGAGCTGCAAGAATATTTGTCAGTGAGGAAGACTAAACTCATGTGCTAAAAATTGGCAGCAGTCTAAGCGACAAATTGGTAAACAGTCTTGTGGGGTTCCTAAAGAAAAACCTCAACATGTTCGCTTAAGTACATGCGGACATGGTGGGGATCAGCCTTGAGGTAATGTGCCACAAATTAAATGTCGACCCAGCAACTTGATCAATTAGATAGAAGAGAAGATCTATGGATACAGAGCAGTCTAGAGCGCTCAAAGATGAAGTTGACAAGCTCTTAAACATCAACTTCATCAGGGAAGTGAAATACCTAGACTAGCTCGCCAACTCGGTCTTGGTGAAGAAGTCAAATGACAAGTGGCAGACTTGCGTCGACTTCATGGATTTGAACAAGGTATGTCCCAAAGACAGCTTTCCGCTACCCTAGATAGATCAATTAGTAGATGCGACAGCCGGGAATGCACTACTAAGCTTCATGGATGTATACTTAGGATACAACCAAATCTTGATGTATTAGCCCAATGAAGAACACACCTCATTTATTACTGACTGGGGTATTTACTGTTATAAGGTAATGCCATTTGGCTGAAGAATGTTGGAGCAAACTATCAGTGTTTGGTGAATAAAATGTTCACCAAGAAAATTGGCAAGACAATAGAGGTGTACATCGACGACATGCTCGTCAAGTCAAAGGTCGTTGAAAGCCACATTGAGCATCTGAGGGAAATGTTCAATATCCTTAGAAAATACAAAATGAGACTCAATCCTTTGAAGTGGTCTTTCGAAGTAAGCTCGGAAATTTTTTGGGATTACTTGTTAATCGGCGGGGTGTCGAAGCCAACCCAGACAAAATTCAAGCTCTCCTAAACATGAAGAGCCTATCCAACATAAAACAGGTTCAAAGCTTGACAAGGCATGTGACCACACTTAGCAAGTTTGTATCCTGAGCTACAGACAAGTGCCTACCTTTCTTTGAAACCTTGAAAGGAAACAAGGGTTTCAAATGGACAGAGGACTACGAGAAAGCATTCCAGGAATTGAAGAAGCACTTGAGGCAGCCCCTTTTGCTGTCAAAGCCCATCCAAGGTGAACCCTTGCTTCTATATTTATCAGTATCTAAGTCCGCGATCAGCGTGGCATTGGTATGCAAAGAAGGGGGAGTGCAATTGTGTAACGCCTCGCTTGAGATATGTAGCCATTGTTTATGGTATGGCCTAAAGGGTTATTGAATTACCCCTAAATGAGGTTGTATATTGTTCATGTTGTTTGGTTGGCCCCTTGGTTGAGTTTATGCTTTGGGTTTGGTTAAGTGTTTACCCTAGAATTGATTAAGACTTGGCAGATTTTGGGAGTTGCAGTCTTTGCCGGGGCAAGGGAGAAGCTTCGTCGCGGCGACTTTGGTTCTGTGTTGGCGGTGTCAGTTCTGGAATGTTTCACCGGGGCAACAGAAAGTTCTTCGCCATGGTGACGAGACGGCAGAAAAGTTCTTGAGGTTTCTAGAGAATTCTCCATAGGGGTAAATTGACCTTTCTACCCCTAATTAGTAGGAAAAGTGGGGAGTCAAATGCAAGGAAATTTCATGGAGAATAGTGTAAAATGGGGGTGAGTTTGTAAAGAATTAAAGGATAAAGGTGGAATTTTCAAGAAAGAGTAAGGGCAAAATGGGAATGCTTGTATATAAGTTGAGCTAAAAAGGGGTTAAGTGTGGAGAACCCTTCATTTCACCCATTTCCACCACCTCTTCATCTCCCATTTTCTCTCAATTCCTCACTCAATCTTCCAAGGGATTTTTGAGAGTTTGAGTTGGAATTTGACAAAGAAGTGATCCTAAGCAAGAAGAGAAAATAAGGGAAAGCTATGGTCCAACAAGAGTAGAAAGCTTTAGTGGAGACTACTCAAGTATGAGGTAAGTAAATCCCAACCCAAGTTGAGATTTGAGAATTCTTTTGAGTAAAGATTTAGTAGAAATGATGTATGCATGTTTTATGTATGTATTTGAGAAATTGAGTAGAAATATATGTCTACTTGTTGAGAAAATAGATTGAGAAAAGTATTCATGTTGAGTTTGTTGAGTACTTTCCCTTTATAAGAAGTGTGGATATGTGATGAATTGAGATGAAGTTAGATGAGAATGAGCATATATTTTGGGAGTGTTCTTCTATGGAAGGGAGTTTACTTCCAATTTTGGATGGTTAAAGAGAGAAATAGAGTTGTAGTTAGATAAGAAGTTTGATATGCACATGAGTTGTTTGATGAAATGCCTAAGAGAAGCATGAGAATGAGTTATGAACCTCACTTATTACAACATTGCATATTGGCATTTCCTAAGTGCCTTAATGAGCATGAACCATCCATATGCATTAAGTGTGCATTGAGAAAGAACTTGAGAAAAAGTTGAGAAAGAGTAGAGAATTACTCTAAGAGTTAAGCTACATAATGATGAGTAGCTAGAGAAAGAGTTGAGATCTTGTGCACAAGAGGTAAATAAGAGAATAGAGTAAGTTGTGCGATGGGGAACCTGTGAGTGATGAGTAAAATCACGAGAGTGGGTGCTTTGTGATCCCCAGCCATGCCTCCGGTCAGATGAGATCGTGACCGTCACATAGAGTGGAACATGAGGTTCCAACCGTGCCTCCGATAAGAAGGGGTCGTGACATTTGAGAGAGCTAGAGAGAAAGCATGTACACTCACATGGCCAAAGGTTCTGAATCCATGCATGACTAAATCTGATCGGTAGAGAAATGAGCGGAAGTCACGTGGAGTGGTAGCGCCCAGCCGTGCCTTCGGTCAGATGAGGTCGTGACATTCTAATGAGTAAGAATGAGAAAAAACAGAAATAGAAAGAACAGAGATGAGAAAAGCTAAGAGTTAAGCTATATTATGAGTATTAGCTTGAGAAAGAGATGAGCAAAACATGAGAAAGAATAAGAGAGAGATAAGAGCATAGAGTAGGTTATGCGATGGGGAACCTGTGAGTAATGGGTAGAGTATTCCCGCATGTACGTTGCATTGAGAGAGCGGCATGAGTATGAGAAAGAGAAGTGGTGTAGCCCGTGAGAGTGCATGTGGATAAGGGCTATACCCGAGTACCCGAGAGAGAGATTGTACACTCACATGGCCAAAGGTTCTGAATCCATGCATAACCAAGTCTGATCGGCTAGAATGAGGAGAAGTCACCTAGAGCGAGAGCGAGTCCCGGCCGTGCCTCCGGTAAGAGGAGGGCGTGACTACTAAAGAGAGTTAGTAGAAAAGAGTTATGAGAAAGAGAAACAGAAATGAGAATTAGATAATAGAAAGAATTAAAGAATGAGAAAGCTTGAGAAAGCTTGAGATAGAAAGAGAGAGAGAATATGAGAAAGAATGCGAAAGTTTGAGCTAATAAGAACGGAGAGTAGAAGAAAGAAACATGCAGTTCTTTTGTATTAATTGCACGTAGAGCTTATGCAGGCAAGAACCATGATTTTCCTTCATGGTGAGTAAGAATAAAAGAAAAAGAACAGATAATAAGAACAGAGAGAAAGAAAGAAAAAAGAGCATAACAGAGTTAAAGGAGAATAAAAGTATTAGAAAGAAAGAGAAAACAGTGAGAAATAGAAATGGAAGAACGGTAGAGTAAGGAAAGAACCAAATAGTGAGTTGTGGGGACAGGTAGTAGAGGATTTACTTACTGAGCATTGTTGTGCTCACCCCGTTGTTCTTTTCTGTTTTGCAGGAAAAAGGAGCAGTGGTCGGATGGACGTCGAGGAGCGGAGAGTATTGGCACTACTGTCTACCAATTATGATATTTTGTATTAATTAAAAAGTTTCTTAATAAATAGTATTTTGTATTTGTAAAGAATTATATTTTATGAGTAAAGAAAAATTTGAGCCCACTATCTTTCATATGACATACATATCTGTATTTTATATAGTATGAACTATAAGAATAGTAGTAGAGAGCAGGTGTTACAAATTGCCGGTATATTATGTGAGCAAGAGGTTGCTCGACGCTGAGACAAGATATCTCAAGATGGATAAACTTGCCTATGTGCTGGTCATCACCGTTTAAAAGTTGCAGCCTTATTTCCAAGCGCACTTCATACATGTGCTGATGAACTTTCCACTGAGAAAGATAATGTAGAAGCCCAAGGCATCGGGTAGATTGATTCAGTGGATCATGAAGATGTGTCAACATGGTATCAAGTATATCCCAAGGATAGCAATTAAGGGGCAAGCTTTGGTAGACTTTATTTCAGAGTTCTCCTGTTAACCCGAAGGAGAAATAAGCCTGCTAAAAGTGAGCACCTTGGAAGCAAGTGAACCAAAGAAACCAAATTTTGATAGTTTATGGTAGTGGACCTTATACGTAGATGGGTCCTCAAATGAGAAGGGGGCAAGAGCTAGGCTCTTGCTCAAAAGTCCTGAAAGGAACCCGATCCGAGCTATAGTCATATTCAGGTTTGTTACCTCGAACAACAAGATAGAGTATGAAGTGATGCTCAAGGGGATCCGTCTCGCCAAAGAAATGTAGGCAGAGTCCATAAAGATCGATAGCGACTCTCAGCTTATGGTCTACCAGATTTCCAAGGAATATCAAGCAAAGGAGGATAGAATGGCATCATATCTCTGACAAGTAAAATTTGGGCTCAAGCCTTTCAAGTCTTTCTCTGTTCTTCAGATCCCAAGATAGAAGAATTCAGTGGCTAACGCTCTAGCTCACCTAGCTTTAACAATGAGTCAAGAAACACGTCAAAATTCTCCCAAGTCCCAGCATCCTCACTTCACCAGAGTCAGTCTTAATAACAGGACAAAGGTACAACTGGATGGATGCAATAATTGCTTACCTAAGAGATGGGACAGTGCCCAAGGTAGAAATGAAGTGAAGACACTATAAGCAAAGTCAGCTCGATACACGCTCATCAATGACAAATTATATAAGTGTGGGCATAATTCGCCGCTCTTGCGATGTGTTGATCACGAGGACGCAGAATATGTCTTGAGAGAGATCCACAAAGGCATTTGTGGGAACCATGTAGGGGAAAATCTTTAGCACACAAGGTGCTTCACAAGGGTTATTACAGACCAATAGTCTTTGACGATGCAGCAGCCTATGTGCGCAGATACAACAAATGCTAGAGATTTGCAGATCTTCTGCAAGCTCCACCCTAGGAGTTAACTACTTTGACAAGCCCCTAGTGATTTGTGATATAGGGAATCGATCTGATAGGCCCTTTGCCTCAAGAAAAATAGGGTGTTATATTCACAGTGGTCGCAATGGATTACTTCACCAAGTGGGTAGAAACCAAGCCTTTGGCCACCACCACTTCGAACAAGCTAAAGGGTCTCGTTTACAAAAACATCATTTGTAGATTCGGAATTTCCCACACTATAATAACTGACAATGAAAAGTAGTTCAATTGCAAAAATTTCAAATCTTTTTGCGAAAGGCTCGGGATCAAGAAAAGTTTCACCATTGTTTATCAACCTCAAGCCAACGGCCAAGTAGAGGCCGAAAACAAAGTAATCAAGCACACTATCATGAAGAAGCTTGATGCCCTTAAAGGAAGATGGGTGGAAGAATTGCGCGAGGCTTTATGGTCTTACAGAACAACAACTAGAAGCTCGATAGGAGAAACCCTATTCTCACTTTCATACAGGTGTGAAGCAAGAGACAGGTCTTTAATGAAGAAACCAACGAAGATCTTCTCTACCTAAGGCTAGATCTAATCGAAGCACATCGAGCCAAGTCTTAGCTAAGGCTCGCCTCTTATCAGTAGCAAGCCAGGCAATACTTCAACTCCAAGGTCAAAAATAAGGACTTCAAAGTGGGCGACCTGGTCCTTAGAAAGGTCGTCTAAGGTACATCAAACCCGAACTTGGGGGCGCTTGGGCCCAAATGGGAAGGTCCTTTCAGATCTCTAGAAAGCTCGCACCAAGAACTTTCCACCTAGAACACCTTAATGGTGAAGCTGTGCTACGAGCATGGAACGTCGAGCATTTGTGAAGGTATTACCAATAAGCAGCTTGGGTTTCAGTTATGTTTCTTTTCTTTTTTATCCAATGTAAAGGTCTTCTACAGCCAAATTTCATTTAATAACAAAGAGGTATTATTCATAAACTCTATTTTGCTCATTGAATTTTACTTATTGTTATTTTGTTCTTCATTTATTGTCTATTGATTCAAAATCGCGACATACATGATCACATCCAACACTCAGAATCGAGAGTTTGAAAAAGGCAGCTTAGCTTCATAGGCCATGCCAAAATTCAACTCAATAAGGGAGAAATTCCCCAAATTGACAAAGTCAAACTCGAAGAACTTGGGTAAAACATGTCAAAGGAAAATCGATCATAAGCCAATGACAAAAAATCGAGACAGACAACTAGTCTAAACTCAAGGTTGTCGCACATAAAATTTTCTAATATATTTGAAAAGTTCCTCAAGAAGCGATCCATGCATAACTTATAACTATTTTGTTCTCAAGGAAGCGGGCTACGTATAACTTGGAGCAAATTCTCATTTTTTGCGTTACGTTCAATGAGACGATTGAGATGACTACGCAGAAATGAAAACGTTGCTCGACAGAAATGGGCAAAATAAATTGTTCATTAATTGCATTTAGTTTAGTTACAAACTAAACTAAAGAAAAAAAGGGAGAAAAAATCTAAGTAGTAGGACAGGAAGATCATCGCCAATGGGGGCAGAAGGATCGTTGAGAGCGGGAGTCTTGGCAGCCTCTTCAAAGGCAAGAGCCGACACATCCTTTGGAGGCTTGACTGGGAGAAGGTCGATAACAATAGGCGAGAGTGTAGCTAGAGGAGGCAGATCTTTGACTTCTTGCTTAACATCAGCATCTTCCTCTCCCTCCTCGATCTCTTCCCCATCTTCACCATCGGACTCAGAGTTGTCCAAATAGACGTACTCCATGCCTTTGGCCTCAGTCTTAATCCTGTGGGACCTCTTTCTGATAAGCCCTTGGAAGGAAGGAAAAGTCAAGTGAGGGATGGGCTTCCCACAGCTTCTACACGAGGAAGACCGAAGTGTCCCAAGCACGACTTATAATAGCCGAGTTCAACTCCTAGATGTCAAGCTTGTACCTCTCAACCTCAGCCTCGGCCTCCTCGCAATCTTCCACCTCCTTGGTGAGCTCGCGTAAAGTTGTTTCATACTTGAACTCCCAGTCTGAGGCAGCCTTCTGAGCTGAGGTAAGCTTGGAGTTCAGCTTGTTGTCGACACCCCGCTGTTGTGCCAAATTCTTCTGAGCCTCGGTCAACTTTGCCTCAGCTTTAGCTTGAGCGGCCTCACTTACCTTTATTTTGTCAAGGAACTCCCTTTCCTTGACCATGAACGCATTGACCTCTTCCTTGAGTCGCTCAAGCTCGGCCTACTTCAAGTCCTTCTTCTTCTCTACCACCTCGGCCTTAGCCAAGGCATCCTCTTTTAGCTTCTCTGCCTCTTGCCACCCCAGGTGAGTACCCTCCAATGTGGGGTAACTTTCATCGAGGAGGAGCTTGGTTGCCACACAAGCCTGAAAAGAAAGAAAAGTCAACAGGGAATAAAGAGAAGCACATAAAAAAGGAAGTAAGGTGAACTGTTAATACCTTGGCCACGTAGCTGCATGCCCAAGCAAGCTACTCATGAGGAGACACATCTCTAAGACCTGTGAAAGTCCGTGGGGTGACGACCTCCCTAATCGCTGAGGCCCCAACATCGTGCTTAAGGAGCCCATTGACCATTGCGTCAAGCACAGCTCGATTTACCTCATCTGCCTTTTTACCTCCCTGTAGAGGCAAGCTTAATTTACATCCCATGGAAATGACAACCTCACCCATGGGAAAAGACTTCTTCTTAGCCAAGTCCTTGGTGCAGCTTTCTTCAGGCCACCAACTTACCCTACAACCTCCTTGCTCGAGCCACCTCGCTGCTTAATGATTTTTTGTTTTTCTGAGCCCTCATTGGCTCAGTCGATTTCTTCTTACCAGAGCCTTCCTACTACTCCGGCTCTTTCTTCTTACCCGAGCCATCCTACTGCTTAGACACTTTCTGTTTCCTTGAGCTTCTAGCTAACTCGAGGGTTTTCTTCATCGAGCCCTTTGAAAGCTGGGGAGCACCTTTCTCCTCGATTGCCTTGGAGGCAATCGCGGGCTTCTTGGCACTTAGGTCTTCCCCAAGCTCGCCACCACTGTACTTGAGGACCAGGCACAAGGCACCATCCCCGAGCGTCCTAACATTATTAGCGAGCCGCTTCTTCGCCAGAATGATCGACGATTTCATAGCAACCCCAAGCACTACTATTTTCTTCTTTAGGCCCTTGGGTTTTTTTACCCACATATCTGCAAAAGGAGAAGCAAACGGTTACCGACCTAACAGAGCAAGGGCAAAAAAAAAATGAGCAATCAAGCACTTTACCTTTTTCAAAAATGGTTTTGAACTTGGCTTTGCTGGCGCAAAAGCCATACTCTCTCAGCCGATGAAGTGTGATAAGCTCGATAACATTGCGCTTGCTATCCGAGAGATTTTTGAAACGTTGAAGTCGCTCTAAGCTCGCTTTAGGAAGGAAGTTCTACTCAACGTTTATTGTAAAGCAAGGGAATTTGGTTAGTTCGACGGTCGAGCTTGGAAGCACTCTTTTCATGCATAAGGGTCGAAATCTTACTAGCTTATAGGGAAAAAATACCGGTCTCCCCA
Organism: Pistacia vera; assembly: GCF_008641045.1. NCBI lineage: Eukaryota > Viridiplantae > Streptophyta > Magnoliopsida > Sapindales > Anacardiaceae > Pistacia > Pistacia vera. Next base: position 33,419 of record NW_022196140.1, on the reverse strand, counting down.
ACCTCGTAGAAAATATACTGAGAGTCCCAGTGCTGAACTTTCTTTGGGACATCGACCAAACCATTAAAATATACTTTTCTCATCTTAGAGAGATAGTATGTTTTGTCCTGACTCTTTTTCAGCCTATACAAGTGGATGAGCTCTTCTATAGATAGCCTGCCTAAGTCAGCTACTTGGTATGCTATATACATGCCTACAATGATTATGTACAAGCTCGTTGACAATTGAAGGGGAACGACACCGAAGCATTCCAAAACATTGGTGACAAAGAAATGAGGAGGAATGGACATTCAGACCGCCACACAACCAACGAGGGATTTTTCATGGAGAAGCCTCCTAGAGCCCTCAGGGAAAGTTGAGGCACATAAACTTTAATTATGCACTTAATATCCTCAACCCCAATCGAGGAACGTGGTTCCTTTTGGAGCCTATAAGCTGGAGATTTCTTCGACGAAGGAGTATTTGCGAAAGCGCAGTCAAAAGTGCCCGCAGCATTGAGGTCCGAGCTCTGTGTAACAACGTCCTTGAAAACCTCAGGGATTATGTCCCCAAGAACTGTTGAGCCCACTGGAGACTCGAACATGCAGTCTATACTGTGGCTGCTTGACGAGGACATGGTGAAAGCTCGCCTCTGGGTACTTGAAAGAGAAGCGAACAAATGTCAAAGCTCAAAAATTCGGTGATCTATCCACACTTTGCTTTTAGTTTAGGCACTCAAGGTAGCTCACGTCGGACAACAAACACAAGTGAGCTACCAGGATTCCAACGGCTACCTTTGTAAACCCTCCTTAAACCCAAAATCAACGGAAACACTGAAAAAACCCTTAAAAAGCCCTAAAAAGTTTAATGTGGCCACGGAAATGGCCACCCTCAACCACAAAAGGTGTAAAAATAAATAAAGAAAGAGAAAAAAGCCTTACCAAAGCGTAAAAGTGGAAGAAACTCGCCAAGAAAGTGCTGTGAAATCAAAAGAGCAGTGGTAGAGTAAGAGCAAAGAAATCTGGAAACATTTGCAAAGTGTGTGGGATTCTGACAAAGTTACTTGCTTTTATAGTGGTTGCATGAGAGACAAAAAGGCGAGATTTGACCATAACTGTAGATCTACGATGAATCTTAGCCCTTCATTCATCGAGCAATCCTGGTCATTGGACGTGGCCACGTGTCAATCATCCACGAAGGTCGATCAACTGTCAAATTGCCACAATCATAACCGTTGCTGCACGTCGCCTCAACTTCATGTGTGGATAGCTATAGTCGTCAACCCGCGACAAAAAGTAACTGCTAAAGGCTGCCGCATATAATGCGATAGGACCGCATGGAAGTTACACATATGCCCTTCATTTCAAATTCCAAGTTTGTCAAGAATATCACAGCAGAGGAAAGGTCAAGTGTTGATTACATTGACTAGAGATGAGTTCGACTCATGAAGCTTAACCAAATCTGCATTTAGCGCACAACCGACGAAGTTTGAGTTTGACATCAAATTGAGCAATAGTCTTCGAAGCTCGAAACGAGCACCAAACACTAGGGGGCAGATGTTGTATGTGATTTTTCCATCAAGCTCAGAATAATGCAAGGTTATAGCCCGATCCAGAGTCAGTTTGGCTCAAACGATTGTTTGACCTAGCATAAGCTCCTCAAGATGTAGCTCGATCCAACATAAGCTAGTCGTGACCAATCTCGACAGTTGTTCAGCCAGCTCACAAATAACCTCAGATCTCGAATATCTTGGAAGGAACCAAATCGGCAGCAATCTTAGCACTCAATCGTGAGAATAGTGAAGTTGCATTTTAATCTTAATTGTAATCCCTTTATTTTTTCGCTCTTTCCTTTGTACAAAATCTGTAGATAAACCCTTTCCAACAATGAGAAAGGGGTTAGCAAATTATTCTAGGAACACTATTGTAAGCTCTCACAGCAAATACAAAGAATAATGGACGTAGGCTTAAGAACTTAACTTGCCGAACGACTTTAAAACTCTCTTATGTCACTTTTATTATTGCTTTTCACATACATTGCTGGTTATTTTTAATTATGTACACATCGGTTTCGATTCCGTCAAGGTCAATCAGATCACTCTGGTTGGTGCACAATCTTGTATCAACACCGTACAAGAAAGAATGAGATAGCTATGACTGTCTTAGGAGTATGTTCACAGGATATGCAGTTCATAAATGTTCTACTAGGATGGGAAGGGCCAACGCATGATGGTAGAGTTTTGATAAATTCATTAACTAGAAGAAATTGTCTTAGAGTACCACAAGGTAACTATTATGAAGTATATACATTACATTAGGAATCTTAAAGTGAATTAGAATTTATATCTAAACAAAATTTAATTTTGTCATGATAGGATACTATTATTTGTGTGATGCTGGCTATACAAATTGTGAGGGTTTTCTTACTCGATATAGAGGTCAAAGATATCATCTTCATAAATGGAGACAAGGAAGTCAACCTGCAACTCCTCAAGAGTACTTTAACATGAAGCACTCTAGAGCTAGATGTAACTTCTTTCTACTATCATACTAGTAAAATATATTAATAAAAAGACAAGTATATTTTTCCAAATGGTTGGGCCCAAAAATTTTCTTTACTTAATAAACACATTCTTTACATAGTACAGCATCATTTGTACAAAAAGACTCTCAAAAACAGTGGACGGTGCAACCAAGTCTCCCTGCTTGTCGACGTCCATCCGACTGTAACGCCCCACTTGAGGTACATAGTTAAGATTTGATGAATGGCTTGAATGTTTGTTGATTTATCCTCATTTGAGTCTGTATGTTGTTAATATTGCTTGGTTTATCCTTAGTTGAAAGGGTGTATTGGTTTGGTTGAGTGAATGCCCTGAAAATTTGTAAGACTTGGCGAAATCTGGATATTACAGTCTTCGCCGGGGCGAAGAAGAAAGCTTCGCCGCGGCGATGAAGTGCTACATCCCGTGTAGCTGCGGTGAGTTTTCCCCAAGGCGAAGAAATAGCTTCCCCGCGGCGAAGACTCGGCTGAATGTTTCCCTTGAGTTTTAGAGAATTCATTCTTTTGGGGCTCAATAACCATTCTACCCCTTATTAGTAGGAAAAGTGGGGAGTGAAATGCAAGGAAATTGCATGGAGAATGGTTTGAATGGGGTTGTTTTTGTAAAGAATGAAAGGTCATGGTGGAATTTCAAAGAAGGAGCAAGGGTATATTGGGAAAGAGTGGAGAAAATATAAGATATTAAGGGTTTAGCTTTAGAAACCCTTTCATTTGCTTCTTCACCACCGCCTCTTTCATCCTTCAATTCTCTCTAATTTTCCTTCAATTTTCCAAGGATCTTTGAAGAGCTTTTGACTAGAAATTGATACAAGTTGATCCTAAGCACTATAAGGTAAGAATCCTTACTCTAGATGTAAATTTTATTGTTGAAAGAGTAGGATCCTTATTGAGTTTGTATTGAAGGTTTAAGAGGAAGTATCAAGCCTTCAAGAGTAGAGAGCTTAAGTGGTTTCTCCTTGAGATAAGGTAAGTAAATCCACCTAAGTTGTGATTTGTATAATTGAATGATGTGTAGAGATTTTTATATATGCTTAATTCTTGAATTTCTATGTTTGAAATGAGTTGATGAATTCATGAATGAGTTCAATGTTGTTGTATGAAAGAATTTCCACCATGAGTAGGGTGGATTGTGCTGATAAGCTTTGGTAGAAGTATGGAGAGAATTAGAAGAATTTGGGCGGAATATTTGAAGTGTGTTTTCTTTGCAGGATGTGTGATGATTTAAAGGAGTTGAACTCCTATTTTGGATAATTAAGAAAGAAGTATCATTAAAAATTAGAATAGAGTTTATGTATGCACACATATTGTTTGATGAAATGTCTAAAAGAAGCATGAGTAGAAGTAGAGAACCTTACTTTATGCAACATAGCATATTTGCNATATAAAGTGTAGAATGTATACCTCTATGCTAAACATATAGGGTTTATGATTCGTGTTTGTTCAGAACATAAAGGGTGCGTTTGGTTGAATATTCGTATAAATATTATAAATACTATTCCCATAATATTTCTTTGTTTTATTATTTTGCAAATATAAGTATTTTTTTAATAAATTTTAGACCCATTAACTGAATTAATTTAAATAATACCGCCTGAAAAAGTTTCAGAAGTAACAAAAGCACCCCCACCCACCAAACCTCCCAGATTCCGGCACCACCGATGGCTACAAACGACCGAAAATGGCCGATAATTCACAGATGTGACATTTTTCGGCCAGATCCACTGTGGATCTGGCCGGAAAAGGCCACATCGAGCCGTCATCGACTTTCAAATGAAATGGCTAACATTGACGGTGAACGACGACCAAATCTTGGGCATCATTGATTGAAAACGACGGCCATATGTTTGGCCGTCATTGACAGCCAAATGTCACATATTCCGTCCATCGACGGCCAGATATGGCCGTGATCTGGCCTTTTCCGGCCACATCCCTGGTCGATGTGGCCGAAAAATGCCATATCGACGCCCTATCAGCCTAATCCGGTCGCAATGCGTCGTAACGCCCTTTCCTGACAGGTTTTCGGCGTGGTGCGCCAGGATCTAGGAAGTTAGGTAGGTAGGGGTGTATTTGTCAAATTTTCAAATCTTTCGTTGGTCCATTAGGCGATCGTAATAAAAGGAACTTCGTTTACACAGGGTCGCTTAAGCGATCATATATATCGCTTAAGCGATTCTTTACTTTTTCAGTTGATCGCTTAAGCGATNGAATAGAGATAAAGAAAAGAACCAATTCTCTTAGAATAAGGAGAAAGAAAGAACTAGCACTAGAGAATGAAATGAATATTAAGTGCTACAGAAAAGAAAAGAAAATAGGTTGTGTGATGGGGAACCCGTGAGTGTAGAGTTACCCTCATGTAAACCGCTATGAGAGAGAGCGGTCTCCTCCATGAGAGAGCGGAATACATAAACCGCTATGAGAGAGAGCGGTCTCTGTCATGAGAGAGCGAAATGCATGTAAACCACTATGAGAGAGAGCGGTCTCCGCCATTAGAAAGCGGAATGAGAATGAGAAAAAGAATAGAATAGAAAGAAAGAAAAGAAAGAGAATGCATGGTTATGATATTCTCCATGAGTGATGAGAATAGAAAGAAAGAAAAGAATAGTGAGAATTAGAATTTGAGAAAGTAACAAAAGTACGAACAGATTTGTACGGGGATTATAGAGTAGAAGATTTACTTACTGATCATCTTTGTGCTCACCCCATTGTTTTCTCTGTTTTTTAGGACATAGGTGAGGACGTGGTCGGATGGACGTCGGCAAGCAGGGAGACTTGACTGCACTGTCCACTGTCTTTTTGAGAGTCTTTTGTACAAATGATGTATAAAGGATGTTGTACTATGTAAAGAATGTATTTATTAAGTAAAGAAAATTTTTGAACCCATCCTTTTTGATAAATATACTTGTCTTTTTATTGATATATTTTATGAATATGATAGTAGAAAGAAGTTGTTACACCGACCACGTCCTCACCTATGTCCTGTAAAACATAGAAAACAACGAAGTGAGCACAAAGATGCCAGTAAATAAATCTTCTACTCTATAATCCCCGTGCATTACTCGTCAATTCTTTTCGTACTCTTGTCACTTTCTCTAATTCAATCTCTCTTGTTCTTTCTCTACTTCTAGTTCTCACAATTCTTTTCTTTCTTTCTATTCTCATCACCCATGGAGAATATCATAACCATGCATGGATGAGACACTAAAGCATAACAATGCATTTTCTTTCTTTTCTTTTCTTTCTATTCTTCTCTTATTTTTATTCTTATTCTTTCTTATTCTTTGCCGATCGGTCTTGGTCGATGCATGGATTCGGAACCCTTGACCATGTGAGTGTACTCTCTCTTGTGCATAGCTCTCATCCGCATGTATTCTCACGGCTATACAAATTCTTTTTCTCATTCTCATTCCGCTGTCTCATGGCGGAGACCACTCTCTCATGGAGGTTTACATGCGGGAAATTTCTACACTCACGGGCTCCCCATCGCACAACCTATTCTCTTTTCTCTTCTGTAGCACTTATTATTCATTTTATTCTCTAGTGCTAATTCTTTCTTTCTCTTTATTCTAAGAGAATTAGTTCTTTTCTTTATCTCTATTCTTAGAGTGTTTCTTTCTCATTTCTCATATTTCTTTCTTATGTGATTACTCAATTAAAAATAGCATATGGATGGCATCAGCTGGACTCTTTTTATATGCATTCATGAAATGAAATATGCTATGTTGCATAAGTAAGGTTCTCTGCAAGGGTGATGCAGGTCCAATTGGGAAGTTTTTGACAGATACAGGACATTTTGGATGGAATTAGGAATGTAAACGAGATTTCAGTGAAACTTGTTTCGGTCAGTTTTTACGACTCGAAAATCATGGAAAAAGGCATTTTGGGGGCAGGGAGTGCATTGCATGTTGTTGCACTCAGTAAGATGCAAAAAAAAAATGTGGTTGTGGTGGGCGGAAAGTCATTACGTTTTTGCATGATGGAATATGCCCTCGTGACAGGTTAGGATGTGGGGAAGTGCCAAAAAAGAAGGCGAGAGAGTAAAGAATAGTCGGGGAGCCATATAGTTTCTTACTAAAGTTTTACAGGGGGCTAACTCTATTACAACACAGGGTTTAGAGAAGAGTCTAGAAACAGTTGACTATACTGTTAAAGAGAAGATAAAAGTGTGCTTGGTTTTGTTTTACATTCGATCTTATTGGCTGGTGACTCAACAAAAGCTGTTGAGAAAGATTGGTTGTGTTTGCAAGCAACATGAAGTTCTTTAATTCTTATCCATGGGGACTGAATCATATTAGCGAACCATCAGCAGCCTGACAAAACTAGACATGGCGTTAAAGCAGTCCCAATGGGATGGGAAGGATAAACCAAGCACGTACAATTTGTTGGGCTTCCCATGAGTAATGCAGGTAAATATTAATAGCTTTTTATTATATTTTTTGTAACATATGTGTTTGAATTATGATATGGACTATTTTTTTTTTCCAATGTAGGCTTGGATGTATGAGGCCATCCCTGTCTTCGCTAAGAGGGGGGGGAGGAGTTTGGCTGTGCAACAGCAATTTTCTAGGATGTTGCGGTGGCATGTCTAGAGGTACACCCATTCGGATTACGACCAAATAGACGTTGACATTAAAGCGGCTGGGGTAAGATGAAGGACTAAGCTTTGCATATGCAGTCGCTTAAAATTTTGCTTTAATCTGATCGATTTAGGTTCTTATTGCAGGGACTCGTCCGTCCTTTCTCACCGCTACTAGGGCTAAAGCAGAAGAGGACTATGTCAAATCTTTCAAGGCATAGAGGATGCAAGCGTGAAGGGATAGACTGCTGATGCAGGACCTAGAAGGGGTCACTCATGTGATGGCAGTTGCGGGGCCACTGTTCAGAATGTGGTTGATGCGAGGAGGATGAAGGCGCAATCAGTGGGAGGGAGGAGAAGGGTAGGGAGGAAGAGGTTCGATACCTCAGCAAATCGGTACAACAAGTACCGCTTTGCCGAGACATCGGCGTCGGGAGAATGAGGTTGTTGACCTCATAACGGCTTGTTTGAGAGTTTTACAACAGCCGTTGAAGCAAGGTTTGAGAGTTTTACAACAGGCGTTTAGCAAGGTTTGACAAGATGGAAGAGTGCCTGAAAGGCTGGGGAGAAAGTGTATAAGCTGCGAGAGAAATTGGTACAGTGGAAGAGGAAGTTGGTGGAGAATAAAGGCGGTTAAAGTACAGACTGGCTTGAAAGAGAGAGCCGAAAGAGCAAGTTGTGAAATTGCTTACATGGTGTGACACGGGGAAAGAATAAGAAAATGAAGAAAAACAAATGGAGCAAGAAACAGAAATAGAGGAGGTTGGTGGAGGAAGTGGGGCGGTGATAATGGAGGAGGGCAAGGTGGGAGGCGAAGGAAGCGGGGATGTAAAAATGGAGGAAGCGGGAGGAAGTGGGCAAGGGGAATTGCAGTCAAATGTCGATTTGTATAGGCCAATAGAGGAAAAGAAAAAACTTCTATGCCTATTACAATGGATCAGGAAGTAATGGCCATATAAAGTGTAGATAGGGGATTATCCCGGGAATGTGGTTAGGAAGTTGTTGACGATGGGCACGTGCTTGAGGACATCGGTGAGTTTTTTTGCTTAATTTTCCTTATTTTTGGCTATGTTTTCCATACTTATCTTGTTGTTTTTATTGATGCCGCATATCGATAAATATGGCACTAATGGGCAACGACAGACTATGATGGTCATCTGTTGATCCCCACTATGCCATCACTGATGTGGCGTTTGGCCAAAGGCTTGTTTCGACATATCACACTTTACTTAAAAATGCCGCTGCTAGTGGTATAGTAAAAGGACCGATCGAAAAAGATGCCCCGGTACAGATGGAATGCATCCTGCTGATTTTCATTTTGATGATAGAATGATGCAGTATACGGAGGATCAGCCCAAATATGGCACAGTTGGGCCTTTGTTAAAAGAGTATACTGCATCATCCTCGCCAAAGAGATACACTGGATAGCAGTCATTGCACATCTAGAGGAGGGGTTGTTGAAGATCCTTGACTGCAACCCCACTATTGTCGAGACAAGCAGTTGGAGGTGGAGTTGGAGCCACTATCTAGGTGTGTTCCGCGGCTGTTGCGTGACCGCGGGATGTTTGGCCACTTGGGTGATGAAGTACTAACTGGAAAGTGGCCCATTAAGCACTCTACCAGCCCCATAAAGATCAAGGTAAATTCGTATAAAACTAACTTAATAATACAACATTGGCTATAAGTTTATTCTAATGTAAGTCTCTTTCCTATTGTAGTGCTGAATGTGGGGATATGCCCTGAAATTTATTGAGTTCGACATGACAACATCCGATGGATGGGTTGAATGACGAAACAATGACAAACTGTTGGGAGGGCTAGGCTGTAGACTGCTTCCATGGGCAGATGGATCCGTTTTGAGTGAGCAGAGAGGTTGCTGGGAAGGCATGGTACAAAACAATGATCTCAGAGAGGTTGTGACAGTGTATAGGAAATTTTGTAAAGAATTGGATCTAACATGGGAGATAATTTTTTGTGCCATATAAGATATCTCATTAGCAGGTTGAATTTACTATGTATGGTGTGATCATTTGCTTCACCCAAGCGGATAATGGCTTTTTAGCGTTTGTTTTTGTTTCATTTCTGTTCGATACATTGATGTCTCATTATTTTATTGTGATGTTGATTGATACAAATTCTTTTTGGATTTGAGAGGGAAATGAGAGTGAGTACAAAATTTCCCAAATGACTAAGACTTATCCAGATAGATCGCTTAAGCGATCTAAAATCGCTTAAGCGACAGAGACTCGTTTAGGAAGCATTGCTTAAGCGAAAACATCATATCGCTTAAGCGATTACCATCTGGGCAGATGTTCATTCTGCCTTGATAAAGATCGCTTAAGCGATCCTATATGCTTAAGCGACAAAGACTCGTTTAGGAAGCATCGCTTAAGCGATACATCAAATCGCTTAACGATTACCCATATGGGTAGATGTTCATTCTGCCTTGATAAAGATCGCTTAAGCGATCCTATATCGCTTAACGATAGAGACTCGTTTAGGAAGCATCGCCTAAGCGATACGTCAGATCGCTTAAGTAGAGCTGGGTATTTGGGACCGGGCCCAAAAGCCAAGCTCCAAAAACCAGTCCTTAGAGGACCGGTCCGTGGACCGATCCGAGGCTTGGGCCCAAATTTTTTTGTATTTTTTCAATATAGTCCCTTGCCAAATTAAATAAAACCCCTTATTATTTTAAAATAAATATAATTACGGGAGTTAAAATGGAATTTACAAAATTTATTAAAAAAAAAATCTTCCAGGTCCAAAAAATTTATATTTTACCCCTAAAAAATATTAAACCCCCAATAAAATTTGTTTTGCCCACAAAAATAAAAAAAAATTGAGGGGGAAAATGAAATTCCAAGCCCATGGGACCAGTCCGACCAGGCCTGGGCCGTGTCAGGTCTCGGTTTTTCTCATGGGACTGGGACAGGGACCGGTCCAGGCCCATAAATGATTGGTCCCATTTGGGACCAGTCCCAAGGGACCAGTTCCAAACAGGCCTAGGCCTGGCACCGCAAGGGACGGTCCTGCCACCTCTACGCTTAAGCGATTACCCATATGGGCAAATGTTCATGTGCTGAATGATCGTTTAAGGATCCTATATCGCTTAAGCGACAGAGACTCGTTTAGGAAGCATTGCTTAAGCGAAACGTCAGATCGCCTAAGCGATACCAACTGGGCAGATGTCATTCTGCCTTGATAAACTCGCTTAAGCGATATAAAACGCTTAAGCGATAGAGATCGTTAGGAAGTATGGCTTAAGCGGACATCAGATCGCTTAAAGATTACCCATATGGGCGATGTTCATTGCCTTGATAAAGATCGCTTAAGCGATCCTAATACGCTTAAGCGACAGGACTCGTTTAGGAAGCATTGCCTAAGCGATACGTCAGATGCTTAAGCGATTACCCATATGGGCAGATGTTCATTCTGCCTTGATAATAATAGCTTAAGCGATCCTATATGCTAAGCGACAAAGACTCGTTTAGGAGCTCGCTTAAGCGAACGTTAGATCTTAAGCGATTAACACCATACAAAGTATAGGGTTTCAGATTTGTCTTTGTGGACTATGACCGTTATTATATTTATATAAGGTATAGTTCTTTTACGTCAGTATGAAACATATAAAGTGTAGAATTACCTCTATACTAACATATGGGTTTACGATTCGTCTCAGTGGACTATGACCGTTATTTATATTATATAAGGTATAGTTCTTTACGTCAGATGATGAAACATATAAAGTGTAGAATGCATACCTATAACTAAACATATAGGGTTACGATTCGTCTCAATGGACTATGACCGTATTATATTATATTAAAGGTATAGTTCTTTTACGTCAGTATGAAACATATAAAGTAGAATGTATACCTCTATACTAAAATATAGGGTTTAGATTCGTCTCAGTGGACTATGACCGTTATATATTATATTAAAGGTATAGTTCTTTTCGTTATGAACTATAAAGTGTAGAATGTATACTCTTACTAAACATATAGGGTTTACGATTCGTCTCAGTTGACTATGACCGTTATTTATATCATATTAAAGGTATAGTTCTTTTACGTCAGTATGAAACATATAAAGTGTAGAATGTATACTCTATACTAAACATATAGGGTTTCGATTCGTCTCAGTGGACTATGACCGTTAATATTTATATTAAAGGTATAGTGTCTTTTACGTCAGTATGAAACATATAAAGTGTAGAATGTATACCTCTATACTAAACATATAGGGTTTACGATTCGTCTCAGTGGACTATGACCGTTATATATTTTATATTAAGGTATAGTTCTTTTACGGCAGTATGAAAAATATAAAGTGTAGAATGTATACCTCTATACTAAAATATAGGGTTTACGATTCGTCTCAGTGGGACTATGACCGTATTATATTTATATTAAAGGATAGTTCTTTTACGTCAGTATGAAACATATAAAATGTAGAATGTATACCTTATACTAAACATATAGGGTTTACGATTGTCTCAGTGGACTAGGCCGTTATTATATTTATATTAAAGGTATGTTCTTTTACGTCAATAGAAACATAAAAGTAGAATGTACCTCCTATACTAAAGATATAGGGTTTTACGATTCGTCTCAGGGACTATGACCGTTATTATATTTATATTAAACCTATAGTTCTTTGACGTCAGTATGAAACATTAAAGTGTAGAATGTATACCTCTATACTAAACTATAGGGTTTACGATTTGTCTCAGTGGACTATGACCGTTATATATTTATATTAAAGGTATAGTTCTTTTAGTCAGTATGAAACATATAAAGTGTAGAATGTATACCTCTATACTAAACATATAGCGGTTTAGTGATTCGTTGAAGTGGACTATGACCGTTATTATATTTATATTAAAGGTATAGTTCTTTTACGTCAGTATGAAACATATAAAGTGTAGAATGTATACCTCTATGCTAAACATATAGGGTTTACGATTTGTCTCAGTGGACTATGACCGTTATTATATTTATATTAAAGGTATAGTTCTTTTACGTCAATATGAAACATATAAAGTGTAGAGTGTATATCTCTATGCTAAACATATAGGGTTTACGATTCGTCTCAGTGGACTATGACCGTTATTATATTTATATTAAAGATATAGTTCTTTTACGTCAGTATGAAACTTATAAAGTGTAGAATATATACCTCTATGCTAAACATATAGGGTTTACGATTCGTCTCAGTTGACTATGACCGTTATTATATTTATATTAAACATATAGTTCTTTTACGTCAGTATGAAACATATAAAGTGTAGAATGTTTACGTCTATGCTAAACATATAGGGTATACGATTCGTTCAGTGGACTATAGTGGACTATGACCGTTATTATAATTATATTAAACATATAGTTCTTTTACGTCAGTATGAAACATATAAAGTGTAGAATGTTTACCTCTATGCTAAACATATAGGGTTTATGATTCATGTTTGTTCAGAACATAAAGGGTGCGTTTGGTTGAATATTCATATAAATATTATAAATCATATTCCCATAATATTTCTTTGTTTAATTATTTTGCAAACATAAGTATTTTTTTAATAAATTTTAGACCCATTAACTGAATTAATTTAATTAATACCGCCTAAAAAAGTTTCAAAAGTAACAAAAACACCCCTACCCACCAAACCTCCTAAATTTCGGCACCACCGACAGCTACAAACGACCGAAAATGGCCGGTAATTCATAGATGTGACATTTTCCAGCTAGATCCACTGTGGATCTGGCCAGAAAAGGCCACATCGGGCCGTCATCAACTTTCAAATGAAATAGCTAATTTTGACGGCCAATGACGGCCAAATCTTGGGCATCGTTGACCGAAAACGATGACCATATCTTTGGTCGTCGTTGACGGCCAAATGTCGCATATTCCGTCCATCGACGGCTAGATATGGCCGTGATCTGGCCTTTTCCGACCACATCTGTGGTCGATGTGGCCGAAAAAGGCCATATCGACGCCCTATCAGCTTGATCCGGCCGTAATGCATCGTAACGCCCTTTCCCGGCAGGTTTCCGACAGTGGTGGCCAGGATCTGGGAAGTTGGGTAGGTAGGGGTGTATTTGTCAAATTTTCAAATCTTTCATTGGTCCATTAAGCGATGGTAATAAAAGGAACTTCATTTATACAAGGTCACTTAAGCGATAATATATATCACTTAAGCGATTCTTTACTTTTTTAGTTGATTGCTTAAGCGATCGTGTGATTGGCAGAATCAAATCTGCCCAGCTGCATGATCGCTTCAGCGATTCTTCTCTTTTTGTGTTCGTTGATTAAGCGATCGCGCACCTGGGCAGAATCAAATATTTCCAGGTGCATGATCGCTTAAGCGATCCCTGATATCGCTTAAGCAATTCTTGTCTTTTTGTCTTGGTCGATTGAGCGAACGTGGATTGCTTGGGCAATCGTGCCCCTGGGCAAAATCATCTGCCCAGTTGCACGATCACTTAAGTGATCCTAGATATCGCTTAAGCAATTTTTGTCTTTTTGTCTTGGTCGATTAAGCGATCGTGGATCGTTTAAGCGATCATGTGATTGGCATAATCAAATCTGCCCAGGTGCATGATCGCTTAAACGATTCTTCTATTTTTGTCTTCGTCGCTTAGGCGATCGTAAATCGTTTAAGCGATCGTGCACCTGGGCAAAATCAAATATTTCTAGGTGCACGATCGCTTAAGCGATCCATGATATCGCTTAACCGATTCTTGTCTTTTTGTCTTAGTCGATTGAGCAAACGTGGATCGCTTAGGCGATCGTGCCCCTGGGTAGAATCATCTGCCCAGTTGCACAATCGCTTAAGCGATCCGTTATATCGCTTAAGCGATCCTGTTTGAAAAACCCTTAGTCGCTTAAGCGATATACTTAGTCACTTAAGCGATCATTGGCGATATATATTTTTCCTACTTTTCTCCTGAATTTTGACAAACTAAAATTACCAACACGTATTAATTCCATACTTTCTCCTCAATTTGGCAACCTAATTTCAAACTAAAATCACAACAAATATTTAGGCCATGTAACAAGAAATATAAAATTTATAACATCAATAATTGAAAATAATAACTCATCAACGATTGGCCTTGGCAACTCACTGAATTTCATCCTTTTTCGAACCTAATTTTCTGGATGTGCATGTGATTGCTTTTGGCAACTGCTTCTCTTGTGGCCAGGTTGCTTGCAAATTGAGCACTTATTCATCTTCCGCGAAACCTCAATAGCTGATGGAATACGCTTAACTCTTTTTCTCCCCTTTGCTGTCTTCTTGAATGACGGGTGGATGATAATGTTAGCCACCTCTGGTGGCACTACCCACTCCTCTATANTTAATTTAGACTAAAAAGTTCCCACTGTAATTAATAATGTTCATGATATTGTACACTTACACGTGGAATTTTGGTTTCATTTTTATGTATGCGTGTTAGGTTAAACCACCGACCTTTGAATGTCCTTGTTTGACAAAATTAATTTCTTAATTCTGCTTATTTCATTATCATTTTCAAAAACGTTTTTGTCTTTTTCTTCTGTTGAACAAAAAGCACTTTTTAGAAGCTGATTTTATTTTGACCAAGTAAATATTAATCAAGCCGAGTGGTTAAGACTTCCGACAGGTAAAAAATGAGAACCACATATTTCAACTCTTATTAGGCGCGTTAGATATTTTACATGTAAGGACTTTCTAAGGACTTTCTTTTGGGTCCTCTGTTTACTTCGTGCAACTTGCCAGTTGTCTTATTCGAATATTTCTATTGCAGGAATATCTATATATGTATGTTATTTTGAAGCTGTAGAAAAAGGCATCAGACTAAGTTAGTATATTCAGCATGATAAGTGAAATTCAGGTACCTTATTCTTATCTGCACAAGCGGAATGGATCTTTATTGATGGTCTTGAAATTCGTAATTTGCTTAAGTATCTGATCCTTTTACATTCTCAGATATTCAAGATCCTGCAAGCAATGGGGCTTCAAGGATCACATTCCAGTAAACGGAAACTGCAACCCATCTCAAAAGCAAAGAACGATGAGAATGGTAGTGCTCACTCCTTAGTCCCACCTGATTCTATCATCTCAGATATTGAATCTTATACACCATGGAAGGTAGGCTTTTCATTATCTAATACGTGTACATTTGTCATAATATTTTGCGTCAGATTTTGATTATACGAAAAGGTTTTGAGATTGAATGAAGTAAGTTAAACGTTAAAATTTGCATGCATGGACATGTTGCAGTTTGAACACCCTTCTGCGCTGGACTCATTTGAACGGATGATGAAAGCAGCAAAAGGGAAGAAGATTGCCGTGTTTTTAGATTACGACGGGACTCTCTCACCAATTGTTGATGACCCTGATAAAGCCTTCATGTCCGATGAGGTAACGTAATTAGAAATACAATTAATTAATCATCATCATATATACAAAACCTCTTAATCTGGTCATTTAACCATCTTAATTGCAGATGCGTGCGGCGGTGCGTGAAGTTGCAAAATATTTTCCTACAGCTATTGTGAGTGGTAGGAGCCGAGAGAAGGTACATATTAACTGAGTTAAATTCTACGTACTTTTAATATATTTTTTGCTGGGTACATGGTGAATCTGACTCTTCATCTTTTGGACTCTTTAGGTGAAGCAATTTGTACAGTTGAGTAATGTCTATTACGCTGGAAGCCATGGAATGGACATTAAGGCACCACCGAGGCCAGTTAAGTCCTCTGATGGCAAGTATCATACCATTAGCCCCGGCATTAAGGTCAGCTACTGCTCTAATTTTCGCTTTCTAGTTTCCTCCAATTATAATTATTTACCCCTCAAACTAATACAATGTTATTTAATCTGCTAGGGGAATGAAGTAGCGTTTCAGCCTGCTAAGAAATTTTTGCCTGCAATTCAAGAGGTAATTAAGCTAATCTTCTTCTTTCTTTCAATTAGCCATCCATCATGCAGTTTTTAGTGAATACAATTGTTGAATCTCATGTAATACTTTCATTGTCTGGTAACAGATAATCACAGAGTTGGAAGAAGAAACAAAGAAAATACAAGGCGCCAGCGTTGAAGACAATAGATTCTGTGTTTCTGTACACTTTCGACAGGTCCGAGATGAGGTAAAATTAATGAAGATTTTCCTGTTTGTGAATATCATTTAACAAGAAAATAAGCAATTAATCTCAGTTACATCTTACTTGCAGGATTACAGTATACTGCAGGAGAAGGTGAAATCTGTACTGAAAAACTATCCAGAATTTCACTTAAGCGAGGGGAAAAAGGTAAGAAAAATTAATCATTCAAACTAATGGATACAAATCTGTGCTATATAATTGTTTGTCTTCTAACCCACTACGTTTTTTGAAAAGGTTATGGAAATACGACCGTCGATAGAGTGGGACAAAGGTCACGCTCTGGAATATTTACTGGAAACTCTGGGCTTGAGCAATTCCAGCGATGTCCTACCACTTTACATTGGAGATGATCGAACAGATGAAGACGCTTTCAAGGTTATAAAGAGTAGAGGGCGAGGGTTTCCCATTATCGTATCTTCAACTCCAAAGGATACTAAAGCTTCATATTCACTAAAGGATCCTTCAGAAGTATTGACTTTCTTATTGCGTCTAGCAAGATGGAGGAAATCTTCTTCTTCAACTAGACAACATTCTCAAATTTGGGGTATAAATAGTTGAGTTCAGACCGAGTTTTATCATGGTCTGTATATTAGGATCAATGAATGGCCTGCCTATAAAATGGAGGCTTTAGCTGTTTTGTATATGCTTTGGTGTGTATTAAACGACTGTACAAGTCAGCGATTAGAATTACAGTCGCTTTTTTCTTTATAATGAAAAGTTGGTGGATTCTACGCACCATAAAAGTGAAAAATGAACTAAAATATAACTAATTCTTCATCTGAGTCAGTAAATAGTGAATTAATGAACCCTGTAGAGCGAAATGGAAACACGATAATCCTTTTGAATTTTCAACATCACAATCACTCTTATCTTATGTACTACAAATATGGCTTCTCCCTCCCACAAACATATTTGGCCGTTCACAAAGTGGCTATCGTCGAATTGCATGAAAGGAATGTACAAGTGGCTGGAGCAGAGATGAAGATTTTGCTAAAAGTGAGTAGTTAAGTTTACAGTGGCTCGGTATGGTTAGGCTTAGGCAGGTGGCGGCATAGTTGCTTGCTCCAATTGAATCTCTTGAGTTGATAATTTCTTCAGTCAGCCGATCTAGCAAAATCAAGCATTCCTGTTAAGATGACATATTTACATCATCACACTCATTTCGATAGGAAAGATGAAAAACTCAAGAAATAACTCAGCAAATCAAATGACTTATTCCAGGTCCTACTGGTTACACAACTGATCATCTAACAAACTACTTGAACTTGCCCAGTCACTTTAAGTCATAACCAATGGCAACTGGCAGACACCAGAGGGGCACATTCAGACAGAAGAAAATGGTAGAAACTAAAAAAATAGTTGTTAACTGTTGGGAGTCATTTCCAGAAAAATTTTGGGGGCCTGCTCATGCCTGAACTTAGTTCATTCTTATCTAGTTCGTTTATCCTATGACCAGCCCAATTCAGCTTGGCACAAGTGTCAAACAAGAAGATTATCTAGCTAAGATTGTACTGCAAAGACCCTTCATCTCAAAAAATCAATACAGAGCTAGCTAGACTGTATTTACAACCAGAACGTTGGTGGAAACTTCAATATTAATAGTGCTCCAAACCCATGAAATATCACATTCATATTGAGAGATGAGAAGAGCTATTACCTTTGAAGCTGAGAAAAGGAGAGCTGATCCAAAGAAGAAAGTCCAGAATGGTCATGGCTTTTGTGCTGCTCATCAACAACCCTTGATGAACCCTCAACAACATGTGCTGCTTCATCTGCACCTGAACGAACTGCTCCAAGAGAGCCAAACTCAAGCTGCTCGGCAAGAGAACCAACTTCCATGTTTTGATCATATGGATAGAGCTTAACTAGGGATGGTACAGCAGTTCCAGAGGTAGAAAGACCACTAGGATTTACAAATGGTAAGGAATTCATGCCAGATGCCACAGTTGCAGAGCCATGATTTATGGAGTTTGAGATAGTTGATGGAACACTGTGAGAATGGTATGACGGAAGACAATCATGCTCAAATGAATCCCATGACTTATCAGATCGGTTACTGCTTGCTGTAGCCCTATCCATTCTCCTGTTTGGCTTCTTAACTTGGTTACAACCCTGGCCACGAGCAGGAAGTTGTGGCTTTGAATTTGCATTCCAGCTTCCTTCCCTCTCACCAACATGATCCTTCCGATCACAGCGATGATACCTCTTGTGATTCCTGGTATTTGAAGATTTCCGGCCACGGAAAGACCTCTTCTGCAGAAAGAAAAACAGAAGATAATCCCAATAAGCTCCCCCATCGAACAGGCAACACAGGACTCTCCATTAATACCAAACCCAGGTCAGGGCTAATAAATGTATAACATAAACAGAACATCACAGATTCCTTTGTAAACAGGCATTCAGAAGCTAAGCAGGTTACTCACAGAAACAAATACAAAATAAATAAATAAATAAATAAAACATATTCAGATAGTTAAGTCTTCCATGCAATCCCCGGTTAGGTCCCCTCAAATCACACAACTATTAGAGCCTCATTTCTACCAACATTTCCAGAAAATTCAGTAGGAATTTAGCAAGACACTGCAAGGTACTTAACCTAAATACTACACCTAACTTTTAACTATTAATTCAAATCAGGCATTAAATATTCAGCATAAGATGAAGACCACACCATCAGAAAATATACAATAGTTAAATTTGAAACCCATCATCTTACATGAATGGGCAGATAAGTTCCAGTACTGCTACGACATCTGGGTATTTCATCCTGGTGCTCATAATCATCTATAGGCTGGTTAGGGGAAACCGGAGTGAAGCTAGGACTATAACCCATAAGCTGTGAGAGGAGGTTAATATTTGCAGCAGGAGGTATTCCAGTTTTATCCCATGTGAAATGTTCCCGCGCATACATTGGTGGCACCATACCGAGGGAAGGATGTAAAGGCCCATGCAGTTCAGCCTTCTGGCAAAACCACCCATATTGCAGGTTCTGCCAGTGGCTGACAAAATCACTTTTTAAAATGTCAGTCTCGTGATGTTCAGATGGCTCCAAAGAAGCAACATCCTTCATAGAATTATACGTTTTGTAAAGCTTTGACTGATCATGGCTTTCAGTTGAATCTAAGCTGTGATCTGATTGATGTTCTGGACAATTATCAAACTCTTCATCCCCATCATAATGGTTCGTTGATGCACTAGAGATTCCTGTCTCAGTTGAGAGATTATACATTGGAAGCATAGTTGGCAATCGAATTCCTGTGACTCCTGTCCACATTGGAAAAAGTGTAAATGGTAATACCCCTTGGTTTTTGCCATCATTATGCTCTGATTGAGAACCTACAAATACTGAAGCAACCGGAAGGTCTGAATTTGATCCATTCACTAATGCCGGTTCATAACGAGGTACTTGATGGGTCTGAACATGTGAAGAAAAAACAGATCCAGAAACTGAGCTTTCCACAACATCAGTGCATGCTGTTGGAAGTGGGATCTGCTCTCTTGTGGCCTCATCTGACTCAGAAGAAACAGGATCAACTGATTCACCCTCATTATGCCCTCCATTCCTAGCCAACTCCTCCTTAGTAGAAGGGTCTGTAGAAAAAACTGATTTCCTGCCATGCTTATCCCGTGTTGACTTGTAAGGTCTAGAAGGAGATCCATCCCAGAACTTCTCTGAAGATGGTTTGATTCTCGAGGGAATAGGTTGGGAAGATACAAATCTTGAACTGGCACCAGACTTAACATCAGTTTCCCAAATCCTTTCGCAAGGGAAACTGCCAACATATATTTCCCCAATCAAACCTCCACTATCTGTAACTTCAGATGAACTACACCCCAAAGAAAATTGTTGCCTATCCTCCAGCTGTCGAGCTTGTAAATTTCTATTACCGTGGTCATAATCTCTTAGAGAATCAACGTTCTGCTCATGCTGGAAACCAAGATCACTGTCTTCTTGATTCAACTCCTTTGATATCAAATTACTGTCAACTAGTTTAGTAAATTCTTCTCTATTTGATGTCATTCCTATACCTTGATGATATTGAGATACTGGCAAGGGAAATAAACCTTGAGAATAATGCATCTTGGAAATCCAAGGGGACCTAATAACAGGAATATTTGTGGGAACGGTCGCAACCAGATTCTTTTTAGCATATCCCAGTGAAGATACTACAGTAGGTGATATGGGAACTTGCATCTGAACCTGTCCATTGATATTAAACCTGGATGCCATCATGTTCACAAAATCTTGCTCTTCCTGATACATCTGCATTGTCTCAGCAACAGGGTGGCTGTGTTTTCCCATGTAACCCATGCCAGAACCATCATAGCAACTATTTGAAGCACCATGCAAATCAACAGCAGAATCAATATGCTGATGGGACGAGTTCTGACTTGAAATTGGGTGATCTTCAGTTGGAAATTTTGCACTATGGTTGTCCAAACCTTCGGGACAAAAGTTCTGTCTCCTATTATCTGACTTTGTTGGAGCATTCCTTCCATTGCCTGATTCTAATACACTACCACTCCTTAATCTAAATAAAATGTCACTGGATCTATCTGTGAGTTCCGGACTAGAATATGTCCTCCCAAACTGATATCTGACACGTACTTCTTTCCTCAAGAAATCAGATCTAGAATTTCTACTCCTATCAACTTGTGTATTCTCATTTGAACTAACATTTTGCAAATCATGATGTTTCTGATGGGAAGATGCTGGATTAGTAGCATTGGTGCAAGTTTTCCGGTTCTCAGTATGAGAAACAGCAGATCCATTACCAGTGCTAGACATCCATGTCAGGGTATGTTTACCATGCTGGGAAGAATCACCAAGTTGTGTGAGAGAAAAACGACTCCCTGTCATCTCAGATGTATAACAGGTAGATTTTTCTGTCACTTCATCCCTGGTGCTACTTAAACCATACCTGAAACTATCAGGCCTATCAATCTTATTCAAGTTACCAGATTGCAGACCATGCATATCAACACTCAGAGCATCGGGGCGATGGCCTTTCCCATGCCTGTTCCATGTGTTCATGAAAAACTGGTTCAGTTCAGCAATTAGATTCTCTTTTGGACATTCAATTAACCTTGCCAGTCGTTGAGCCCCAAAACAAAAAGCACTACGAATCCTAAAGAAGTTACCTGAAGGGAAACTTAGAAATGGGTAGTTAGATACTCTATTGAAAACTACATGTTGATATCAATCAACTGCTTCTTAAAATATAAAGGCATAACTGAATTTGGTAAGATCCCGCATAGAGTCTGTAGGACCAGCATTCAAGCCAACCTAAGAGCAGTCTACTAGTCCTGGCTCAACACCAATCTGAAGGCTCTAGTTTAGGCCACTAGAACTTGCATGGGAAAAACCTGAATGGGACCATGTAATTGTGCCCAGAAGCTTACATGGACTGGTACAACTAACCTGTTCTTAAACAAATAGACCTTGTTATTCCATCCTATCTTGTCAAATCATTCCTCCTTTACTCTATTATTACACATTAATGAAATATATACCAACAAATGATTGAATGCATGTAATTCTATTACAAATAAACATGGTCATGATTGATTTCATAACAACTATACCAGTAATGCAGTCGGGAGCAGTTGACCGACCTGGACAATCTGTTGTTCTCCAACCCATCATAACAATCTATTGCATTACAACTGCCAGCTAACATTTAAATAAATTGCCAAAAGTATAAATCACTCATCAAAAATATCATATCAATTAGAACCACAGCCAAATCAGAAGAATCAGAAATTCAAAAGAAACAATGAAAAATTAGAAATGTATCCAGTTGGTTATTCTGAACATATTCATGCAAAATTTGCATATTAGAAAAATTATAATTAAAAAAAAAAGGGATCAACAACTTTGTCAACAAGAGTTTGCAACTCAAATAGAAAACTGTTGCAGCTTATGTATATAAATCATATTAAATACCTTTACTGACACTGCGCCCAAGATTGTTGTTAACACGCAATGGATCAATGATGTTAAAATGTTTCAAACTGAAGGGCTGCTCTGGATTTGCTTGGCCTTGAGACAAAACAGCATACTCAGATGTACATGCGAAAACCAATTTGCTAAGTGATAACTCTCCACCATCATTTCTTGGAGGATCCGCTATAGTACATTATATACAAAAATCAAAGTCAATTATCACCAAACACTTATTATGGCCATTGTTGAAGCAGGAGATGATATAAATATCATTATATGGGTCCACACATACCAGCCATGTTAGGGTGTGAACTAATTGGCACTGGGCCCTGCAGACTAAGACAAAAGTTATGCCAATCAAAATTACTGAAGAACTCTAGAAAACGATAAAGAACCTGCACATGAGATATAAAAGTATTAGATATAACCACAAACAAACAGACAGATACACAAAAATAATGAATACCACTACTTTCACCTCGAGAGGTCCAGCAAATGAATTATTGTAAACATGAAATATGTACAAAACCAAGGTCTCCAACGCATAAGTCGAAATAAGGCCATGATGAGATCCCAAGAGACGGCTCTCATAGTAACACCAAGCTTTAATCAATATAATGCTGCGCTTGAATAGATAACTATGGTTTATCAAGCTATCCACCTAGAAACAAGATAATATTTAGGTAGTCAAAACTGGTACTAATGAGACAAAAAGAGTATACTAAACAATTCACAAATAGCAATAAGAATAGCTCACCTCCTCAAAGAAGCAAAGTGTACATAAACCACCAAGCTGGTTAACAGAGATGTCTACTACAACATCTTCTACAAGGCACTTTATTATTTTCACCTACAAGTTGATGGAAAATAGGTGAGAGCAGAAAAAGAGAATACATAAAGGATGCTCATATGTACCTCAAAAATAAAGGAATAAAAATCGTTGCAGCATCATACAATCTAGAGACAAACAGACACATAAGCATATGTCCATTAATTAAACATATGCAAAAGATGAAAACCCAACAGTTAATTAATTAAATCAAGATTTACTGAAGAGAACACTCACATATCAATTTCATTTCTAAAAAAGGCAACTAATTGCATCAATTAGAAAGAATGAAGAAAGCTATTCAAGACGGAAGAAACCATAAGAACCAAGAAAAACTATGTTCAAATCATAAGTGGAACCAAATGAGTGATAAAAAGAATAGTTGGGGGTAAGTGTTTGACCTCAAACAGAAAAGACACTAATATATTCATAATGCTCTCGATCAGCAACTCCATTGAGAACACTCCTGCTCCCTCCCTCCAACTAGCACAGCAATTGGCAAGAGCATGAGATCCTGCATTAATTGCCTAATATACAGTATATTTTTCACTAGCTCTAGTCAAATTCTGTCTTAAACATTCCTTAAATCAGAACAGTGAAGTTAATCTCTTTCCAATCAAAACTTCTTTAGCAAGTGGCGGACACTATTAAACTCAACAAAGTATAAAAGAAAAAAAAAATGAACAGTGCTTCGGGACTGACTTATCCAGAGTGACAATTATAATTTCAAATAATAGCAAATACAAACTGCCCAAGTACATAAGACAGAGGTTCAACCAACAATGAGAAAATGAAGAAATATCAGGTGCACTAAACAGAGCATACCTCTGCATTTATGCACTGAACATCTTTCACACGGAACTCAGCATTCTCATTGTTCTCTTCACTCTTTAAAATTTCTTGTACTTTATTTTCCCAATTGTCCTTCAAATTTGGCTTGTTACTGAATGCTGTTAAATCAATGTCTCCATCAGGTAGATAAGTCTTTAGAGGTACTGATCCAAAGGTGAAAACCTGCATTAAGAGACAGAGTAAAAATCTCTAGAAAGCGAATATAAAATGAGGATGAAAAATTCTATTTGTTCTTCAAAACCAATCAGAAGGTAGATTATAGTTTTTACCTCACACGGAAAGCACTTCTTGATTAGGCATTTCACATATCTTGCCACAGCATTTCTTCGATCCTCAGAGGGTTGGTTTGGCTGTATGCAAGCAATAAGTTAAATTTTGTCTGACTAAGGCAATCTTGGGATGGCCTGGGGTTAAAATAAAAAGATTAAAACGTATAAGGAAAAAATAATAATCCAACATCTGCCTTTAAATTTTTTCCTTCGGCGATAACAGTCCACATTCCTACAAATTTTCAAACCCAAATTCAATCCTAAAGCTTGTTCCTTTCTTAAAACAATGGCTGACATTCACAATGACGAAGAAAATCCAACGCCTCTTCGAATTGTAGAGTCTGGCGACGCAAGTAGTTCAATGGCTGCTCCGTGGATGTTCCGATCAGTGAAGGTGTTCCAGCAATGGAGATGACGGCGACACAACAAGAGAGAGAACATGAGCAAAACGGTTCTGGGGAGGAAGAGGAGGCCGGCCAGAATTCAGGCGAGGAAGAGGAGTCCCGCGAGAGTTCAGACGAGGAGGAGGAGGCCGCGGAGGAGGAGGAGGCCGTCGAAGAAAAGGTCTCGGTACTATCGCTTAAGCGATGTAGGATCGCTTAAGCGATAATGTCCAAAGCATACTGAACATCTGATAAGAACTAAGATTGCTTAAGCGATCCTTTGTATTGCTTAAGAGATTGATGGCTTTTACTCTTGGTCGCTTAAGCAATTTAGGATCGCTTAAGAGTAAAAGCAATGAATCGCTTAAGCGATCTTAGATCTGGCAAATGTTGATTCTGCCTCGTAGAAGATCTCTTAAGCGATCTGTAATCGCTTAAAAGTAAAAGAGTTGAATCGCTTAAGCGATACTATCACTTAAGCGATCTTGGAACTGGCAGATGTTGATTCGGCCTCGTAGATCTCTTAAGCGATCTGTAATCGCTTAAGCGACACAGAGTAAAAGGATTAATCACTTTTACTCTTGGTCGCTTAAGCGATTACAGATCGCTTAAGAGTAAAAGAGTTGAATCGCTTAAGCGATACAATCGCTTAAGCGATCTTAGACTGGCAGATGATTTTGTCTCATAGAAGATCTCTTAAGCGATCTGTAATCGCTTAAGCAACCTAGAGTAAAAGCGATTCATCCCTTTTACTGTGGCTCGCTTAAGCGATTATAGATCGCTTAACAGTAAAAGCGATGAATCGCTTAAGCGATACAAACGCGATCTAAGATCTGGGCAGATGTTGATTCTGCCTCGTGCAAGATCGCTTAAACTTTAGAAAGTATGGGTTGGAGTGTGTAAGCAATACGGTATCGTACTTCCCTGTGCGGGTGACAGTGAGGTCAAGTTGGGATGTTTTAACAAGAATAATGGGGATTTTACAGACACTGAGGAATGGTGAAAGGAGATCCAAAGATACTTGTTTCATTCAATTTTGGGATATGGACACAAAATGGAAAAAGACATTCTGGGGGTCGGGAGTGCATTATATGTTGCTGCACTCAATAAAAAGCAAAAAAAAGTACGAAATGTGGTTCGTGGTGGATGGAAAGCCACTACGTTTCGGGATGATGGAATATGCGTTGGTGACTGGCTTAAGATGTGGGGAATTGCCAGGTGAGGTTGAGGCAAAAGGAATAAAGGACAGTCCGGCAGCCAAAAGGTTGGCTAACAAGGTTTTGGCGGGGAACACGTCTATTAAGGCACAGGAATTAGAGGAAAGGTTAATAAATGATGAGTTTAACGATTCAGAGACGTTTTGTTCTTACATTCAATCCTAATGGTTGGTGACTCAATAAAAGCCATTGATATTGATTGGTGATGTTTGTAAGCAACTTTAATTTCTTTAATGCTTATCCGTGGGGACAACTATCATTTAAGCGAACTATGGAGTCCCTGCAAGCAAAAGAGCTGGCGTCAAAGCACTCTCAATGGATGATGAAGGGTAGAAAGGTCACGTACAATTTGTTTGGCTTCCCGTGGGCAATGCAGGTAAATATTAATAGCTTTTTGCTATATTTTTTTTTAATATATGTGTTTGAATTATGATATGGACTATTTTTTTACAATGTAGGCTTGGATGTATGAGGTCATCCCTGTCTTGGCTAAGGCAGGGGGGAGGATTAGGTCTTCTTCGGTTGTGCAACAAACATTTCCTAGGATGTTGCGGTGGCAGGACCAGAAGTGTACCCATTGGGATTATGAGCAAATAGAGATTGAAATTCAATCAGCTCAGGTAAGATTAAAGGATTAAGCTTTTGAATATGCACTTGCTTTAAAATGTCGCTTAAATCTAATTGATTTTGTTTCTTATTAAAGGGGGTTGTCCGTCCCTTCCTCACCGCTATTGGGGGTGAAGCACAACATGACTATGTCACATCTTTCCGAGCACTGGAGGCTGAAATGGATGAAGGGATAGATCGCCTGACGTGGGAGCTACAAGGGGTCACAAATGTGAGGGCAGTTACAGGGCCACTGCTTGAGAATGTGGTTGATGCCGAGGAGGATGAAGTAGGAATCGACGGAAGGGAGGAGGAGGGGAGGGAGGAACAGGTTCGTATGCCTCAGCAAACCGATACAACAAGTACCGCTTTGCCGAGGCATGCGGGTCGGGAGAGTGAGGTGGTTGACCTCATAAATAGTTTGTTTGATAGTTTTACAACAGCTGTTTATGGCAGGTTTGATAGGATGGAAGAACAGTTGAAAAGGGTGGAAGAGAAAGTGGATAAGGTGGGAGAGAAAGTTGTTAGGGTGAAGGAGGAATTTGGTGGAGTATTGAAGGCGGTTGAAGTGCAACCTGGGTTGAGAAGAGAGAGCCGAAAGAGCAGGTTTGTGAAATCGCCTTGCATCATACTAACACGTGGAATTAAGAGGAAAACAAAGAAACAAAGTGATGAATAAACCAAAACTGAGGAGGTTAAGGAGGTTGCTGGAGGCAGTGGGGCAGTTATAATGGAGGAGGTTGAGGCGGGAGGCGAAGAAGCGGGGATGTAGAAATGGAGGAAGTGGGAGGAAGCGGGCAAGCAAAAATGGAGTCCACCGTCGATTTGTATAGGCCAATAGAGGAGGAAAAGAAAAAACCCTTCTATGCCTATTACAATGAATCCGGAAGTGATGCCCTTGTAAAGTGTAAGACCGAGGATTATTCTCGGGAATGGTTTGGAGAGATTTTGACGATGGGCAAGTGGCTTCATGACTCGGTCAGTTATTTTCGCTTAATTTTCCTTATTTTTGCTTATCTTTTCCATGAGGTATTGTATACTTATCATGTTGTTTTTATTTGATGCAGCACATAGATGACGTATTGGCACTGATGAGGCTGCGACAAACTAGCAATGGTGATCTACTGTATCCCGATTGTGCCATCACTGATGTGGCCTTTGGCCAAACACTGGTATCGACATATCGCAATTTATTAAAAAAGGCCATTAGTGCATCTGTAGCAAAAGGAGCCAAACGAAAACGATTGGGCACAGAAGACTTGGACTGCGTCCCTAATGATTTTAGGTTTGATGACAGGATATACAGTATGTAATGGGGGACAGGCCCAAATATGGCCACAGTTGGGCAAAGGTTAAGAGTGTCTACTACATCATCCTGGTCAAGGAAATGCACTGGATAGCAATTGTCGCGCTCTTAAAGGAGAGGTTGCTGAAGATCCTTGACTGCAACCCAACAATTTGTCGAGACAGGCAATTGGAGGCCGAGTTGGAGCCACTGTCCATGTTGTTCCCGCGGTTGTTACACGACAGTGGGATGTTTGACCACCTCGGTGATGAAGCATTGACAGGAAAGTGGCCACTCAAGCGCGTTCCCGTCCCAACAAATGAATCAAGGTAAATTTTGATATAAAACTAACTTACATAATACAATTGTGAAATAAGTTGATTCTAATGCTAATGTGCTCTTCCTATTGCAGTGCTGATTGTGGGGCATATGCCCTGAAATTTATTCAGTTCGACATGACCAACACCTCGATGGACGGATTGAATGACGAAACAATGACCATCTTTCGAGAGCACTGGGCTATTGAGTGTTTCCATGGGGAAATGGATCCGTTTTGAGTTACCACAACCCAATCAAAAGGTTTGGAACTTGGACTTTGAATTTTGTAGTTTATGTGATGTTCATGTTTATACTTGGGTTGTGGTGCTGATGCTGCAGGTTTAGGGTTATACAGAGCTTTACCGAAATAGACGGACTTAGTGAACTTTTCAATCTTGCACTCCATAACTTGGGTTCGTGACGAGAGAAAATTTTGTAGGTTGCTGGCAAACAATGAGAGGGAACTTCTGAAACTGGCTTGGGCTGTCAGAGTAGACTGCCCGCAAGGCATCTGCAATCAAGGCTAGTGGCCAGGAGGAGGCATCTGCAATCAAGGCTGCTGGCAAGGCATGGTACCAAACAATGATCTCAGACAGTGATTAAATCGAATTTGAAAGCTTCTCAAAGTGGCGGCATCTGCACGCAATGCTGCTGGCAAGGGATGGTACCAAACAATGATCTCTGACAGTGATTATACCGAACTTGAAAGCTTCTCAAAGTGGCTGAGTATTTATTCTGTTTTGGCACTATTATGAATGATTTTAAGTTTAAACTTTCAATTCATTGATGCCTCTTACATTTTGATTTGTGATGGATTAGATTGATATAAATGACTTCATTTTGCTGCTCATTCTTTTCGGATTTGGGAGGAAAATGATTTTGCCTCGGAATGTATCACAATCTCTATAAAGACAGATCATTACATAATTCAGGAGAAATGAAGGATTCTTCTCTTTTTCTCATGATCGATTAAGCGATATATGAGCGACCACATATATCTCTTAAGCAACCAACATTTTTCCCCAAATGATCGCTTAAGAGATCTTAACTGGCTTAAGCGACCAAGTTTGAAAAAGAAGAATCGCTTAAGAGATACAATGGATAGCTTAAGCGATTCTTCATCTGGGCAGATGCGTCGGAAGTGATCGCTTAAGTGATCGAAGATCGATTAAACAACCATGATTAAAAGCGATTCATCGCTTAAGCAATCCAAGATCGATTAAGCGACCAAGAGTTAAAGCGATTTATCGCTTAATCGCTTAAGCGATCATAGATCTTGGCAGATTTGATTCTGCCCAGTATGAGATCGCTTAAGTGACCAAGAGTAAAAGCAATCCTAGATATGGGCAGATTTGATTCCGCCTCAGAAGAGATCCCTTAAATCGCTTAAGCGACCAAGAGTAAAAGGGATTCATCTCTTAAGTGATCCCAGAGGATCGCTTAAGAGATCCTAGATCTGGGCAGATTTGATTCTGCCTCAGAAGAGATCACTTAAGCGATCTTAAATCGCGTAAGCAACCAAGAGTCACCGGGATGTGTGACAACGGCCTACAAACGTCCCGTCGGTGGTAATTCACCGATGTGGCTTTTTTCCACTAAATCGATGCTAGATCTCGCCAGAAAAGGCCACATGTGGCCATCATGGACGGCCAAAGGAAAGGCCACAATGACGGCCACATCTGGCCTTAAAATACCAGATCCACGGCCAGATCTACCGTAGATCTGGTCTTTTTGGGCAACATCCGTGGTCGATGTGATCGGTGTGTGTCGTAACGCACTTTTCTGGCTGGATGCCGACGTCGATATGGCCTTTTTCGACGGTGATATTTCGGTAGGTGGGGGTGTATTTGTTAAATTTTAAAATTACTCCTGGGGGTATTTGATTATTAATAAACTTAAGGGGTCTAAAAGTAATTAAAAATATAAGCTAATATTTCTAAATAATTAAACAAACAAACATTTTTGAAATATGGATATGAATATTTAACCAAACGCACCCTTTATGTTATGAAGAATGAAGGATAAGATTTGTTTACTATTTATGATATCGCGTACACCGTAAAGGTATTTTATTGCTCGAAGTTTTAACATCTTTATGTTCCGAGAAAAGAAGAACCATATTTGTTCCGAGAACTTGCATGGTTACCTAGTTCTCTTGAACCCTATATATTTAATATAGACGGCCACATTCTACACCATATATGTTTGATATAGATGTAAAAGAACTAAATGTTTAATTAAAATATAATAACGGTCATATTCCACTGAACGAATCGTACACCTCAACCCTAAAGCCATTTTATTGAAGCCAGCTCTAACTCTGCAAAACCATCTGCACAAGCAAAAACCGTCTTCTTCTTTATCCATATCTCAACCCTAAAGTCATTTTATTGCTTGAACTCTTAACATCTTTTGTTTGACGATTCGATCAGTGAACCATAACCGTTATTAGATTTTTATTAAATATATAGTTCTTGTACATCTATATCAAACATATATGGTGTAGAATGTGGCCGTCTATATTAAATATATAGGGTTGAAGAGAATTAGGTAACCATGCAAGTTCTCGGAACAAATATGGTTCTTCTTTTCTCCGAACATAAAGATGTTAAAACTTTGAGCAATAAAATGCCTTTAGGGTGTACGATTTGTTCAGTGGAACATGACTGTTATTTTATTTTAATAAAACATATAATTCTTTTACATCTATATCAAACATATATGGTGTAGACTGTTTACGTCTATATCACACAATTGCCAATAACTAACAATTTTATGTACGGAGTTGTAACTGTGCAAAATCATTTGCACAAAAAATCTAGTTTTAAGGTTCATGATCGCTCAAGAGATCCTTGATACCATTTAAGCGATTCCTCTCTGTTTCGCTAGGTCGATTAAGTGATCGTATATCATTTACGCGATCATGTGATGGGCAGATTAAAAATCTGTTCTAAGGTGCATGATCGCTTAAGCGAATCCGCTCTTTTTCGCTTGGTCGATTAAGCGATCATGTGATGGGCAGATTCAAAATCTGTTTTAAGGTGCATGATCTCTTAAGCGATCCATCATGATCGCTTAAGCGATTTCTCTTTTTTCAGCTTGGTCGATTAAGCGATCCTATATCGCTTAATCGATCATGTGATGGGCAGATTCAAATCTGTTTAAGGTGCATGATCACTTAAGCGATCCATGATATCACTAAAGCGATTACTGTCTTTTTCACCTGGTCAATTAAACGATCCTACATCGCTTAATCGATCATGTGATGGGCAGATTCAAATCTGTTTTAAGGTGCATGATCGCTTAAGCGATCCGTGATATCGCTAAAGCGATTCCTGTCTTTTTCGCCTAGTCGATTAGGCGATATTGGATCGCTTAAGCGATCATGTGATGGGCAGATTCAATCAGCCCAGGTGCATGATCGCTTAAGCGATCCGTTTTATCACTAAAGCGATTCCTCCCTTTTTCGCTTGGTCGCTTAAGCGATCATGTAATGGGCAAAATAGTCTGTTTTAAGGTGCATGATCACTTAATCGATGAGTCATATCGCTTAAGCGATCCTGTATGAACAACCCTTTGTCGCTTAAGCGAGCATGGGCAATACATACTTTTCCATCTTTTCTCCTGAATTTTGACAAACTAAAATTACCAACACATATTAATTCCATACTTTCTCTTGATAACCTAATTCCGAACTAAAATCACCAACAAATATTTAATTATCTAGCAAATATTAGTATTTTTTTTAATAAATTTTAAACCCATTAACTGAATTAACTTCATTAATATCGCCTGAAAAAGTTTCAAAAGTAACAAAAACACCCCCACCCACCAAAGTTCCCAGATTTTGGCACCACCGACGGCTACAAACGACCGAAAATAACCGGTAATTCACAGATGTGACATTTTTCGACTAGATCCACTGTGGATCTGGCTAGAAAAGGCCACATCGGGCCGTCATCGACTTTCAAAAGAAATGGCTAACGTTTACGGCCAGATGTCGCCTTTTCTGTCCGTCGACGGTCAGATCTGGCCTTTTTCGGTCACATCCGTAGTCGATATGGCCGGAAAAGGCCATATCGACGCACTATCAGCCTAATCCGACCGCAATGCGTCGTAACGCCCTTTCCCAGTAGGATTCCAGCGGTGGTGGTCAGAATCTCGGAAGTTGGGTAGGTGGGGGTGTAATTGTCAAATTTTCAAATCTTTCGTTGGTCGATTAAGCGATCGTAATAAAAGGAACTTCGTTTACACAGGGTCGCTTAAGCGATCGTAGATATCGCTTAAGCGATTCTTTTCTTTTTCACTTGGTCAATTAAGCGATCATGTGATTGGTAGATGATTCTGCCTAGGTGCATGATCGCTTAAGCGATCCTCGATATCGCTTAAGCGATTCAGCTCTTTTTGTCTTGGTCGATTAAGCAATCGTGAATCGCTTAAGCAATCCTATATATCGCTTAAGCGATTCTTCTCTTTTTGTCTTGGTCGATTAGGCGATCATGGATCACTTAAGTGATCGTGCACGTGGGCAGAATCATCTGCCCAGGTACACGATCGCTTAAGCGATCCGTGATATCGATTAAGCGATCCTGTTTGAAAAATCATTTGTTGCTTAAGCGATATACTTAGTCGCTTAAGCGATCATTGGCAATATATACTTTTCCTGCTTTTCTCCTGAATTTTGACAAACTAAAATTACCAACACGTATTAATTCCATACTTTCTCCTCAATTTGACAACCTAATTCAAGTGTATTGCTTAAGCGATCATGGGCAATATATACTTTTCCTGCTTTTCTCCTGAATTTTGACAAACTAAAATTACCAACACGTATTAATTCCATACTTTCTCCTCAATTTGACAACCTAATTCCAAACTAAAATCAACAACAATTATTTAGGCCATGTAACAAGAAATATAAAGAGTGATTTATTAAAGGTAACAATAAAATTTATAACATCAATAATTGAAAAGAATAACTCATCAACGGTTGGCCTTGGCAACTCCTTGAATTTCATCCTTCTTCGAACCTAATTTGTTGGATCTGCATGTGATTGCTTTTGGCAACTGCTTCTCTTGTGGCCAGGTTGCTTGCAAATTGAGCATTTATTCATCTTCCTGGGAACCTCAACGGCTGATGGAATATATTTAACTCTTTTTCTCCCCTTTGCTGTCTTCTTGAATGGTAGGTGGATGATAATGTTAGCCACCTCTGGCGGCACTACACACTGCTCTTCTAGAGGCACCAGATATATCGTTTCTGAATAAGCTAGCATGTAGTGATCTGTCATATAGAGAGGGGAGCAAAGTTCCATGTAAATTCTTGAACCAAAATCCAGCTTCCGTTGGTGTTTCAGTGCTGCTAGTGCATGAGGACAAGGTAAACGTTGAATGTCAAACACTTTACAGCTGCAAGTTTTTCTAACAAGGTTAACTAGAGCATCTGGACCATAGCCAC